>NC_054084.1:49535135-50135135 GCF_017562075.2 Anopheles merus | reverse complement strand
CGGAAAGACGAGTTGAGGCCCCTGTAAATGGTAGCTGATGACCGGGAGGAGGGGGTACTGGCATACGGCTGTTATGAGATTGAACATTATACTTAAATTGCCGGCGGGGGGGGGGGATTGGCGATGGAAACCCTACGATCACCGGTCACATGTCCTAAAATTGTTGCCGGCGGAAGGGGAGGGGGGGGGGGGCAGAAGGTTCTCCAGCGGCGGGGCCCCAACGACCATCTTTCCGGCGGCCCTTGTCGCTAATACTCTGCTCACTTGTAGACATACGGCATACTACAGACTAGCGATCTTCGGCGACCGCCTAGTCCGTCTACCGTTAGATCCGCCGCTGGTTCATGACGGTGTTTTTTTGTTGTGGAGGTGCATCCATCCTCCTGCTTGCAGCGTATGCATCGGGAAGGAGACAATGTGGCAGTATGCAAGTTACCCGCTGGTACTCAAGTCCTGAAAAGGCTGGTATGATCGCGTATGATCGCATAATGACAATAATAATAATAATAATAATAATAATAATAATAATAATAATAATAGTAATAATAATAAGAACTTAGCATAACAGTCCACACCCGGGGAAGAGTTTGTCTTGACTTTGTTGCTGCCGGGTCTACTGCTGTGGCGCGACAAATGCACGGAATGCACTCGACCAAAACATGAGCCTACCGATCCGAACCCATTCCAAGGCATTGCCGGTCAATCGGCGTCATGATAACTACTCCAAACCAACAAGCCATCAGATTCTGGACGGACAGGTGCAGCACCATACGCGCACCGTAATAAACAAATCCAGAATCCCCCTTTGTATGGATTCAATTAAACTTTTGTTTCCACTTGCGCCCGCTAGCTTAATTGGAAAGAAATGTGCAATATATCACACGCACGTTTGCTTAGATCGTGTGTCTTTTTAATACCCCCAACAGCAGAACCGATCACAAAGATCGTGATGCCAATCCGATAGTTGTGTTGTCTCTCAGGTAGCGAAATTGAAAATGCATGGACTTTGTAGCCGCAGCGGATGAAAATGTACGCACCAGAATCAAATAGTTTTGGTGTTTCAAAACGCACGCACACACACACACCACACACACACACAACACACGCGCAACAAACACACACACACACACACACACACACACACACACACACACACACACACACACATGAACGAATGTGCGCACCCGAGCACGCACCCACGAAAGCGCGCACGCGATAACGCACCTACGAACGCGCGCACGCGAGAACGCGCCTACGAACCCACGCACACGCACGATCTAGTGATAGAGTGAACGGACACTTTCCCCGCGCTGTGTGTGTGTGTGCGTGTGTGTATCGAGGCCCGAAAACTCGAGACAGATTTCGGCACATTAAAAAAAATTATTGCCACTATACACTGTGCTACATGATGCTTAGAAGGTCGTTGAAGCATCAAACATGTTCAAATAAAAAATATTAGATTAGTGTTAGACGTTCTCCTACGCTTGTTTTAAATAGGCTTCTTCACCCTCAACTGGCAGGGGCATCGAATGGTCTCATCAGCAGCGGCACGAAATAAAATAAACCATCAATACACCGATAACACTTTGAATCCCAATCCAGCTTCTCCCACAGCGTCTCAAGGTCACACACAAATTAATAAATGCTAACACCCACCAATAACAACAATACACAACCGCAATGCACATATGAAATCAACGCATACACCACAACAACCAATCAGCTGGCGGCGGAAGGCACGGGCAGAAGCGCAAGTAAGGCAAGGCAGGGTGAGGGAGGGAGAAGAAGCGGACGAAAAAATGGGCGCCAATATTTTTAAATTTTTTGACTGTTTTTTTTTTACATCCGCCGCCATAAAAAGTTCGTCCATTTCGCCAACAGATGGCGCTAAACTTGCTCGACCCAGCGCAGGAATCGCTGAAGTCCTGCGCGGGAGACCAGCCAAAATCTGCGCTGGCCAGCGCAGATTTTGGTACATTTCCTGCGCTGGAAACTGCTCGAATTTGCGCAGCGGGACAGTAGAACGTCGATTATCCGGGGGCGGATTAACCGGCGGGCGGCTTAAGCACCAATCGAACACGACAACGAACATGAAAAATGTATGGGATTTGACATGTTTGTCTTGTTTGTTTGTTTGTGTCTGAGGTGCACCATATGATTATATGGGTTTGTTCGAGTCGGATGTCGTGTTCGATTGGTGCCAGAGCGCAGCCTTAATCGTGCGCATAAATGTGACAGCTGTTCAAACGTATGGCGAACATTTGCAGCGATAGACAAGTGGACAATCTGTTTTTTGTGCAGCTCTGTAGTGTCTAGTGGTATTTTTGACATTCATTTTTGTTCATGAACAGTTTTACACCTACAGTTATTGATTTAAATAATATACACGGACTGGAATTTCGCGGCCGCGGAATTCCGCTTGCTGAAAAATGTATGGATATGACAGTTCGGGAAAGTTGCCGTTGACACTTTGTATATGGGTTTGACAGCAGGCGGGATTCCGCGGCCGCGAAATTCCGGTCCGTGTATTTTGGCCTAACGATTAATCGATTGATTCAAGGTGAATTAATCATAAAAATAGTGGATTTTGAAATTTTTACATGAATTAGATATTTCTTGGACCATTATCCGTGCAAATCGATTAACCGGCAACCGTCCGGTCCCGAGCTGCCCGGATAATCGACGTTCTACTGTATATATTTTATCACAAATTCCTGATTTTTATTTTATTTTATTTTATTTTGGTAAAACTCAGCCAGTTTTTATTAACTTCATATATTTCAATAAGAGTATTTTAAATGTGCCATGAATTAAAGCTTTCTTTGTTATAACAATGTGCTTTGATAACGATTTTTTCTCTTTTTCTTCTTATTTGATCGGTAGGGTTTGACCTCCTAGATATACTTTCAACCGTTTTTTTTTTTTCAAATATTCTGCTGGGCACGTAATGTAATTTCTTATCAGCACGGATAAAAGAACAGCCGGATAAAAGGTAACCTGATAAACGACGCTTCACTGTATTCGCGCACAAAAGTAAAATTAAAATTAAAAAAATTAATTTAACAAACAATCCGGTATGCAAACAAATCCGAAAATGTTCCTGCAACAAATAAACATGAAACAAATTGATTTCATTCTCTTGTCACTAAAACGTTCGAGAGAATATGGCAACAAATATTCGCGCAACATTTTCATAGTCCCGAGCCTTACTCACTTTTACCATTGTTGTGTCTTTGGCTTGCACCAGGTACTTTATTAAAAACACTGATATAACAGTACACATAATAAATATTAATTCACAAGCACAATACACACTAAAATATTCGGCCGCACGCCAGCCGTACCGTGCCCTGCCGGGAGCCCTGCTCAACCGACTGCTCGCAACACTTGCTTGTCCGAGCGCACCACACACACTAAGCGGCCCGCGCTTAGTGTGCGTACGATAGTGTGCGTGACACACTGTCGTCCCCTGGACATTGTCCAGTGGTAGCACAACTACCACGGCATGTCCAGGGGTCGGCACGGCTGCCCACAACATCTCCCCCTTTTACTTATCCGGAGGGGGTCGAACCGACACGCGCATATTCCATTGCGGGAATATCGGTGTGGTGACACCCTCCGGCCATAGATCCTTGTCCTGGGGCATTTTTGCGCAAATGCTGTTCCTAAGCTGCGACCCCGCTACCCGGCTACCGCAACGCTGCTACGATGTTGCAGGATATCTCCCCGACGGCGACCGTAATGTCCCGCTAGCCTCATGTGGCAGGAGAGCATTACCAAGCAACTCGTTCCGCACGCTGCTACGCTGCTGCTGGCGATCTCTCCGGCGGCGACCGGTTTGTCCCGCAAGCCTCATCCGGCTGAAGAGCATATCCCAGCAGCCCGTTATGGCATCCTGTAGCGGTGGTACAATTGCTGCAGCAAGGACGGCACACATTTCGCCTTTCTCGTCGGGAGCAACACGTCGGTGCTGCAACTGGGGACGGAATGCGACCTCCCCCTCTCTCCGACGAACACAACGGCACCAGCGGGGCGGCATGGGACAACGCCCCCCTCTCCGTTGACACTCCAGCTGCAGCGGGGCGGCATGGAACCTCGCCCCCTCTCCGTCGACACAACGGCAGCAGCGGGGCGGCATGGGACCTCGCCCCCTCTCCGTTGACACTACTGCAGCGGGGCGGCATGGAACCTCGCCCTCCTCTCCGTCAAACACGACGGCTGCAGCGGGGCGGCATGGGACCTCGCCCCCTCTCCGTCGACACTACGGCAGCATCGTGGCGGAATGAAACATCGCCCTCCTCTGCGTCAAACACAACGGCAGCAGCGGGGCGGCATGAGACATCGCCCCCCCTCTCCGTTGACACTACTGCAGCGGGGCGGCATGGAACCTCGCCCTCCTCTCCGTCAAACACGACGGCTGCAGCGGGGCGGCATGAAACCTCGCCCCTTTCCGTTGACACTGTTGCTGCAGCGGGGCGGCATGGGACCTCGCCCCCTCTCACTGGTCTACGACGGCTGCAGCGGGGCATGGCATCTCGCCCCCTCTCCGTCGAACACAGCGGCAGCAACTCAGTGACCTCTCGCGTCACCAATGATGGCCCGGCAGCTAGGCAGAAAGACAATTTGCCTCTTACACTGCCGGCGCTCCTTGGGCTGCAGCCCGACGACACCTAGCGTCGCCGCAGATGGCCCGGCAATCAGGCTTCGACCTTTCCATTGCCGGCGCTCCCTGGGCCTGCAGCCCGGCGAATAAAACATCGCCGAGTGTGTGTGTGCGGCTGTCCCTTCTGTCCCCATCGCGGGACGACAGCCGGGGCCACGGTCTTAACGGCGGCGGCGGCAGCGGTCCTCGTCCAACGGCGTCCCACTGTCGCGGGGACCCGTGCCATCGCGATGGCGCCGGCTCCAACCGACGCGCTCGATCGCGATGGCGACCGCGGGTTCTTCTAGGGATCCTCCTTACGCAAGAGGATCCCATCCTCGTCGCCACTGTTGTGTCTTTGGCTTGCATCAGGTACTTTATTAAAAACACTGATATAACAGTACACATAATAAATATTAATTCACAAGCACAATACACACTAAAATATTCGGCCGCACGCCAGCCGTACCGTGCCCTGCCGGGAGCCCTGCTCAACCGACTGCTCGCAACACTTGCTTGTCCGAGCGCACCACACACACTAAGCGGCCCGCGCTTAGTGTGCGTACGATAGTGTGCGTGACACACTGTCGTCCCCTGGACATTGTCCAGTGGTAGCACAACTACCACGGCATGTCCAGGGGTCGGCACGGCTGCCCACAACAACCATCCTATAACAAATTTTACAAAAAGCTTCTCATTTTCAATCTCTCACTATAGAGCGTTACTTTTTCACTCTATAGTGAGACGTTGTTGGCTAGTGAGTTGATGTTAGGTGCGGATAACTTGGATGGTTTTTGTACCATGTACTTGCACCGACGTAGCGATTCATCGATGTAGGCGTTGGACGAAAAACGACAAATCATAAACAAACATATGTATATGAAGTTGTATAGGCCGCAAATACACGACGCAAAAAAAATTGTCGAAGGGAATGTCCCAGAATCGTCGGTTATTGTAGGACGTGGACGTGAACCACTTTGGTCACCGACAAATCAGGATCAGTACACCGTCGAAGACTCCAAATAAAATTTGCTCCAGCAAGCTGTCGAGAACCTCAAAGCGCTACGATTTATTAATCAGTACCTGTGCGAAAAGACGCCGCGGAAGGCGCTGACGATGTTTCCGAGTATGCCGCATTTAGCCAACTTTGAGCAGATACAGCCAGACCTGCTACAATGCGCCATATCCGCTGCAGAAATATTTTCCCTGGTGAACGTGAAGCACTCTTATGCTTTTGATGTGCTGGACAACATATTATTGTAGTTAACGTGAACCCATTGATCAACGAGCTACAAACGGTGTAGGATATAATTACAGCAGCAGTGGACAGCTACGGGTTGACAAAACAATCAATCCGAGAGGAGACACATACTGGACAAATATTTTTCCTTGATGGTCCTGGTGGCACTGTGCTCTAAACTATTTTTGCGTACACGCGTACTTGCTGGACGCTGGAACAGTTCCTATAACATCCGTGTACAGTTAGCACAGGCTGAATTGATGAAACAGGCATCACGGATCGTATGGAACGAGACATCAATGAGCAGCCGCTATGCTCTAGAAGCTCGCGCCTTGGATCGCGTCCTGCAGGATGTTATGGGAAATCGCCAAACGTTCGTTAATAAGGTGGTTCTACTATGTGGCGACTTCCGACGGATACTACCAATCGTCCCGCGTGATATTAATGACCAGGTCCTGCAGCAGTGCATCCAACTGAACATGCTGTTGGGAAAATTTAGGGTATTGTGTGTGCGGGAAAACATGCATATTCAGACAGCCCAGACTGTTCAAGATGCTAAAGAGCCGAAAGAGTTCGCAGAATTTCTGTTCCGTATCTCCGTACGGCATATGATATTCCCGGGTTTCGATAAGGCGTATGCCAAGATATCACGGGACTTGATATTACCTGGAACATATGATCCAAAAGGTAAAGCAAATTTATCGCAAACAGTGTGAATTTTGATAAAAATAATTATTTATTTCAACAGGTACACCACCCATAATTTAATTTGTATTATATTAAATAGAAGAAAATAATATAAGCATAGAACAAAATTTGTTTACAAAGGATCCAAAAACGAAATTATTGAATGATGTAAAGTTCTTATATACCCCCCAATAAACGTTGCGTAGCCCAGTAACCGGGGCATTTTAACTAGTCCTATAACAAATTTTACAAAAAGGTTCTCATTTTCAATCTCTCACTATAGAGGAGTTACTTTTTCACTCTATAGTGAGACGATGTTGGTTAGTGAGTTGATGTTAGGTGCGGATAGCTTGGATGATTTTTGCACCATGTTGATGCTATGTCTTGCACACTTTGCACCGACATAGCGATTCATCGATGTAGGCGTAGGACATAAAACGACAACCATGTTTACCTCAAACAAACATACGAATATCGTCCATATGTATGTAAAGTTGTGTAATATGTATGAAGTGATCTAAATAGCACAAAGATGAAATAAGTACAGGTAAGTTTAAAATTAATTGCAGCAGCTTCCCTGGTATATTGGTACGGGTAACCAGTGGATCGTGCGCCACCACCAGACTAATATCGTTATTGGCTGCATGGTGTACTGTTGATGTTGGGATTGCTGCATGACGACACCAAAATATCCAGGATCCTACAGGAAGCAGTCTGATTTAAAATGCTCAATTATCTGCGTCACATGTTTGCCCTTATATTGTCTGAGGAAGTGTCCCAGAATCCTCTCTTATTGTAGCACGCAAACGTGAACCGCGTTTGTGAAGACTTTCACCGGCAAAATCTGGACCGGTACGGTACTCCGTTGAAGACTCTGAGCAGAAACGGCTGCTGCGAGCTGTCAAGCTCCTCAAAGCGCTGCGACTCATTGATCAGCACCGGCGCGAAATGACGCCGCAGAAGAAGCTGACGATGTTTCCGAGCCGCAGTTAGCCGACTTTGTGCAAATGTGCGACCAAACCTGCTACAATCTGCCTTATGCTATCGATGTGCGGAGCCTTATGGGAGCACTCTTATGCTATCGATGTGATGAATCACATATTAGCAAACGTGAACCGAATGAATAACGAACGGTGTACGATGTAGTTACTGCAGCAGTGGATAGCTACGGTTTGACTTAACAATCTATCCTTGATGAACCTGGTGGCACCGGTAAGTCGTTTCTGCTCAAAACTATTCTTGCGTACATGCGACGCCAATCAAAAATTGCAATCGCAGTGGCTTCGAGTAGAATTGCTGCTCTGCTGCTAACCGGGGGACGTACGCTACACTCTGTAAGCTATCGCTCAACCTGGACGCTAACAGTTCCTGTAACATCCGTGTACAGTCAGCACAGTCTGAATTGATGCAACAAGCTTGATCGTTTGGTTGTGTCATTTGAAAGTTGTGTGTAAGTAAGTTTGTAAGTAGGGTATTGCTCAAGGTATTCAAGATGCTGAAGAGCGGAAAGCGGTCGCAGAATTGCTGCTCCTCATCGGCGAGAGTTACATACGGCAACAATGTGAATTTTGATGAATAAATTATTTATTCCAAAAGGTACCCCATCCACAATTAAATTGATAGAATTTTAAATAATAGAAAATTAAGAAATCATAGTTCTATATACTGCAATGTATGTTGTAAATACTATAAGCATACAAAGCAAATCTTTTATAAAGAATCCAAAACCAAAAAGGGTTGATTGAAGTGCAATTCTCATATGCCCCATAAAAAACGTTACATAGTCCTGTAATCGGGCCATTTTAACTAGTTTTAATTAAAGTTTGAATGAAGTAAACAGTAAATAACACGTTTTAGGGCAATTTTATTTTGGTACTGGGGCATTAAAAACGTGTTTAAAATAAAACAAAAAATCATTTCATTTAACATAATCAAAGTATGCGAAATGAAATGCTCGTTTTGAGCACAATAAATACAAATTCATATACAGAAGGAAGGAAAAAACACCAAAAAAGTTTTATGACAATTATTAGTCTGACAACGTGCACAGAAGTTCGATAAAAAATTGGATCTTTCATTGAAAATGCATTATAAAAACAATTTTAACCAACGATTATTTGGTAAAAATATTCCTTTTAATTAATTTTTGGGTGGCACGATGATGGCATGATGACAACAAGAATATAGTACAGTGATAGTACTCCCTCATACAAAGTATATCGTATAATGTGTTCTAGTAAATTTTTAAAAGTGCTTAAAACACCTATTTCAATGAGCAAAGTTTACAGTTTTATATAAAAATTGCATGATTGATGGATTATGAATTCATTTGATTTATAGGCATCGAACATAACACTACAGGCGACCCCCGAGGTACGACAGTAGTTGGGACCGAAACAATGTCCCAAAGAAAGGCGTAAGTATGTCGAATATCTGTGAATATAAACTTGATAACCGAAGTTGGAACCGAAGTGGGTGGGTCGTGTGGTACAGTCGTCAACTCGGACGACTCAATAACATGCCCATCTTGGGTTCAAGAATTGACCGTCTCCCCGAAGCAAGGACTGACTGGACCCGGTCCAGTTACGCGACACTCGAGATACGCGAATTTTTATTTTTGACAGTTCATTTGTCAAATCAGTATAATTTCATCAAATAATTGTAAAATCAAATTGCAATTAAATTACAATATTATTTTAAATTACTAAAAATACAGAAATGATCAAATTTTCTTCTTGCATGAAATAAGTAATAAAATGCATAAAAAACTAAATTCAATCAAAAATAATTATTTATCAACTATATTTTAGCTGAAAAACGTGATATTCGACTTACAATAAGCGAAAATCCGAGTTACGCCAATGTCTTCGGCGCGCATTATTCGCGTAACTCGGGGAAAGACTGTACTCAAAATCTCTCCTGCACCGAAACAATGGTAAGGAATGCAACTCAATACAAAAGGGTTCCCCCATTACTGTTCTGTTCCAGCATAAGGTTAAGATCGAACAATCAGGAATAGACCTACCTTGAATGGAATGTAATGTATGATTACAACAGCATTAAGACGAAGAGAGTCTTTTCAAAAGTGCACTTTGACCTTAATTTGAATGGCATGAGTGGTGTACATACTAACTGGGTTAAATCTTGCTATCATGTAGAAATAAGAGAAAAAATACGGAAAGCAAAAGAGAAAGCAATAGAAATGAGCCATGGAAAACACAAGACGAGAGCTCATACGAAAATGCGAGGAAAACTCTGCGAAGAGAAAAGTACAGAGAACAAAATATCTTCAGGAAAATGAGGTTTATACAAACACATAACCCTTCATACAGTAGGCGGAAAAACAGCCATCCTGTTTGAAAAACTTAAAACACAAACGACTAGCGTTAGATGAAAAAACCGCTATCTAAAAGGACATTGAACAGCAACAGCAGAAAAAAAACCAACCAAGTAGCCTAGAAATCCCGACCCTATACCACAATGCTGACCTCTTTTGGATGTTCGAAGGATCTATTTTTAAAACACGAATCAGCCTGACGTGATTAAATAATCGGGTCTATATCGCACTAAACGAAGCAAGCCTCATGTGCTACGCTCGGCATCTTAAGGCTTTCTGCAAACAACAGGACAATTTCGAAGCTCACTTTTGCCATGACAAACAACTCATCGTCTGTTTCTTGTTTTTTAATTGAAAAAAGTGCATTATGCATTACTAAATGTTCAAAACCAAGCAAGGATCGATAACAACAAACCGCACATGTATGGTGACGTAATGTTAAGAGGAAATCCTTCCTGTTCGATTGAATTATACAGGTAGAAGAGTATTTCAAAAAAGTGGTATATTTTAGTTACCTGTGCTTTTTCTTCGGCCGATGTATCTTCCATTGAGGCTATTGGTGCAGGACCAAGGCGTTTCTGTTTGCGAGACGATGGAGACGACGATGCTACATTCATCGCGTATCAAATACGACTTGGAGTTTTAGTACCGCAGCAAGGAAGGATGAAGGGAAAATAAAGGAAAAGAGGAGAGAAAGCTACGATTCCAGAAGGAGCTCACTCTTCGGCACGGCAAGTGAAAAAACAGCACGAAGAACTTTGCCTCGGATTTGTAATGAAAAGCTTTTTGGTATTGTTTTCGCTTCTTCTATTCACTGTAACCCACACTTGCCGTTTGATCAATCACTACAATGTTTCGATCCGTGGTTTATCTGAAATACCAGTAAAAATCGCCCCCATGCCTACTGGAATTATTAACCGTTAACGGGTACATCGTTTTGCCTCGTACTAAAACACAATCGAACCGATAAGGAGGACGTCAGCAACGATGACGGCGTGATGCAACTGTGTTCGGCATGTATTGATCCATTCCTCAAATTCCGATAGCTTCCGGAAAGATAGCTGCAGCATGTGTAGTCTGCAAGAAGAACATCGAGAATGGAAAATGACACCAGAGGACGCACTACGGGTGCTTCACTCACTTGGCTAGGTCGACGAATGCTACCAGGAAGCTTTCGTATAGTTGAAAATTCATCGAATATTATTCGATAACAAGAACTACGACAAACTGAAACTACTTTTCGTGAGTGGCTGCTTTCATTCACGAAAAATTACACTTTTGCACATTTTACAAATAAAAAACGCTCACACACATACGCACATACACACACACATCCACACACACACATATGCGTGAGGGTAGGCTGGAAAGCATTCGCACTACACGGGTACACGTACCTTTTGTGAATAGTTGCAGATACTATGCCCACTAACAGGATCTTTTAGGCACTTTTGCAGATTAATAGATTTGTACTGAACCATAAAACACGATAGAACAGAATTATTTTTTTTTCAATGAATCTGTTTTACCTCAAAGCTTGAGCTTCAATCTTATGCGAACTTCCATTCTCGTTGCATCATTTATTATTCACTAGCACTGCCAAATCTACCACAGTTCCTTGGCGCTTTTCACTTTTTATCAACTTGGTACCTATTTTTTCCACATATGACTTCCGTCGTTCAAACAATTTGCAGCAATTTCTTCATTTGTATGGTGGGAATGAAATTTTAGACGATGCTTCGGCAATTATGACACTATGTTGCCTGTGAACTTGCAGATTCTATAGCAACGTGGAAGATTTTTCCCTGCAATCCAATAAGGCGCATGTCGGACAGTGCTGGCGCCTTTAAGCAGAGCTGCCTCAAAATTTGCTTCTACCGTGCACGGTATTTTTTTCAATGCTGGTTCTGCTTACCATGATGTTGAAGTATAACTGCACAAGAGCTTAGTAAACGATTGACTATCGATTTACCGCGGCTCTTTTTGAACAAGAATCCCTCGGTAGTTCTGTCTCAACTAAAAGCCAAAACCCGATGTGGGGGCTCGTTAGGACTCGTGCTGCACCGTAGAGTTTAATCGCGCATGAGTACAACAGTCGGGAATTTAGCTTTTGGTAAGAAACATAAGATAACTCGTGCGACATCGAAAAAAAAAAATACTGCAAGGTAGGTACGATACATGACCCGTATGATTTTCGTATGTTGATTACATGATCGAGTATCAAGAGTATCAGGAATAGTTGTTATAGGACAATAACACATCTCATGACAAGATAGTTACAATTAATAAAATCAATTAAGTAAAATGGTGGAACAACGGGAATTGCCAACAGAATCTATGAACGCAATACGATTTCTCTCTTCTTAAACTTTTAGAATAGTTAATCCAACAATTTTTTTATGTAATTCTAACAAACCCATTTTCAATTTCAGTTCATTGAAGTTTACTTGGTCTTTGGTTTCACATTTATAGCTGTTTATTTTTTTTAATTTTTTTTGTTTTGTTTAGTCAGCACATAATGTAGTATGAAACGGAGTCTGTTCTTATAGAACTATTCCAATGAATCTAGATGATATTTTTGCGGTAGATTTTAAGAGCTCCCGTATACAGGTCGGTTGTTGCAGATGCTTGTCGACAATCTTTTGAATTTTATCTATATTGCTGTCCAGTGTGTAGTCCGTGTTATTCGATTCTATATGTTTTAGCTCGGCTATACAATAATCTCTAACTAATTCTAGCTCGCCGTAGATATTTACTTCATTTTTGTCGAAAACTTTCATCTGAAAAAAGAAAATAACATTGTAACAGATTTTTTTAAACGAAAATTTTCACATACTTCAGATATATCGTCAATATTTGGAGATTCGTCTTCCGCTTCCTGCTCTTTCATTATCCATATAACGACGATAACAGATACTATCTGATTTGTGGTAAACTTATGACCCATCATTGTTTTGTTCAGTAATCGTAAATATGCACTTTGTGCATACGTCGCTACTAGTGGTTCTGCAATTTTGAAATTGAAAAAAGAAAGATAATTAATAATCGTGTGATGTCAAAAACATGTTGTACCTTTATACTGAATTTTACTAAATATATGGTTCATAACTCACTTTGTTTCACTTTTTCGACCACTTGGTGAAGTTGGCTTACGACCATTGACGCTTTGGCACGAATACTAGAATCATCATCACTTAGTAAATTCAATAGAGCAAAACTGAAACTTATGTATTGATTAAGCGATTTTCCTTCGAAAATTTTTCTACCCACTATATGCAAACACTCCACTGCAGTTAACCTATGAGAGTAAAACATAAAACCCATGATGTTATGCTAGTTATCATACAAGTTGTATTAGTTGTTATCGTAGCGATGGCTTCTTACCTAATGGGTTTCGATTGATATGCAGCTGTAAGAGTTGATACAAAATCAACGTTCAACGTGAACTCATTTGAGCCCTTCGATTCGTTTTGCAGCATACGCTTTAAACAGCGGAACATGGCACTACGCAGTTGATAGGGTTTACTGTTTGCCACCTTGAAGATGGACTTTATTGCTTCACGGGCGCTTTTCCCGTCCAGCAAAACGTTGCTTACTGCCACGCCACTATAACTTAGCACTAGATACGCCTTCACCTGGATTGTGTACGGTTGTTTGTGGCATTCATCAAAGATAAGCCGTCGTAAACAGCTGTGGAAATGTTGTGAACGCAACAGTTCAGCCTTAAGCCATCGTAACCGATCCGGCTTAAGTTCGCAAATATTGCGGAAGTAAAACACCTCCACAGGAGTGATATCGTATTCTTCACAGTGCTTTCCAATGTGATCAATATCCAGCACTAGCAATATTGTATTTAACATGGCTTGTATGTACTCTGGCGATTGCTTTTTTTCACCATCTGATTCAATTCGCAACAGGAAACATTGTGTGCTTCGAATCGCTGCTTCATCATCACTATATAGATACATAAACGTCTTCAGCAGAACTATTTTTTGAAATACCAACGGTTCGCCATAAAATGTTCGATGGTGAGCCAGATTCAGCAGATAATCTATAATGTTACTTAGATCGTCTATAAACTGGTCATCTTCTGCGATGATTATATGTTGGCACCTGGAAATGATAATGATAAAACAAGTCATATAAAAATACAGGAAATCATTCCGTTCTTTAAGATAAATTTCATACCGTGCCAAAATTTCCAGCAATATATCCAATATGGTGCTGTAAATAATAAAATTGGGTTTCACCTCGAACAGATAATTTGAAATAGCTGTGTACAGCTCAATCCAATTATTCAGCTGTCCGCTCGATGTTGCTGCAGCCACTAAGCCGGGATTTTTTGTTTTTATAAGGCATAAAATCTGCAACAATGCTCCGTGCAACGAGTTGGGATTCACATTGCGATTATTGGAACGATTTAAACTTTCCAATAATAAACAAATGCGATCAAACATAAGATCCGGAGAAACGATGATAGATATTATCTTTGCCGCTAAGTAACGAGTTTGTAGTTCTGCACAACCGGAACAAATAGATACTAGAGGAACGAATCTCGAAAGCTGTAATCATTTTATGTGTGTTATATTTCTAATTTAAACTTGTAATGTAATGCAAAATCATTAACACTTACTTTCAGGTTTGACTCACTACCCTCCAGTGCTGATGGATAAAGTCGGCTCAAAAGTAGTAATAGGGGATGTAGCTTTTTGCTTCTACTGCCCTGAATTATAGTTTTACTAGCCTTTTCTAGTTCAAGCACAAAATAATCATACAGCATAGGATATCTGTAAACGTCAAGCAAACATTGTTATATTCAAATCTTGTTTATTCATCTTTGCCAAAGCTTACCGTAAGAAAAATATTCTTCCAGTCATTTTATTGCGAATGTTTAAATTCTCCGAATCCTTTGTCCTTTGTACTCCGAAAACACGAACCATCAAGGCGGAGAATAACAAGGTCGATGAGTTACGTTCCTAGATAAGCACAATTTTGATTATCGGAATTAATTTAATCTCAACAACTCAACTAGTCAATGGGAATACTTTAACAAACAACTTACCGACCATGACTCAGCATCGTAACCGTTAATAGCGCACATAATTCCTTCCGAGACGAATTCTCCTACTGTTTCGCCCAAATCGGTGGATCTGAACAACGAACGTAATATATTGAGCGAATGGGTGCGCGTCTGACTACTTGTAGTAAATGAGCGGCAAAGCTCGAGTAAGGTTTTCATGCAAAACTGCAGCCCTTTCGTAGAGCTCACTTGTAGTTCTGAGGTGATCAGAGCTTGGATAATAAAAGGTATGCCCGCACTGCGACGAGTAACACATAATTTATCCAAGTTGATTTCAACAACTTCTTTGTGAACAAGTGGTGGTACGGTCTCCGTATTGACGTTTCCAGCAATGGCATTAATCAACTCTTTGATCCAGCGCATTGGGAGCTGATGAAGTTCAATGTGTGGCGACCCCCAAAGTCGTAAACATATTTTGGAAAATCCTATATATGCTTGCTCAAAAGCGCCCCTATGCTTCGTCTCTGAAAGTAGTTCGATGAACTGATTTCCAATACCTAAAATTTGCTGGCAAGTTAAGAGTCCGTTACTCTCGTTCTGAAATACGGTACTTCCGGCGTTAATGATTGGTGAACGGGATGCGATGTCACCTAGTATCAAAGATATTTCCTTTATCGTTCGCCAAGAGCAAAGTAAAATCATTTGAGGTGTCGTTTCACGTTTCGCCCCATCGCCTGACTCTTCTTGCATTGCATGTGAAGCGACACTGTTGACATTATCACATGGCTGTACTTCATTCTCGTCGCCCATTTCGATGTCAGCACATTCATTAAGGTTTCGTTCTAAAAAATCTTCCAAAAATGTTCCTTCAGGGGAAGAATTGTTTGTTACAACTGATACAACTTTTGCTATACTGTCACAAGTGCTAATTAAACGAGTAATTGACGTTCGCCAACACTCATCTTCTGAGAGATCCTTGAAGTCCAATTTGCTCAGCAAATGGCGAATGCAAATTAATGCTCCAAACATTGGATTCTCACGAGAAGCACGTACAAGCGAATGGCTTGCCAATCTGAATCCTTGCATAAGAATTTCTTCGCACCACAGAAAGCATTGATATACTTTTGCGGCAACGCTGCAGTTTGCTGGATCCATCTCTAGCCGGGGAACTTCGATTGTGTTGTTTACGAAGCAAAGATATTCTAGGTAATATGCGGCCGAGAGGGAATCGTTTGGCCGCGGGCTTATCATGAGAGTGCGGGTGACTTCGTAGTTCAGTTCGTTATTGAATTGTGCAATAAATTGTTTTGGACAAAAGGATAGCACTTTCAATGAGAAATATTTGTTTGACTCGTAACTGTCGTTCAGCGCCGTAAGCAGGATACGCACTTGCCTTTCATTCCACATGTTAGTGTTCTCGTCATCGTAGAAAATGTAAGATGAAATTTGCAATAATTGCAGCAGAATTTGGAACGAAATAGCTCTTCTACTGTAGTTCGCACCGATGAACTGGTTGTCTATACAGAACTCATGAAGCCGTTTTACAAACTCGTAATAATAATGACTTTTTCCATCGATGTCCGATTTCTTTATGATGCTCAAAAATCCTGAACGCAGGCGATTTAGAGCGCTTTTCATGCATGATGTGATTTTTTGTCGCAGTGAAGCTGCTTGGACATTTATGTTCGTTTCCAAGAAAAATAGAATACATTCCAGTTCTTGTTTCGTGAATATTTCCGTGCTCTTGTGGCACTCTATTATCAGGTACAAGGCGGACATACGGGTAGAATCGTCGGCCGATATCATCGCCTGTCGTATGTCGGAGTAGGAAAGAAGATTTTTCCACATCACGTCTGTCGACTGAACTGTATCGAAAAGCCCGTTTTTACGAGCAATGCCTAATGAGGACAGTATTAAACCGAAGCTTATACCTATTTTGCTGTCTATCATGTATATGGCGATTGCCGGATACGCTCGTATCGCCTTTCTTATTAAATCATGCAACGTTTCTCGCACATCATTACCACTGCTTCCATCATTGGTACCATCATCTGCCTCATGCGAACTTGTTACGTCTATTTCCACCGTTTCGTTAACTCCACTAATAGTTCCATCACGACCATCCTTTGTTATTTCTGTCAGGATTGGGTTGATCCATCGATTAAACCATTCCTGTTTGTTCTCTTCATAAGAGTAAGACATCATGAGTGATTCGTAACAGTTATTAATGTGCAAATTTGTATTTGCATGATCATTACGGGTGAGCGAGCGCAGTAAAAACTCTGGAACATCTGGAATGGCACGTAGCACCTCCTTTGCCTTCAGAATTGAAGATATTGCACCGATCAACACGCACTTCGTGTTGATGTTAATTGCTCCATTACGAATGTAATCATAAATTATGCCATTCAAAGTGTCATCTAGCCTTGTTCCAAGCTGTATGGTACACTTCAGCAAATCGCGAGATATATGTCGTATGCTGTCGACATAATGATCCAGATGGGATAAAGAGTAGCGCAGGTTAATTGCCAGTATGTCGACAAGTTCCTTCCGTTCTGTGGTTTTGTAACCATCAAGCTTGAGACTTAGTAGACGTTTTGTCATCTGAAAAAAGCCGCGCGTCGTCCCAAGCACAATACTTACTTCCACAGAGTTTTCTTCGGAGATTTCCTTTAAAACCGTTGCTGCTTGATGGAGGACTTCTATGCCCTTCCAATCCGGACCAGCAAAATGTTCATTTTCTATCGTGCAGATAATCCCATTCACCAGACACATTTGTTTAGCTGAGCTATCCTCGTCGAACACTCGTTGTGCCAGTCGTAAGAATCGCTTTTCTAAATTTGCGTTCATGGCTATCAGGATGCCACAGTTTGTTTTTGTATCCATCGGTATTTCAGGGTTTTCCAACAGGTCCCAGCAAATCAGCACAAGCTTTTCTACATTTTTTTCACCTTCGTAAGATGCTTTTAATTGGTCGGGGAATTGCTGAAAGCACGATATAACGATTCTGATGGCAGAATGAATGAACAAACACAGCTCGCTTTTGTCCGATGGGGAAACATGTTCACTGTAAATAACATAAATATGAATTGTACTTTGTGGAAAAAAAATAAATAATGTTTTTTGTCTAGATACTTACTTCATACGTTCAAGATAAACCATGACGGATTTGTTCAGAAATTGAAACAGTTGCTGCAAACTGAGACGAACCGCTTCACAACCCACCTTGAAGTTTTCAAAACAGCTTCCGATGTTGCAAATGGTTGTATTTCGTCGTGTAGGCTCGCTTGAGCCACTTGAATCCTGCTCGATGCGTGCTTTTATACTGTTTGCAATGCTTGCCGCAACGATTTCACGACTGGCACTTAAGTTGCTCAAAGAACGAGCTATTGTGTTTCGAACGGCATGCTTTAGGGGTGCTTCCATGAACAAATTGGCCAGTGTCTGTACATGCAACTTTAATGAATCCTCTAGTCCCACCACAAACGACGAGTACTAAAACAAAAACACCGATTACATCTTGGACCGACGCCGAGATGAAATATCCGGAACATACCTCTTTCAGTACTTTAACTTGACCCTCTATAGTTTCCGATGAATTTAACTGGCTTAGGTAAGAGTTATCTGAAAAGAAAACCAATTTTCCAAACAGGTTTAGCAGGTTCCATTTTGTTGTTGTTATTTTTATCGTGCTTCTTTACATTACCTGTTGTTAAATATACTGAAGGCACTTGGAAAAGATCCATTCGGATTTCGGAATTCTTTTTCACATTTTCGTTCGCTCTTACATTGGAAATGCGTAAGGATAATCCATTCATGTTTAAGATTGTTTGGACTAGTGAAATAGTTTGAATTTCTATGAAAATGATAACCTCTCACTCGTCACTATGCAAACCAGAATAAGCCTTTGTTCGACAATCCTAGAAAGGCACCTTTACACATTCCACGCTTGTTGGACGCTTGTTGGGTAAATCTTCTTACAAAACGTGACTGTATGAACGGGAAAGTACTTTGCTGAACAGATTATTTAATTCAGATTTCTGGAGCGAAACACGTAGCACAGGTATCCAAACATTTGCTGTTCTTTTTCCTTGTCCTGTTTTTAGTTCGTCGGAAGCTGTCACAATGTGTCAAAATACGACCTCGTGAAAAATACCCTGGATAACGTTCGCTCATCGGCCAGTCATGTTGATAGGTTATTGTTTATCGTTATGACCGATTTTTTTGCAGGTGTCTGGCGCTAATTGTTTGGCTGTATTGTTCCCTCGTTGATAATAGTTTGAAAAGAAAACTAATTTGGTTGCTTTCTCACTTAGGCACTGGTCTAATCTTGTTGCTCGCAACATTGTTGCTGGCGAAATGTATGGATTTTGACAGCTAGCGCAACTTTGTTGCATGCCAAATTCAATCCAATTTGATTTTTGTCTGGCAACATTTTTTATTTACCTTAGTCATGATGATCGGGTGTATGAAATGACACAGCAGCAGTGTGCGTTTTGTTGACATCCGCTAAATTTGGATTTTAAGCATTTATAATACATTGTTTGGTGTATATTTTGTTTTTTTTCAACACGTTATTCAACAAGTGAATGATAAAAAATAAACTCTGAGCTGTTAATTAGCAATTTTTTGAGGCTAAACAATGTCAAAGCGAAATGTTGCCTGCAACATTCATAGACCACCTCAGCGATATGTTTCCGAGCAACAATGTTGCGCGCAACAAGATTAGACCGCTGCCTTACTGTTTATACATTATTTTTTCCATCATGCGCTGACAGTTCCGAGGAACCCTACAAACGTTCCAACATAACACCAAAACAATAGAAACGGTGATGGCACGCGCGTATCCCATTGCGATTATTTACTGTACCACTGGCTGATATGTATTCGTTTTTATGGGTAGCAATTTTTAACTGAAATCAATTTGTTGTAATATAATTCATTTTTAAATATTTACATAATGTTTTTAGATAGTGTTTAGACTTTAGTATTGGCAATTTTTTTAAAGATATTAGTACCATATAAGAAAGGAGATGGGCCGTTTGAAATAGTGTTGGGAATTTCGTTAAAAAAAAGGAACGGAACGGAACTAGTTCATTTTTCAAAAAGAACGGAACGTGAACCTGGGGTGCAAATGAACCGACCGAGGGCTTAGAAGCAAAACTGTCATCCGGGGGGGGGGGGGGGGGGGTGTTACTTGAGACAGGATATGAAAAGGCATTCATCATTCTGAAATCACCAAATCCAAATGGGTTCAACCTGATGTCCAGGAAGCTGTACCAGCTGTGCTAATATAAAGCATGCATTTATTATCTAGCATTTTTAAACTTTTTAGATGCGACGACCATTTTCGGTCAAAGCCTTTCTGTACCACTAATAGGCTATCAGTAACTTAAATGCCCATAGCAGGATAATCATCCCAGCGTATTGGGGCACGATCCATTCAAGGCTTTTACCCATGCCGATGTTATTGAGTGGTAGGAGTTGACGATTGTATCACGAGATTGACTAATTATTTGAATTTCACTTACTACTTAGACTATTTGTTCTTTCACATAAATCGTTTACAACATCACGGCACGCAAACGGTTGTCGAATGGAACAGAATGCTTCGAATCGAATGGATAAATATTGGAATCATGCCGAGTGCCAAGATCAAGCGGATATCGTGGCATAAAAAATAAATACATTTTATTTTTCGTTGTTCATAATCGCATATTATAATACATCTCTTCCAACCCGTTCTGCCATATGAGTACAGATTTAAATTTTATAATAATTATTTGTCTGGTTAGGATAAGCTAAATTATAACAAAAAGTATAATAGATGTTACAAATTGCACCATAACACCAAATAACATTTTTGGTCTCGCTTATCACGATTTTTATAAACGATACGCGACGAAGTGCGATGAATATTCCTGTGAGCATGGGAGAGTGCACAGACAACACATACTGTGTGCGAGAAAGAGTGAACAGTTATCTTGCACGCAGCAAGCAACAGCCGGACAAAGCCGGTTTTTTTAAAGAACGGAACGCACGAACGATAGCACCTTGCTGACAATATTGAACCGGCAAAGACCGGAACGGAGTGAACGGAAAGAACGAATTGAACGGAACGGAATGAACGGAAAGAACGGAATGAACGGAAAGAACGAAATGAACGGAACGGAACGGAACGGAATGAACGGAATGAACGGAATGAACGGAACGGAACGGAATGAACGGAAAGAACGGAAAGAACGGAATGAACGGAACGGAACGATTTTGTATAAAGGATCGGAACGGTACGGCCTACATAAAGAACGGAACTTTTTTACTAGGTTCGGACCGGAACGGCCAACACTAGTTTGAATCGGTGTACTTTGCTGTCACTTTGCTTTCCTACTGCAACGGATTGGGAAGCATTGCCATGAGATTTTCAGTTTATATTCATAAAACGTTTATTGTTTCAGAAGAAAAAAAACATGAATATACCATCAATAACTCAATTTAAGATAAAAGTCTGGTTACATGTCTCGCAGATAGGTCATCATTAAACTTTGAAAGTCAATTAACACAAGAATATCCTCACACCAATGAGGCTAACACTGCTCTGACTATTTTCAAACATAACAACGAAAGGACCGACCAGACACAGCTAACTGTGTTCATTTTCTTTGAGGTATTGAAATTGATATTGCATAGGATTTGTTTCCCTAGTTTGATGGGTCCATGTATTCATTGCGCATGTCCTTTTGTAAGCCGCTTGCAGGTGGTTCGTCTCGTTTCCGTATCGGTTGCTAGCAAAAAGGACCGAGAGCAAATGGCTGTGGCTGTGCCAAGAGCTAGGAGAACATTTCGGTTCTAATTTTCCATTTTTCGTATCACGGTTTATTTTACACGACAATCGGTTGCAAATATAAATGTATAAACTGCAAATGTGTCGAGTGTAGCTTTGTGTGTACGATTGAACATGAACGCTGTTTCGGTTCAATGATGAAAATTTATTAGCCGAAAGATAGTGATCATAACACATATCAAGCAGTGATTAAAATTATCGAGCCCTTTAGGGTGCCTGGTGGTAGGTATTCATCAAGCTTGTGCCATTCGAAGGGTAAAGAAAACCTCGTAACTCGTTCTAGATAGATGTGGAGTTGTGGGGCGCGATTAGTTTTTAGGGGTAAATTATTTATTTCTCCCTTTTCTGGAGGTTTATGAAGCGAGTAAAATCGAACCCGATTTCGACCCCGTCGAGTGGAAATCTTTGTAAAATTGCCAGGACGCGACTGTACAACAAATTGCTGCAATAGTATAGGAATGTTCAACGTTGATTCTTTTTGAGCAGGAAAAGCGCAATGTTTTCACAATTGATGTTCAATTATCAAAAGCGTTAACTAGGAACATTAGCTGATGTGATTAGAGTGTGTATCATTTTTTTTGTCGGTGTGAAAAATACAAGTATAAATCATGGATCAGCATCAGTCCGTTGGCTTGAAGGAAACGTATACGCGTCCCGCTGGTGTAGAATCATCCAACACGCATCTTTTTCGTGCAAACCATGCAAAACCGCCTGAAATACCTGTCCGTGTCGGTGCAGGGAGTGTTAAAGCACCAGAAATACCTCCAAAGAATCTCACGAAACGACCAACCACTATTGGAGCTGCCAGCAAGGATGAAAATATTCCTAGCGCTGGTATGCTATTATCGCAACGTGTTGCACCAAACCGTGCGCCTCCCTTGCCGCAAAAGTTGGCAAACGCTGCGCAGGGTAGCATCAACAGCACTACAATTAATCAACCAGCGCCACAACCCGTTGGTTCTAGCGTGGGAGTGTCTGGAGGGATTGCTGTAACAACAACAACAACAGCAGCAGCAGCGGCATTGGTAGCTCCTATGCCAACTAGGACTATTGATGCAATAAGCAAGGATCGTCCGGCTACTGCTAAGACGTCAAAACCTGCTAAGCTAGAAGATTATGGATCGGAGGATGCTCTACGAGGCATTGAGAGCGGTTTGCGAAACGTTGAAAGAGCCATCAAAGAGCAAATGAGCTTGCGGTCTTCTGTAGAGTTAGAGGAGCACCAAAATAACATCACGCATCAAGTGAAATATGGGCGCTTGGATCTGATGGGCAAACATACAAATTCAATGGGATCAGCCACGTCTTTGGATAATCCGTTTGATGCCGCGCCAGCTTCGGCTCCAGGCATGGCACAAGGGTTTAAGTTTGACCGATTCAATCAGAATCCCAAGCAAATCGGATTGGAACGTGGTGTTAGCATGGAGAAATTGCGCTACGAAGCTGGTGGATCAGGCTCGTTTCACGATCATAGCTCGAATGGCACCGAACACGTCATACCGCAAAGACCGATGGACCATCAGTTTCGGTCGCTGGATCGCCATCTGCCGCTCGAATTGCAGTACGGAAACAGCCAACAGCAGCGGCAACGTTCGCAAGAAATGGAATTTATCAAACAACAGCTACTTCCTGTTATCGCACGAAACAAAGAAACAAACAGCTTAAACCGTCAAATGGGACTTTCTAAGGACGATCTTCGAACAAGAAGACGCTCATCTCATGATGAGAGCCTTTTTTCGATAAACAATTCAGGTAAGTGTGGTGTAAAGTTTTAGTTTCAAAAGCTTAGTAAAACTTAAATCGCTTAACAGGATTTTGTGGCAAAGTCCATTTTATGTAATCTCCGTTTCATTGTTAAAAAATGAAAAATACCACCTAAGACATCTATCTCGGATTGATATTTATGTCATGTTAGACATATACATGTGAATAGGTGATACGCATAAATAATTTCAATTGTAACAATTTCCTCGATTTCTACTAGCTCCCCGAATGAAAGAGCAATGGGAGGATACAAACCAATCGGTAATGCAACGCAAAACCCAACTAACGGCAATGCTTGGCGATTCTCAAAGGTAAGCAAATGTATCATTTATTTGAGGATTTCGTTGTAATAAGGACTTTTCTCACTCGTTGCCATGTTTTTGATAACCCTTTAGATACGAAGCAAAGCGCCTGGAAATAGACGCTTGGTTAAGTAGGATGGAGACAATAACGGAACGGATGGGACCAGTAGCAACGACGGCCGACGTATTGGACATTCAACAAAAAGAGCAAAAGGTAATGTTTGCCAACTTAAATAAACGGAACCCGAACAGCAAGCGTTGAGGACCTAATCAGTTGAATTCTTAACTGGAACACATATTGTTTGTTTAGTCGTTTCATGCGGAGCTGCATAAATTTAATCATCAAATTGAGTTATTCAACCAACTGACCCAAAAGTTAATATCAGTCTACCAGTGTGACGATACATCGAGAATTAAGCGTATGACGGAATCAATCAACCTGAGGTAGGTAACAGAATATTAACAACGTGTAATTGAAAAGTATAAGTAATTTATAAAATCATACTTTTCCATGTATCTCATTTCCATTAGGTACAATAACTTAAATAACTCCATCATATCAAGAGGAAAACAGCTTCATGCCGCCATACATTCATTGCAAACATTTGATCGTACATTTGAACAGGTAGGACATAGTTAAGGTTAAGATCCTTTTGGTGGTCGAGTGAACGTGAACAACGTGAAATGTTGTTTTTTTTAGTGATATTTCAAAGAATATTTTTTGAAATACAGGCGGTCCCCGAGATACACGGTTAATGGGGACCGAAAACGGCCTCAAAATACCGCGTATCTCGAATTTCCGCGTAAGTTGAATCTATTAATTTCCAGCCCAAATATCACTAATTTTCATGTAATTTTACAATTAGGGGTGGTTTTAGCCACATAATTAATTATTTGATATGATTCTGAAGGAATACAACAAATTTAAACCTGATTCTGAAGGAATATTTAAATTTAAAATGGTTTTTAACGTTCAATCAAAAAGGATATGTCAAGGAGCAAATTATACGTTAATTGCAATACGTATCGATGCACTTAAAAAAAATCCCTCGATTACTGGCACGTTTAGTAATCGAGGGAAATTTTTATTTTTAATTTATAATTTACATACAAATTTTCAAAATGTTACATACACTACACTCAGCATTGAATATTGCTTTGCTTAATTATTTACACTTCAAGTCGCAGCCTCGCAATCGATGACACTGTTTCTAAGCTTAGCCTTTTTTGCGAACGTCGGTAGCAAAACTTAGTATAAAAAATACAGTTTTACTAGCGCCGATTTTTGTTTGCGCTAACGACTCCTTAAGGAATTTGAGGTGTAGTACAGGCAGGCCTTGACCGACAGCGGCTAAAGTGCCGCAGAAGAATAAGAAGGTTTTACCAAAACTTAAGTTACATTTAACCGTAGAGTTGGCAACCAGATTTACACACGTAAGGCTGCGCTCTGGCACCAATCGAACACGACATCCGACTCGAACAAACCCATATAATCATATGGAGGTGCAATGTCAGACACAAACAAACAAACAAGACAAACATGTCAAATCCCATACATTTTTCATGTTCGATGTCGTGTTCGATTGGTGCTAGAGCGCCGGGTAAGGTGGCGCTCTAGCAGCAATCGAACACGACATCCGACACGAACAAACCCATATTATCATATGGAGCAAAGTGGGTAGAAAGGAGGTGTCGTCATGTAGCACAATTGGGCATCGAGGCTTTAGAAAAAAGCACAAAACCAGGATCGACGGCAGTTGTCAAATGCGACGAATGTTGCTGGTATTTAGATATGATATATGAATTGTTTTCGTTTAATACACATTTTTTTAGCATTAAAAATTCGTATTTTGCATTCACACTCCATAAATCGACATTTTACACGTTATAATGTAGCTGCTGCCTGTAAACAACTATCGACGGCTGTTGTCAAACTGAATCTCAAAATGGCAACATGCCAAACGCTAAGAAGACACCTCCTCTATATTCCACCTTGATATGGAGGTGCACTGTCAGACACAAACAAACAAACAAGACAAACAAGACAAACATGTCAAATCCCATACATTTTTCATGTTCGATGTCGTGTTCGATTGATGCTAGAGCGCCGGGTAAGTTGGTAACCGGCAGACCCGGGTATTCCACACGTTTTGATACAAAAAATTAACGATTTTCATAGGTAAACAATGCTTTCTATATTTTAATGCTGTAAGCAAGTAATGCCGACCATATATTCTCTTCAATTTCATTTATTCATTATTTTCTTTCATTTTATTATAAAAATAACGGTCAAATTGAAATTTGGAATCGCTTGAATTTTATTCAAAAATAAGCACATTACGGAAAGAGGAAGAAGAGAAACGTCATTCTCCATACAAAATGTATGGAATACCCGGGTATGCTGGTTGCCAACTTACGTGGTAAAGTTAAAAAAAAATCAAAATAAAATACTTACAGGCTGTTTAAAATTACAACTTATGCACCAAAAAATCATAAATTAAAAGTTGCGAGGCTACGGAAAATTTCAGGTCAATAAAAGCAATGAATCAAAAGTTATTGTAGTTCGAAGTTGAAAAAAATACCCGGGTATCCGGTTGCCAACTTAAAGGTTAAAAAAAACAAGGAATTTGTGATAAAACATAAACTTTGACTTATTATCCGTGTTATTTGAGTATCCCGTCGAAGTCGAGTCCCGATGAGCTCGGGCACTCGACTATATTTAGACTTTATTGTTTTTGTAGGGAATTCTCATCGAATATCATCGAATGTCACGCTTCGCGGAACCACGCTATTTGGTGGATGTCTGGTTGCAAGGTGACACTGAGACGGTGCTTTGGCACCAGCTGAACATAACAACCGACACGAACAAACTTATATTATAGACTGCAGAATTGATATCCCAAATTGCAGTTGCTATTAGCATAAGAAAAAAATATACTAAATCTGTTATAGATTGAATCAAAATTGTCTTCTTATTTATTTTTTTCCAGTTCCTTGGTTGGCTGAGTGAAGCTGAATCTTTATGTGAAAACACTGAATCCGAAGCAGAAAGGAATCCGCATTGCTTAAAGGTAATCATTAATAGAACGATATTACAAAATTTGATGTTGTTCCTACAAAACATAAACCCGCTAAACATTGCGTGGATTTCGAGTAACATCTCCTCCACGAAGTCGCATATAATTTCTTAAATTTTTAATTTTTTATTCAAAAAACTATATTCATCGCTTTTTTCGCCGTAATTATCATTCACTGCTCGCAAAACAAAATCGAGTGGTCCACGGCCTTGCACTCCATACAACTTCATAGCCTCGCATTTAAGCAGCTTGTGAGGGCAAGCAGTTTTTTCGCCCATAGTTTCAGCAGTTAGCCCATGCAATGCAGTTAGCAAGTATTGCACATCGCAAACAGTTATGTCAGCATACATTATAGCTTGTAAAACATATGCTTTTTTCACATTTATTTTTCCATGACATGATTCATCCGTGGATTCGAAAATGGCGATTTTATGAACGTATAAACATTAACACTAGTTTTATCCTATGGATATCGCGAAAAAAAATTAAAACGAATGTTCTCCCATGCACAGGGATCCCAAAAATAAGTTTAAATACCAAAATACACAGTTTTGTTTACATCTTTTAAAAGATTACAAGAAAAAAAAATGGTTTCATCCAGCCTACAGCGGATGGCAAAAATCGCACGAAAAAGATTCCTCGGCCTTAGGCCGCAAATAAATGACGCGCGTTGATGCGCCCGCGGAAACGCGTATAACAATCCAGGCTTAATGCGAGCTCGCATGCTGCTCGAATTTGTTTTGTGGGCAACACAAAACACAGATTGTGATTAGGCTAGAAATACACAAACCGAGATTTTCGGGATACCGTAAAATCACGTACAGGCGGTCCCCGAGATACACGGTTAATTGGGACCGAAAACTACCGCAAAATACCGCGTATCTCGAATTTCCGCGTAAGTCGAATCTCGTGATTTCCAGCCAAAATATCACTAATTTTCGTGCAATTTTGCAAGTAGGGGATGGTTTTAGCCAACAAATTAATTATTTGATATGTTTCTACTGAACTGTTCATTTTAAACCTTTTGAAATAGTATTTCAAATTCGATCAATACGGAAATTATGTGGTATTTCACAATGGATGTGTCAAATCAGTACAATTTGCTCAAAGAACTGTCAAATTTGGAAAACCGTGTATCTCCGAATCCGCGTATAAGAGGGACCGTGTATCTCGGAGACCGCCTATATGTATTGTGCTGTTAATTTTGTTATAAAATCTGTCATAAAGATGTAATAATCAAGGTCCGAGTTTACCGGTTTTGTCTTCAAGCTTCGCGGCCACGACGCTATTTGGTGGAATGTTTGCTTGAACGGTGCTTTGGCACCAATCAAACATGACAAGCGACTCGAACAAACATATATTACAGATTGCAGAATCGATATGAATATGATACGATTGGTGATGAAAGTTTCACAATCCTCTTCTTTGTATGAGCCGTTTACTAAATTTAGATGACGATCTCTACGAGCCTGAAATGAAGACAGTTTAAGTGTTCAAAATGCGTCCAATCATAACGCTATATAAACCAAGCGCCACAGCTTATGCTTGAACGACTGGAAAGCATTCAAACATACATATAAAAAAAGCAAAAGCTCCATAGCAGGCCTAACTGTTCCAGTTTTCGACAGTGTACCTATTTTGGGAAGGGTAACTAAAATCGGTAAATTCTGCACAAAAGCGGTAAAAAATATCCCAAAAAACAATTTTGTAGTGAAAATAAAATCATTTGTTATTCATAAACGAAGTTTCACAACATTTCCTTACGTATTTTTCCAAAATATCATCTTAATTGTACAGAGCTCAGTATTTTTCGGCAATAGCCAATAGTTCGGAATTTTTAAATCACGATCAACAAATTATTTTTCCATAAAAATATGGTTTTTTATCAAATACCAAAGCTATGAATATAAAATAAGCTCGACGGCATCGTACATCAATATAGGAACGTCTAATTTACGAACACATCAAATCTTGGCGCTTTTAACAAACTTGATCACACACAAATCCACAATTTTAAGCGTATCGAGTACTAATCGAGCAGAAACGGAAAAAAAATTCGAGCAAATGTCATTTGGGTTGGAAATTGAAATTTTAAGCACGAATTATCGATAATTCGAGCAATTTCCCTTAATCTGGAACCTTCAACTTCCCATAAACTGCACCAGTTTAAGGGAATTTAGAAAAAGGCCTCTAAAATCAACTGTGGTGTGACTTTTTCGTCGGCTTCTTGTAGATTCACTTGTAAATGACGTTTCTTATCGTTATAAATGTTAATGTAGCCATTTTATACTTTAAAAATACCTAAATTATTCAAAATAATGTTATAAAAAATTGGCCTTCAATTTTTAACAAAACACAAAGCATTGAATGTAAAATGGGTTCGACACTATCGTCCATTGATAGAAGAAACTTACTTAAGAAATTTACGAACACGCATAATCTTGGCGCATTCAACACACTTGATCACACAAAAATCCACAATTTAAGACGTATCGAGTACTAGTCGAGTAGATATGGAAAAATAATTTCGAGCAAATGTCTTACTTACTTACTTATCCGGCGCTACAACCGCTTTGCGGTCTTGGCCTGCCTCAGGAGTGTCCGAAACCGTTCACGGTCTCGCGCCTTCGTCTGCCAGTCCGTTATCCCGGCCTTAATGGCGGACGCCTCCACGCCATCTTGCCACCTCAATTTGGGCCTACCACGCCTCCTCTGTCCTTGTGGACGGCCTAAAAAGACCTTACGGGCTGGGTCGTCCGTTTCCATGCGTACAACATGGCCAGCCTACCGGAGCCTGGCGAGCTTGATACGCCGTACGACAGTGAGGTCCCCGTACATCTCGTATAGCTCGTCATTATAGCGGCTCCTCCATTGTCCTTCCACACATACGGGGCCAATTATCCTTCTGAGCATCTTCCTCTCGAACGCGGCTAAGAGGGTTTCGTCAAATTTGGACAGTGTCCATGTTTCAGAGGCGTATGTGAGTACTGGTACTATATAGGTACTATATAGTCCCAGCTTCGTCCGTCGCGACAGGTTCTTTGAGGTGAACTGATTTTTCAGGCTGTAGAATGACTGGTTGGCAGCCAGCATCCTTGCGCGCAACTCAACTTCCATGCTGTTGTCGTTGCTGACCTTTGACCCCAGGTCGGTGAATACTGGGACGACTTCAAACGTGCGTTCACCTATCTTTACATCACGCCTACGTAGATTCTGATTGTTTATTGGTAGGCCCGCTGATGTTGCCACCATCAATTTGGTCTTTGCCTCATTTATCTGCAATCCGAGGCTCTCTGCCGCCTGCTCGATCCCTTGATAGGCTTCTGCTACATAGGAGACCCGCAGACCAATGATGTCTATATCATCAGCGTATGCCAGGATCTGGGTTGGCTTATAGAAGATGGTTCCCGTTGCCTCCACCCTCGAGTCGCGAATGGCCCTCTCTAGCGCCAAGTTGAATAGGAGGCAGGCAAGCCCGTCCCCCTGGCGTAGACCTTTGGTGGTAGCAAAAGGTCCTGAGAGTTTTCCATCCACCCTCGCCTGGCATGTGACGTTGGTCATAGTCATTCTAACTAGCCGTATCAGTTTGGCCGGGATTCCAAATGAGCTCATAGCATCGTACAGTTTTACCCTGGGTATGCTATCATATGCGGCTTTGAAGTCAATGAAGAGATGGTATGTGTCGTTTCTGTATTCAGCCATCTTCTCCAAGATCTGCCGCATGGTGAAGATCTGATCAGTGGTTGATTTTCCGTTTCGGAATCCTCTTTGATAGTTTCCGACTATCTCTGCGACGTGCGGGACAAGGCGATCCTGAAGGATCAGGGAGAATATTTCATAGGCGGTATTCAACACCGTAATACCCCTGTAGTTGTTGCAGCCCAACTCGTCTCCCTCCCTTTTGGGATATTTTTTACCGCTTTTATGCAGAATTTCGATTTGCGATTTTAGAATGACATGATTCATCCGTGGATTCGAAAATGGCGATTTTATGAACGTATAAACATTAACACTAGTTTTTATCCTATGGATATCGCGAAAAAAAATTAAAACGAATGTTCTCCCATGCACAGGGATCCCAAAAATAAGTTTAAATACCAAAATACACAGTTTTGTTTACATCTTTTAAAAGATTACAAGAAAAAAAAATGGTTTCATCCAGCCTACAGCGGATGGCAAAAATCGCACGAAAAAGATTCCTCGGCCTTAGGCCGCAAATAAATGACGCGCGTTGATGCGCCCGCGGAAACGCGTATAACAATCCAGCCATAGAAATGAAATGTCATTCGAACATGCCGCGGAAACGCAGAGATGCTCATGCTGAGTATCTCTGCGGAACTGTTACACACGTTTGAACGCGCCCGAGGGTCATCGGGCTTAATGCGAGCTCGCATGCTGCTCGAATTTGTTTTGTGGGCAACACAAAACACAGATTGTGATTAGGCTAGAAATACACGAACCGAGATTTTCGGGATACCGTAAAATCACGTACAGGCGGTCCCCGAGATACACGGTTAATTGGGACCGAAAACTACCGCAAAATACCGCGTATCTCGAATTTCCGCGTAAGTCGAATCTCGTGATTTCCAGCCAAAATATCACTAATTTTCGTGCAATTTTGCAAGTAGGGGATGGTTTTAGCCAACAAATTAATTATTTGATATGTTTCTACTGAACTGTTCATTTTAAACCTTTTGAAATAGTATTTCAAATTCGATCAATACGGAAATTATGTGGTATTTCACAATGGATGTGTCAAATCAGTACAATTTGCTCAAAGAACTGTCAAATTTGGAAAACCGTGTATCTCCGAATCCGCGTATAAGAGGGACCGTGTATCTCGGAGACCTATATGTATTGTGCTGTTAATTTTGTTATAAAATCTGTCATAAAGATGTAATAATCAAGGTCCGAGTTTACCGGTTTTGTCTTCAAGCTTCGCGGCCACGACGCTATTTGGTGGAATGTTTGCTTGAACGGTGCTTTGGCACCAATCAAACATGACAAGCGACTCGAACAAACATATATTACAGATTGCAGAATCGATATGAATATGATACGATTGGTGATGAAAGTTTCACAATCCCCTTCTTTGTATGAGCCGTTTACTAAATTTAGATGACGATCTCTACGAGCCTGAAATGAAGACAGTTTAAGTGTTCAAAATGCGTCCAATCATAACGCTATATAAACCAAGCGCCACAGCTTATGCTTGAACGACTGGAAAGCATTCAAACATACATATAAAAAAAAGCAAAAGCTCCATAGCAGGCCTAACTGTTCCAGTTTTCGACAGTGTACCTATTTTGGGAAGGGTTACTAAAATCGGTAAATTTAGCACAAAAGCGGTAAAAAATATCCCAAAAAACAATTTTGTAGTGAAAATAAAATCATTTGTTATTCATAAACGAAGTTTCACAACATTTCCTTACGTATTTTTCCAAAATATCATCTTAATTGTACAGAGCTCAGTATTTTTCGGCAATAGCCAATAGTTCGGAATTTTTAAATCACGATCAACAAATTATTTTTCCATAAAAATATGGTTTTTTATCAAATACCAAAGCTATGAATATAAAATAAGCTCGACGGCATCGTACATCAATATAGGAACGTCTAATTTACGAACACATCAAATCTTGGCGCTTTTAACAAACTTGATCACACACAAATCCACAATTTTAAGCGTATCGAGTACTAATCGAGCAGAAACGGAAAAAAAATTCGAGCAAATGTCATTTGGGTTGGAAATTGAAATTTTAAGCACGAATTATCGATAATTCGAGCAATTTCCCTTAATCTGGAACCTTCAACTTCCCATAAACTGCACCAGTTTAAGGGAATTTAGAAAAAGGCCTCTAAAATCAACTGTGGTGTGACTTTTTCGTCGGCTTCTTGTAGATTCACTTGTAAATGACGTTTCTTATCGTTATAAATGTTAATGTAGCCATTTTATACTTTAAAAATACCTAAATTATTCAAAATAATGTTATAAAAAATTGGCCTTCAATTTTTAACAAAACACAAAGCATTGAATGTAAAATGGGTTCGACACTATCGTCCATTGATAGAAGAAACTTACTTAAGAAATTTACGAACACGCATAATCTTGGCGCATTCAACACACTTGATCACACAAAAATCCACAATTTAAGACGTATCGAGTACTAGTCGAGTAGATATGGAAAAATAATTTCGAGCAAATGTCTTACTTACTTACTTATCCGGCGCTACAACCGCTTTGCGGTCTTGGCCTGCCTCAGGAGTGTCCGAAACCGTTCACGGTCTCGCGCCTTCGTCTGCCAGTCCGTTATCCCGGCCTTAATGGCGGACGCCTCCACGCCATCTTGCCACCTCAATTTGGGCCTACCACGCCTCCTCTGTCCTTGTGGACGGCCTAAAAAGACCTTACGGGCTGGGTCGTCCGTTTCCATGCGTACAACATGGCCAGCCTACCGGAGCCTGGCGAGCTTGATATGCCGTACGACAGTGAGGTCCCCGTACATCTCGTATAGCTCGTCATTATAGCGGCTCCTCCATTGTCCTTCCACACATACGGGGCCAATTATCCTTCTGAGCATCTTCCTCTCGAACGCGGCTAAGAGGGTTTCGTCAAATTTGGACAGTGTCCATGTTTCAGAGGCGTATGTGAGTACTGGTACTATATAGGTACTATATAGTCCCAGCTTCGTCCGTCGCGACAGGTTCTTTGAGGTGAACTGATTTTTCAGGTTGTAGAATGACTGGTTGGCAGCCAGCATCCTTGCGCGCAACTCAACTTCCATGCTGTTGTCGTTGCTGACCTTTGACCCCAGGTCGGTGAATACTGGGACGACTTCAAACGTGCGTTCACCTATCTTTACATCACGCCTACGTAGATTCTGATTGTTTATTGGTAGGCCCGCTGATGTTGCCACCATCAATTTGGTCTTTGCCTCATTTATCTGCAATCCGAGGCTCTCTGCCGCCTGCTCGATTCCTTGATAGGCTTCTGCTACATAGGAGACCCGCAGACCAATGATGTCTATATCATCAGCGTATGCCAGGATCTGGGTTGGCTTATAGAAGATGGTTCCCGTTGTCTCCACCCTCGAGTCGCGAATGGCCCTCTCTAGCGCCAAGTTGAATAGGAGGCAGGCAAGCCCGTCCCCCTGGCGTAGACCTTTGGTGGTAGCAAAAGGTCCTGAGAGTTTTCCATCCACCCTCGCCTGGCATGTGACGTTGGTCATAGTCATTCTAACTAGCCGTATCAGTTTGGCCGGGATTCCAAATGAGCTCATAGCATCGTACAGTTTTACCCTGGGTATGCTATCATATGCGGCTTTGAAGTCAATGAAGAGATGGTATGTGTCGTTTCTGTATTCAGCCATCTTCTCCAAGATCTGCCGCATGGTGAAGATCTGATCAGTGGTTGATTTTCCGTTTCGGAATCCTCTTTGATAGTTTCCGACTATCTCTGCGACGTGCGGGACAAGGCGATCCTGAAGGATCAGGGAGAATATTTCATAGGCGGTATTCAACACCGTAATACCCCTGTAGTTGTTGCAGCCCAACTCGTCTCCCTCCCTTTTGGGATATTTTTTACCGCTTTTATGCAGAATTTCGATTTGCGATTTTAGTTACCCTTCCGAAAATAGGTACACTGTCGAAAACTGGTACAGTTAGGCCTACACGAACACGAACAATACACGAACCGAGATTTTCGGGATACCCGAAAATCACGTACAGGCGGTCCCCGAGATACACGGTTAATGGGGACCGAAAACTACCGCAAAATACCGCGTATCTGTTTATTTCGTTACCCTTCCGAAAATAGGTACACTGTCGAAAACTGGTATAGTTAGGCCTGGGTCTATGCACATGTTGCGGTAACATTTGTTCGATGGCAACATTTCTGGAATTTCCTATTTATTTCAAAAACTGTGCTCATTCATATTCACTCACAAAAACATTTTGAAATTAAGTTGAAATTATTTTTTACTATTTCAATTTTTTTATTTTTTATAAATGTTCATCCAAAAAAAAAAATGGATCAAATCGATTTGTTTCTCATGCAACAAAATTGTTCCCGCAAAATGAGTTTGACAGCACGTCCATACGATTTGGTAACAAATGTTCCCGCAATTTTCTTAGACCCGGGCCTTACCCTACACCTACACCTACAGAAGAAGAAGATGGTGCAACACATAATTTAAAACGTTTGTTCGAGTCTTACCTTGTTCGATAGGTCACAGAGCCCGGCCCTAGCTTAAGCATGATAAAAGGATTTTGTGTGGAATATGAAGCATACCACAGTTAGACCACACCATAATTTGTCAAACAAAATTGTGATTTGTGACACCCAATTGACGTATGGAAACGAAAATCTATCAACGTCCAAATAGACATACAGCGACAAAAAGTAGCTCAATTTTGCAAACAGAGCTACTCGTCTCGGGCGACATTTTTGCTTCATCCGAAATAATCGTATTATCTAGTTTGTTTACAAGCCAGATTAATGCCAAACGCATTAGATTTGAACACATTTTAACCTATTTTTATGTGTTTTCAAATACAAAACAAGTTGGTTGACTGAGTCAAATGATCTACTTTGATCTACATAGAGTGAAATTTTGAGCTATTTTTCGTCGCGCGCGACGTTTTCGCTCTATGTCTATTTGAACGGTCAAAATCCAACAAGAATTGCTGCATGGGAAGCAACCGAACACTCATGTTGTGAAGTAAGCTTTGCACAGCAATTTGTCAACAAAACGGGAGCAAAATTCAGAAAAATATATTTTGTATCCAGTGTCTGGAGCAAAAATTTGATTTCGTAAACTGAACATCATTAGTTGACGAATTGTTCACATTAACATAACGTAATAACGACAACTACGGGTGAAGATCGTGCAGTATAAGCCAATAGACATAGAGACTTGAAGTGGGTGTTGGTGCTATTTGCATATCGCATTTCACCCACAGGGTTTAGCTCGTACTTGAGTTTGTAGAACATGCTCATGCGCAGAGTCGTCTATTGTCGATCTTTTTGCAACTTTTAATAATTCTAGGTGTACGTGCGGTGACGGTCATAAATGGTATTTTTTTTCCCAAATAGGAAATGGTTCCGTGAATCAACACACTTTTGTGCTGACTTCAGTTTTTAATCATGTTTTTGCTCTCTATTTTTGCCTGCGCAGGATTTGCAATCTGAAATCGACGCAAACCGCAAGGTTTACGAAGGATTGGATAATACTGGACGTAAATTGCTGCGTTCACTAACTTCTCAGGAAGATGCAGTGATGTTGCAGCACAAGCTAGATGAAATGAATCAACGCTGGAATCATCTGAATTCGCGCAGTGCTGCCATCAGAAATCGGTTGGAATCTAACTCTGATCACTGGAATGCTTTATTACTTTCGTCACGCGAGCTTACCGAATGGGTAATTCGAAAAAATACCGAACTCACCTCAATCGGTTTTGGCTCAATCAATGGAGACTCCAACAGTTTACAAATGCAGCTTGATGAACACAAAGCATTTCGCCGGCAGCTTGACGATAAGCGGTCAATCATTGAAAACAATCTAATGAATGGAAGGCAGTACATATCAAATGAATCACCACTCTCTGATGCCAGCGATTCGGAAGGTTCACACCGAACGAATTGAGAATCAATTAAGATGATGATTAACCTCTCGTTTTCTTGCATTTAACAGCGATTGACGAAACAATGTATATTTCTACGGAAGAGCAAAATCGTATCCTCAGCCGAAGCATACGCAGAGAGGTCAACAAACTGTCGGAACAGTGGAGTTTGTTGATTGAAAGGTGTGATAAATGGAAGCATCGTCTGGATGAAAATATAACGGTAAGAAGTTGAAAAGTAATGCTGCCGGCTATATATATATATATATATATATATATATATATATATATATATATATATATATATATATATTATACTTAATTTATTAATATTATTACTTACTTTATTAATTTGCACAGAAAATGCGCCAATTCCAAAAAATCTTGGAAGATCTAAGTTCGCGAGTAGCATCAGCCGAGACAATTACACATTCATGGACGACCCCAGCTCCTGGGTCAGATACAACAGAAGAAATGCAACATTTGCAGCGCTTAAAAGACAAACTTACAACAGCAAATGCACTACTGGATGACTGCAACGAGCAGCAGAATTTTTTCTCGTCTTGTCGAGTAATTGTTCCGAGCCCTTATTTGGCAAAACTAGAGGACATTAACACACGGTAGTATATATTAGATGCACGGTATCCTGTCACTATATTTGTTATTCGTCTTTTTTGTCTCTCGTACAGTATGAAGCTTTTGCACATTGCTGTGGAAGAGCGATTTAAGGTACTGCAGCAAAGTATGCAAACAACTGGCGAAGATGGTATAGTTGGGAGTCACCATGAGGAGGGTGGCAAATTTTCAAAGCCTCTTCACATTGCCACCGGAAGTTCGACTGTTCCAAACTTAGAGAAAAGTGTCCAAATACCATGGGAACGTGCAGTGACACCTGCTAATGTGCCTTATTATATCAAGTAAGTTTTGGATTGTTTTATCATGCAGTCATAGCCCTTACTAATTGTACAATATTCTATAACAGTCATGAACGCGAAAGCACACATTGGGATCATCCAGAAATGATAGAACTAATGAAATCACTGGCTGATTTGAATGAAGTCCGTTTTTCAGCATACCGTACTGCTTTGAAGCTCCGTACTGTGCAGAAAAAGCTAGGTATTAAAACACAAAAGATTAATTTTTAAATTTGAATTTAATTAATTGTTTTAATTAAATATTAATTAACATATTTTTGTTCTAGCGTTTGACCGTTTGAATATGAGTATAGCGATTGAAATATTTGACCGATATGGCTTACGTGCACAAAATGACAAGCTAATTGATATTCCCGATATGACAACGATTTTAAATTCATTGTACACAACGCTTGAACCAATCGATCGAGCAGTAATGCTTGATTTAGCTATCAATTGGGTTCTCAATGTGTATGATTCACAGCGTACGGGACAAATAAGGGTGCTCAGTTTCAAGGTAAGATAAGCATAAATAAACTAAAATCGAAATTAAACCTCCAAGGTATATGCAAGATTCATATAAATGCTTTTGTTTGGACATTAATCAACCATTTGTACATTTCTATTTGTTATGTAGGTGGGTTTGATTTTACTGTGCCGTGGCCATCTGGAGGAAAAATACCGTTACCTTTTTCGATTGATTGCTGACCTGGAAAAAAAGGTGGACCAACGAAAAATGGGGCTGCTGTTGCACGATTGTATACAAGTGCCCCGTCAGTTGGGAGAAGTTGCTGCGTTTGGTGGATCAAATATTGAACCTTCAGTTCGATCGTGCTTCGAACTCGCTGGAGGCGTTAATCAAAATGTAGAGCTAACGGAGACAGCCATTGAGGCGCAGCATTTCCTTAGTTGGCTACAACATGAACCGCAAAGCATTGTATGGCTTCCTGTACTTCATAGACTTGTTGCAGCTGAAACTGCAAAACATCAAGCAAAATGTAACATATGCAAGGAGTACCCAATTGAAGGCTTTCGGTACCGCTGCTTGAAATGTTTCAATTTCGATATGTGCCAAAAGTGTTTCTTCACTGGTCGTAGCACAAAAAACCATAAGCTCAGTCATCCTATGCATGAATACTGCACAACGGTAAGTTAAAAATCCCTTTATGGTGTGCGTTGTGTTCCATGCAGATGAAGATTAACTTGGGGGTTCTTACAATTTGCTGATATTGTATGTATATTGCGGTTTTTGTAGGCTACATCGACAGAAGACGTTAGAGATTTCACAAGAGCATTAAGGAACAAGTTTAAGAGTCGAAAGTATTTTAAGAAACACCCCCGCGTGGGTTACCTTCCCGTTCAAAGTGTTTTAGAAGGAGACGCTTTGGAAAGCCCTATACCCAGCCCGCAGCACGGAACGCATACACTACAAAATGATATGCACTCCCGTCTGGAAATGTATGCTTCTCGATTAGCGCAAGTTGAGTGTGGAACTAGATCAAATTCTACACCGGATAGTGATGATGAGCACCAACTGATTGCGCAGTACTGTCAAGCATTACCCGCTGCAAATGCTGTTGGAAACTGTACGGGAAGCGGTGGGCCGAAGTCTCCCGTTCAAGTGATGGCTGCAATGGAAGCAGAACAGCGCGAAGAGTTAGAAACCATGATAAAGGAGCTGGAAGAAGAAAATGCGAATTTGCAAGCGGAATATGAGAAACTTAAGGCAAAGAAAACAAGCACACCCATCACTACACCGGACGAAGGATATAAAACTCCAACATCGACATCTAATGCCATTGTCTCATCTGTGACCACATCATCATCTGGAGGATCGGTAAATAATATTATAAATAACCTTAAAATTAATGAAAAGATGTAGAATGAAATGCATTTGTTATTCCATAACGTTGTTTAGGACATGGTTACCGAGGCCAAACTGCTCCGACAACACAAAGGACGATTAGAAGCAAGGATGCAAATATTAGAAGACCATAATAAACAGTTAGAGGCACAGTTACAACGTCTTCGACAATTGCTGCATGAGGTATTAATTAGATTTACTTTTCATGTAATAAAGAGATGTTGTGTAAAATTTGATATTTTAAATTATCTTTGAAAACATTAACATTCTGAATTTAACAATATGTTTATTTTACATTTATTATATGTTAGCCAACAATTCCTAAACCACAAACGCTGCAAACTCGGTCCGTCACAGCATCACAACTGAATACCGATTCGCCGGCCAAAATGCAACACAATGGACATTATGATCATAAGATGTGTTAGTAATGTGTTGTGGTTAATAATGTTATGATTGAAATCAGTTTACAGCTTACTTTAATTATTTTGTTTGCAGCTTCGGAATCATCTCAAAAACCAGCTTCATTTTATGGCGCTGTCGGAGGAGGCAGCGTAAACGGATTCTTATCAATGGCAGGCGAAGAAATGAGGCAACGCGAGCAATACAGTGTGGATGCATTTGATAAGACGGGTGCTGGAGTAGCTGCTGTCACCAGCGCTTTTGCCGCCAATAAACCTGCTGGATCTAATGAAGGTGGCGTTGGTATTGGGAGTAGTGGTGCGCATAGTAATATCATGTCATCCGAATATACTATGGATGAGCGACCACCTCCGCCACCCCATTCAAGTTTGTTACACATGGCCGGTAAGTGTACAAGTTAGTAATGACAACAATAATCAAATCATAACAACAATAATACTAATGTTTTCCTAACGCTTTCTAACCTACTAACTACCACATTTTTCTGTGTGGTCTGTTTGTTGTTTTTTTTTTCATGCTTACATTACGTATTGCCCTTATAACATATCGGGTTTTGGCTTCTCATATAATGCAATAATATTCTTGGAACCGATCCCGACGCCGTGGCACCATAATACCTGCAGGAAGAATACAGTAAATAAAATTATTTATCTTATTCTATGTTGTACTTCTCGCATAGTCGCAGTTATTTAAAGTAATTGCTTAGACTATTTGATAAATTTTAATTTCTCGCTTGTTGAATATAAATTAAGTTAATAATATTGTAATATTTTGTTATATTATCTTCTTTTGTGTTGTTTCACCCCTCATCAGACGACCTCAATAAAGCTGTGGAGGAATTGGTGCACATCATGACGACGGAGTCAAAAGATGATTTGCAAAACGATAGCACAAACGTTGGACTGCAATAAACAATAAGGTAGTAGTAGTGGTAGTGCGTATCACTAAAAGATAGCTAATGAACCCCATTGTCTAATTCGATTGATATCCTATTGGGAAACATAGTCATGCATATCCTTTACGTATCATGAAATAATTACAGGCTTTTGAATTGAATAGCTAACATCTAGCAACAAACAGGCATCATTTGGAAACACACACGTTGCCCCAATTGCTGATTTCACACTCGATAGGAAGTTCGTGTTTCACAAATATTTATATTATTATTATTATTAGTTATTGATCCAAGTATGATATCCATCATTGGTACGGACATTATCTATTATACAAAGATATATCCTATATACGAAAAAAATGCATACGTGCAAATAATTTTAACAAAGCCACAAAGCCATAATTTTAACAGCTTGCCTTCAGCTAAATAACCTTTCATATCATATGAGGCATAATGTTTACTCTCGTAAAAAGGCAAAACGAATACGCGCAACAACTGACGATGTGTTTTTCATTCATTTAATATGTGCTGTTTTTCCTCTGCTCAGTTTAGCAAGCTAAACAAAGCGACTTTTTAAAGTATGTTTCGTAATATGTTATATATCTTGTATGAAAAGTGTAATAAATCATACTTTCCTGTTGATTTTGTCCATCACTGCTATTAAAGTGTTATTTTCACCAGATGATAAAATAATTGAATTATATTGAATAATTTAATTTTTTTTATAAAGATTTCCATAAACAGATTTAAAAATATGGCATTCTATGTAATAAAAAAGGCAAAATAGAAACACAAAAAATGCAACTTATCAGCGCGGAACATTTATTTTGCATGGTGATTTTAATTAGTAATATAAAATTATTCGTCGAAATTTTTTTTGTTTATTGTGAAGACAAGTAAACATCGTTCTAAAAAAGTATTAACAAAAATGCAATACATTTCGCACATAATGATTCAACATCGAACAGTTTAAAATGTATTGTTGTGTAGAGGTGACCATGAAATGAAAATGCAAATAAGTCGACAAAAAAATGAATGTATTCCGACAATGAAAATTCAACATTCAACTCTGTTCAACGAATTTTGTGCTTTGTCGTTCGCTTATCGACATACCATACATATCAAAGACACAATAACAACAGGAAAATAGCGTAACAATCTGATCGATTAAAAGTGGATATTAACTTGAAGAATAAAAAACAGGATAATAAAATGATTAAACCAAAACAAATGGTGTCAATCGCCTTAAGTTTACGGAAAGGCAACGTAAAAACGTCATACATTTCACGAAAGCTAAATCCAAAATGAAATAAGAAGGATCGTTTAGTTATATGTCGTACTACCATACAAAAGACACTTCACTAACCTTTACATAGACATATCTTCCATTTTTTTACAAACCGGATACTCTAACTCCATAAATGCTCGACACTAGTGAAACATATTAACAAACCTGTAATGCCATCTTTCTATGTAGACGCATTGTTATTAAAACATCCAAACTAAGCAGTAGTTAAATATTCGTATGACATTAACAAAAACAAAAAAAAAAACATTACCTTCGCATTACTTGTACTATTGCACTCCGGCAAAAAACATTTTCTAAAACAAGTTTGACCAGTATAAGTATTCAGCAGTATTTGAAATTATCGTCAATATGTGCGAATGCGAGTGCGATTCTTAAGCAATTGTTTGAAGAGGGCCCAAGGAAAACTCTATACCTATTACACATAAACGACACGAACATGACAGGGAAACAACAATGATAAGAGTCGTCAGTATAATAAATGCTTTGATCGCAATGTCTTACATCTCATGTTGTATTATCAACAGCAAACATAACATATTCAGCAACACTAGTAGATGAAGAATGTTTTAACTCCCGGTGCGTGCACTTCAATGCTTTACTTAGTTTGAAGCGAAAATCCCATAGGATAAGTGCACCATTGATTGTAAACCAACTGGATGTAGATTGATGCTCAATCTCGAAGGAAAATTATTGCTGGATAAAAATACAACATTATGGCATGTTTAAATTGCTTACAAATATACTAAGAATAGAAGCTGTGCGACGGTATACAACTAATAATCCAAGCAAGATAGTAGTAGTTGTTGCATACAGAAACAAAACTCAATAAACAAACAATGATAGAACAAAACAGTTTAACATTTTCATCATTTATACAATAAAACAAAGGCATTAAAACACTGTTCAACACAATCAATTGACACAAGATACCGGTTTAGATATATTTTCTTTTGTATGCTGAGCATAGCACGTTTCGCATGTTGCGTGTTGTGGTGTGTTCTTCGTGTTTGCTGGTATAGGTTGTATATGCTTTTATCTCAACAGCAAACTACTCCACTGCGTCAAGTACTTCTTTTCATCTTCTGGATACAATCGATGATTGTTACATTTTACATACACCATATCAGTTTGATTTTGTGTTGATTTAGGGCGAATGGTGGTGGTAGTGGTGGTGGCATCAACGATAAGGCTGTATTTAGCTTGCAAGTGAGTAAACTATAAATGCGATTTACATTATGGTGTGAGAGTGTGGGTTTGTGTGAACTACTGCAGAAAATGTACGTGGGTGAGAGGTGTTCAATGCTGAACTGGTGTATAATTTATAGAGCCAATACATTCTCCAAAAATCAGTTCTCTATAACAGTGTACTAGTGTATAGAGTGGGAGAAAAGAGGGGGGGGGGGGGGGTAAGGTTTCTAAAAATTTGATATGTCTTCTGGTTTTGCTTTAAACATTAGTTTATCCATGAATTGTCTTCCGCGTTGTCTCTGAATGCAAAATTTGAAGTAATCCTTTGTCCCTGTTTTTTTCTCTCTATCTGCTTACAATGCAATGCATGGCGACACCACAACACTAATCGCCTTCTCTCTTAACCTACTGGTTATAACGCCAGTCTATAGTCTTTGCATTACACGATACATAAGGTACATCCCTCCTTCGGTATCATCTTTCGGTTGATATGTTTTGATTTTTGTATGTGTGGGTGTGTGCTTTTTTCGTAAGAGCATGGTATGATAAGGTAATTTGCACACGAACACACGCTAGTGTGTGATCATTTCAAAATCGTGTATACGTGTATAATGTATAAGCATGCATGGGGGCACTCTAAATATAATGATATGTATTTATGTTTCTGTACTCTTATTTTCACTTCTGATCTGATCGATTTCATCTCATCCTAGGAATTTCTACTGTTGTTATCTCTTTATAACACGCTCGACACATTCGAGTAGCTCGAGATGCACATGGGCAAACAAATATTAACACTAAACTAAATAACTAAACTTTACGAATGACAGTATTTCTTAAATAAGCTAATGGACGTGAATTGATTCCGTTGGTTGCCAATGCTAGAGTTTTTTTTATTTTTTTTTTGTTTTTTTTTGTGCTACTGACATTAACAACCTTCTTAGATGGTTGTTTCCTTCCGTAGTTTCCTTTCCTCTTTTAGAAAATTCGCTGCATCGTGATGCAATCTGTTCGTTCGTTTTACTTGTTGTAGTCAACAACAATATATGCTTCATTGAAGCGAAAATCGTATCGAAGTAGAGGCTTGGGTGACGATGATGCAGGTTTGGATCATGATTTGTGTCAGGATTTTTCAATTGGCTTAAATGCTGCTCATGCAAAGATTAATTGATTTTCTATGCTAATATTTCCTTTCCAGCGAGCAGTCATCCATAATTGATATTTGTCTCATTCGCCAAACTCCACATCGTTACGGCAGGCTCTACTTCTTTTCTTCTTACGGAAGTCTAACGAAACATGTTCCTGATGATATAATAAAATAAAATAACTTTTTTTTCATATGGTCGTCAAGATTCACTGGTAACATACGGCACATGCCTCAGTGACTGGTAACAGTGAATGATAGAATTATTGTTTCTTAATAGCTGAAACCTTCCGGTGAGCCTAAATAAGAATAAATCTGCGGTGTTAATGGTAGTAAATAATAGAAGCTACTTCTATACGGCAGCTCGGACGATACTCAGTCTAGGAAGCCAGTGTTGACGAGTTTCTCTAGGAAAAACTTTACGTCACCCAGCTCTGAGTCTTTGATACCGATCGATTTTAACATGCCCAAATCGCCGTTCTCCACTGCCATGAAAACTGATCGTAAATGCTCGAGGTCAGACCTGTAAACATCAGCAACAAATGCGTGGATTAATTCAATGACACATGGGTACTACACACATCACTCTAAAGGACAGAAGATCATCTTTATCGAAGTTTTAGAATAAGAGATTAATGGGAAACGAGAGGTCACGTACGACATTGGGACGTTATTAAACTAATGCTAAAGCGATATGAAATTATTACGATTTTGAAAGTCAGTTGAAGGTTAAGTGTTGTATTGAGGTTTTAAAACGAAAGGGTACACTACGAATATTTTATAATATTTACTTGATCAATGAAAAATGGTTGCCGATGTTGCCTTAATGAACAAATTGTACATTACTTCGTTTGTAATCGATGATTTGGGTATAGTAAATTTATAAAAAAAACTGGTGCAGCATAAAAAAAAACATAAAAAATAAAATTGAACTCATGTTTTTGCATGTCTATTCAACTCAAATAAATATTTCTTCGGGGGTTTATAGAAGATACGTACGTAAAGCATCGTATATAAATTCATACTCATTTAATCAACGTCATATTCATTCGAGTTCTTGAAGCATTTAAGTTACTCACCTCATCAAATGGAGAGCGGCTCCAAAATCTTCGATGGTTTGCGATTCACTGAGAGCAATTGCCACTTTTTCCACACCACCAAGTGGTGCTAATGCGTCACGCGCTTTACTTCCGAATAATTTTTCCAGATAGTTAGGACCGTGTGATGCCAGCAAGCTTTGTAAGAATGATGCTGTTTCCTCTACTGGTGGACGCTTTGCTGTAAACGGTGCTTAGAATTAATATATGTCACACAACGACGTCATAGAAAATGCTAGGTGTAGTAGTAGACCAGCCTTGCTTACCTGCTGTACAAAGACGCATATCTTCGTCATACCCATCGGAGCAATCGGGCGCTCCGTCGCAAAGGTACTGTATGGAAATACAATTTCCATCACCCGGGCACTTGAACGGCTCGTATGGATGGCAAGCCTCTGCCGCAGGGATGAAAAAACATAACAAATTACACATAATCAATCGTTTCAGCCAACATTTGACGCGTTAGCGAAGTGGTAGACGCCCTTTTTTCAATATGATTCATACTTACCATTGCGCTTAGAAACAGCTGGCATATGCCCGTAGAGTCTACTTAGATCGATTCCCAAAATCGCCAACGGGAAGGACACAAAAAATATGTTTCCAAACCACAACCAGTTTGTAGGAGCCATGATTAATATGGGAATCTCTGGCAAGGAGAAGTTGTCCTAAGGATTTGTATTTAAATAGCAGTATGTTCTGTCGCAGTGTAATAGTATCTTTTCGTTGCGCACCAATACTTCCCACACAGCACTGTAGAAGCTGTAGCCCCACTGTAGGGCAGACAGGGCGGATGGATTTTTTTAAAGCCCACAATATCTGGAAATGGTAACCTTGCTTCCTTTGTGGGTCGTTGCTACGCGTAAAGCAATGAGATACTACGCAAAGTTTTAACTAAACATCTAAACTATTTTAACAGCCTCCAATCACAACGGGCAACGAAAGCACTGTAACACTGTAAACTATTCGTTGAACGGAGGATGCTTGTTCTCCGTTCGTTTGCCGAATGGTGGCCGTTCGTGTCATGTGCCGATGTTAATGTGACTACGCGAAGCTAGAACATTCTTGCAACGGAAAAGGAAAATGTCAATGGAAAACCCCCACGATAAACGAATGGCACGAGCGTACGCCAACGCGGTACGAACTCGGAAGTTGTCGTACTTGCTTCGCCCTGTGCTATACGAAAACGAAGCAACTGGACGTGTTTGCTTGGGGCTCCTGCAAAGTTATTCCAATAACTGTGATGTTTTATGTTTGGATTTTTTTATTTTAGTTAAGTAATGATAAATAATAAAATTTAAATAATTTTTTTATGGTTTTTTAGGATTTTTTATCAAACTAGGTAATCTAATTCCGACTTTTTAATGAAAAAATCTTTATATTAAAGGTCGTCATGAAGGGGAATATAACTTGTTTAATTGAAGGAGAGCTTTAAATGGGTAGCTTGAGAAGAGGTAAGTTGTGGAGGCAGCAAATGCTTTTTTGCCAGTAATTGCGCTTGCGCCTTCTAGTTTGAATGAAAAGTTCGGGCACACTTTCTTTTAAACGGCTGCTACACGACAGTGCGACAATCGCTTTTCCAAAAATTGCATGCAATATTCAACATGAAGAAAAAATTAAAAATCTTTCACTTCGCGTTTGGCTTGTGATTTTCGAACAAATGCGTTTGTCGCAATATTATGTAGAAACAATGTGAGCATGGCATTGCGACACGTTTTAATTTATATTACCATACATAATTAGCAGCGATTACTGAAAGAGCAAGAATGGATCACACGTTATCAAATGAAAATCTCATATTTTTGACAATTGTCTCATATTTTGACAATTATTTTTGTATCCACAAAATTACCACTTTGCCCTAGCTAATTAATGCAAGGCCCGACAGAAACAATTCCCAATCGGATTGTCCTCCAATAGCAAGGATTGAATATCCGGGAGTGAGTTACAAAACAAGTTTCGGAAGAATGAATGAATGAATGAATTATAGACCGGCCAAAACGCGTAGGTCGTTACATTCAAAAGAAGAAGTAGAATCAGAAGAAGGAGAAGCATTAGGTAATTCATGACAAATTATTAATAATTTTGACAAATCTTAGTTCAGAACAGGAGAGACTTTATTAACAGGTGCACGATTTAGACAAAAAAACAGTCAATGTACATAGGTACAAACCATCAATACATATTTCATTTGATTTTAAGCACAGGAAATAGCTTTATTTTAAATAATTGTTTCAATGTTTACATTTCAATTTCAAGATTTCAATGTGGACAATAGTGATTGATTATAAATAGTTACGTTTGATCACAACGAGCTACTTGAATATTGATACCGCAGACTAAATAAACTTTATAGTTAATATTTATTTATTATATGACTGATCCGCTCTTCTAGCTAGTGGTCAAGGTGTCTCAATGTTAAGAGACATTTTATTGTGTTTTAACAGATGTTTCAAGTATCAGCTGTTCACAAATGCTCTTGGTAGTGGGAATATTCACACGTTTTCTAAAAGACTAACATAGTAAAAATATCAGCTGTAGGAGGTCATTATAATAAGCGTGCTGCATCCAATGAAACCATTTTCCATAATTTCACCAACAACAGTTATTACGAGGTGCTTTTTCGTTTCTGGAAACCTGAAGTCTGGATCCCTGCACACTCAATTGTCTATTATTGATAGTACTGTTTATGCAGTTCGTGTAGATTGTGTGCGTAGTACGAATGTTATGTCCAATCTTGCTGGATCAAGGTGTGATTGGAGCGTCTGATCAGCATAATATCCATACCAGAGCTCCAAGCTGTATCGCGGCGAAGATCAGCAATGCAATTTGGGTCGATCGCGTTTGGTAACATCGAATAATTCAGTCCTTTCAGTGTATCGCTTGTGTCGAGCATCACCTACAAATAGAAGATAAATTACTATACGGTCAAAAACGCAATGTTACTTTATTTAAATAGTTCACAGTATGGGTAATGATAGTAAGCAGCCAACGCAAACCACGATATAACAATAGCTAGATATTTTGTTCCTAAGGTTTTCTACTTGTTTGTTTCTATAACTCATGCAATACAAGAATATATGTCTTAAACGATTAACATTTTTAGAAATGGTTCAAGTTTCTTTCGATTTGAAAGTACTATATGTGCTTTTAAGATGTTATAAGTGGTATGCTCTTTTTATGCTGTTTATTATTTAACAGTCAAATTGGGAAATCCATATAAACGGAACGATGATTAAAATTAATTAAGGATGAAGAGCTCCAACGTTTATTTATTAGAATGGGTCAGCAAGCGTTAAGTAATGACACCAAAACATACTCTAGGGAGAGATTTTAGTGTTATATGGATTATACGGATGGTATCGTGTACGTATGATGAAGGTACCGATTTATATAAAATGTCTACTTCTTAATAAAAGTTGCCGCATTCATAGTGAAGACGAATTATTCCTATGAATTCTGTTTGCTTAGGACCTTTCGTGGTTGATTCAGCACTGAACTCGAACAGGAGTAATATAATACTTCAAATACTAATAGTATACCGACCCACAACAATAATTCAACTCAAAAGTTAAAAAATACGTGTTAAAACACGAGACAACTGTGCCAATTGATTTGAAAGCTCCCTTATGGTTTCATTGTGTAATTGTGTATTAGACAGTCGATGTTATTTTTATGAAATGTATTGTGCAAACTGCCCTAAAACTTAACTACGCCTTTTTAACTACAAACTATACTATAACTCGTACCTTAAAAAGCGTATTAGGGTTAGCATGTTTCTCCATCGCTGCAACTGAGTTGGCTGTTTTATTTTGGGATAGGATTTCATTTTGGGCCGGTCTGGTGGTACAGTCGTCAACTCGTACGACGTAACAACATGCCCGTCATGGGTTCAAGTCCCGAATAGACCGTGCCCCCATACGTAGGACTGACTATCCTGCTATGATAACAATAAGTCATTGAAAGCCAAGCTCACTTCACTAGTGGGTACTGGCAGGCCTTGACCGACATCGGTTGTTGTGCCAAAGAAGAAGAAGAAGGATTTCATTTTGGAGCTCATAGTATCAGTGTTTGCCTTTCTAGATCTAAACTAAACGCATCTCGAGGAAGCAACGCCAGCATGGTTAGTTGGATGGGCTGCATGCATTATTAGTGGCAAAACGATACGATTAGTACTACGAACTACAGCGTATCTGTGAGTGTGTTATGCATCATCGGTGCAGTACCATTTATTATCGACGGAAGAAGTAGTCATGTTGTTGTTATTGGTTGGGTCCATTGGAACGACAGTCGTTCCTTCGACCTGCGGCTCAGTTTGTTGCTGAGGCGGTACTGAGTGTGGTGTTGTTGGAGGTTGGTTAGCAGAATGGTTAACATAGGCTTTTGGCTGGTGTTTGCCACTGTAAGTGTTGTTATTACCACCGCTGGAATCGGAGGGTTGCAGTTGCTTCGATTTATTAAGCGCAACGTGCGATGTGATAGGTTTTGCGATCGTGCGCGAAACGTTGTCGATTGCTGGCTCCAGGATCGGTTCACCAGACGATTGTGGCGGTGGCTCGCAAGGAACCGAATGTGTTTGGTTGGGATTAGCGTTAGTGGATGTAGTGGAGCTCGCATTGATAGAACTACTAGTATTATTCAATTCACTACTACTTATAGAGGCACCAATGGAGCCGGATTTTGACAGGTTGACCATATTAAAGTTACCCGCGGAGTCAATATAATCGTAGGACGGCGATCCATTGCCACTGGCAACGTGAGGATCATCGTTGCCACTGATGGAATTATTATTGTAAGACGTACCCCACATCAGAACGGTCTGGCGCTGCGGCTCGTTGTGGCGGATAGGCGACGAGGAAGCGGCCGGTGATTTTACGCCGCCCAATTTGTGCTCCTCCGTCCTATCACCGTTCCGATGGCGATGAGTGGGATGCGAATGAGGATGCGTGTGCGGATGCAGCTGCTGAATATCCTGATGATGTTGCACAGCTTGGTGATGTTGGTGCTGGTGGTGGTGAGCATTATGGTGGGAGGCTTGATGATGGGTACCGGGATGGTGGTGTTGTGTGCTGTGCGGCCCATGATGCGCCTGGCTGCCATGGTGTGCGTGACGATCGATTGAATCTTTGGTCGGTGTGGCGTTACCATCCACCGTACAGCATGGATCGACCAGCTCCTCGGATGAGTGTGGGGAAACACTTTTAACAGTCTGGTGGCACGAGCCTTTAGGAACATGAGGGGATCGAGGATCGGTACCGACTGCAGCTGCAAAGCCACTGACCAGATATGGTGCTTCGCTTGTGGTACATCCACTAGGTGCATCCGGTTGTTGCGATGATTCGGCACTGGTCGGGTGCGATTGGCCTGACTCGCCGGGTGGACCGTAGCTCTTTGTCCCCTCATGCCATCGCATGGTGTCCTCTTTAGTGATTCCATAACTGTCGTACGGAATAAGCCCGTTAGTAGGAACAAAGGTGGATGCACTAGTGCTGGTATGATACTCGGGATAGTAGCCACTTACACCTTGCAGCCGATACTGGTGGAAAAGATTATCGGGCATCGGGTAAAAATTCGACGAGTGAACCGGCCCGGTCATGTACACGTTGTCTGGCGCAGTGCCGGGAAAGTGTGCTGCTGGCGAATACACACTATTAATGCTGTTGGAATAGGCAGCTGCTGCCACAGCGGCTGCCGCGGCCGCCGTACCTGGCGGTCCACCAGGAATGTAATCCACTACGGACACACTAGGCGAAACCTGCACACAAAACAATCAAACGGGAGTAATAGCTTATTATTGACTACTTCACCATCAAAAAAGGTATTTCTATCTCTTATCCCTTCTGCAGGAATTATCAAACATTCGCATCAATTATGGTAATTCTCAAACTCTCTCGACGTTAAAAACTCAATTGAAGTACAGTAAACGTAGCAATATTGGGCACAAGCAAAAGTATGCAGGTTTCTTCCTACCTGTTCGGCAGCACATTGGTTCGGTAGCTTGCGCTTGTGGCGACAGGTGGAGAGAAAATCGCGCAGCTGTGTTTTATAACGCCGATTGGCACGTTGCTGGGATGTGGTCGGCGAACTGGGTGCGCTGCTATTATTTGAGCTTACTATCAACTGTTCCGACTCGAAATACGTCGAAGAGATGCCAGCATCCAAATAGCTAACCTGTCACGAAGATTAACAAATAAATACATAGTAGAGTGTAGATTTTGACTTAAATATCTAAATCCTATGCTGTTCTGTACATACTTTAAAATCCATCGTGCGTTTGCCGAGTAAATCCCGCCCTTCTTCCTCCATCAGCTGACGATGGGTACAGATGACAAAATCAGGCTTGGAATTTTTATACACCAGCCTAGAGCTTGTTTGCAGCCATTGCCATGCACCATCCTTCTTCTGATACCGATAGGCGATCATTCCCGAGGCTCCCGTTTTTAGTACTGAAATAAACCAAATGGAAAAAGGTTTTAAAGTGTAATGAGTGCTCTTGTAGATTGATCGTTTCATACTCACGTTCCTGATGAGCGCTTGCCACGTAAGCTAAGTCATCGTAGTGCACCAAATCGTATCCTCCCATGTTTGCTAGCTCGGAATCGGAATATCCCAGAGTATTTTTCCCTCTATATGAAAGCAAAACAAAAAACATATACGGTCATATATGTTATACATGTTCATACAAGTATAACTGATTCTCTTGCACTTAATCAGTTTGTTAATACATACTTGTGATCCATAGAAACAAGCGAAAAGTCTAGCTTATGCTTGGACTTAAACATATTCTCTTTCGGTGGAATCTCTAGTAAGCTGGGAGGCCCAAATGGTGTACAAAATGCAAACAGAGCAAGAGGAGGCTCTTCATTCTTTTTATTTTGTCCATGTAATATCTTCACCCGGCCACGTATATCCAAGCGCTGTCAGAATGAAATGTTTAAGCGTTTGAAAAATTCGTACCGCAACCAGACTTCGTGATAAGGATGATAAAAAGATGGACAAAAAACATACCAGAAAGCCGGAAGTATTGTCTAACAAACATCGAAACCGAACGGTAAAGCTTCGTTCCAAAAGCTTATCCTTTTCAGGCACTAAAGCTTCGGACAGCTGAATACCGGATAGATCAGCCGGCAGAAAGGAGTTCCACAACAGTTGTTTCTGCAGCTCTTCTCGGTCTTCTGAATGTACCAGCTCGTATACGGATTGATGGATGATATCGGACTGCATAAGAAGTAAAGAGTAAACAAGTATGTTAACTTTGCACACTTGCATATGAGTGGAAGGGGTGGGTTACTTTTAATGTTTTATTATAACTTTGGAGTTTCAACTTTAGAGTTTACTTTTTAACTTTAGAGTTTTAAAAGAACACGATACATTTATCGATTAAGTTACCAACAAGTATAGATGAGCAAGCCCGTTAACTCAATCTTGATTGATCTTACACCTTTTCAAGGATCTGATTTGATCTGATCTGTTCTTTTCTTCAAAATACAGCCTTTGCATCATCAGCTTAGTGATCACTTCATATTATTGTACAATTTCTTATTATACAATAAGTTATTTAATATCTTATTAATAATTTACAGTTCTTTAGTTTACTGGGACAAAATTATTTTAGAATTTTTACCTGATGAAATCCTAGGTAGCTTTCTATAGTGTGTGTTGCAAAGAATACTTCTCCCTCACAGGTGAGAATCATAATGAAACCATTAAGTGCCTGAAAAAGTAAAAAAAAAAAACAATTGTTTGGTTGTGATCATTTATAGTATTCATGCATCGTTGTTCATTGTTCGTCCATTTGCAAATCAGCTGTAATGATAATGTGAACAATTAGGTGTTAGACATTTAAAAAATCCATGTAAATACATTACGAAAACACTCCAAAAACGTATCTTGCAGCAGGGGTTTTTTTAACATTTTAAACAGTGCCCAAAAGTAGGACAATTTTTGTATGTCCAACGAGTTTAGTGCTACCAGAAAAGCTCTATCATTCATACCACGAGTTCCTCAGAGTGATTAGTTCACACGAAATCGCAGAATTGTACAAATGTAGAAGCTTCAACTCGATCGGCTGTTAACGCATCGGCAGAGAAACGCGTTTTCAATCAGGTGTGCTATTAAATAACGATTACTCAGAAGTAGAAAAGATACTGTAAAGCATTATACTGAGACATCAGCACGTTGTCTCACTTGTTTCTTCCCCTTTCCCTTTCATGAGCTGATATTTCTTTAATTACAGTATTGGGACCTAACTCGTCCCGCCGGAAGCGATACTCTGTTGGATGGTTCGGTTGGTGATCCGTCGCAACTTTTCACTGCTATCATAATTATGATGGTCAGTTTCTCAGTTGGTTGTTGGAAGATTCAGTTGCAGCTCACCGGACTTGAGATATAGCTGCTTTCCCAACACGTGAAATAAACACAATTTTAAACATTAAGGCTAGGTCACATCATTGATTTTGCTTGCTGTTGTGAACTTTTAAATTGACAAAACAATTGATTTGAAATATGTTGGAATATATTAAAACCTTAAGCCTCAATATAGCTCACATTTCGAATGAGATTATTTCAACAACGTTGAATAGCAGAGATATCCCACATGAACTTGTCGTATTAAAGTGATATAGTAACAACAACTTAATTACTATGATTTTACTATACCTGCAAAAACATGTCGCTGTCCACTATAAAGCTATGATCATAGGAAGTAAAATCTCGCGCCCGATAGCTTTCCTCTGAAACGGAGTGTGGCATCAATCCATTTTCACCCTTTTCTTTGTGCATCACAACTGTAAGTAGCAAAGGAAATAATGAACAAATGAAACATATTTAATACCGTTGTATTGCTGTAAATAAATATTAGCGTTTCGGAATGTATCTTATGTATATTATAAGCATTCAAATGATCACCCTATTATTCATATGAATTGCAGACAAAAGTTTTCTGAATGATAATATTACAATTGAAATAGGTCTATTATTAAAAATACAAGTGTGACATTCAGATAAAATATCGCTTTTAATCAGAGCAAGAACCAAAAAGATATGCATTGGCCAACCTTGAAGTTGTGAAATATTAGAATTGGTCCGTATCGACTCATAACATACTTTAATCTTTGGGCTAAAAAACACTGCAAAGATTCGCCCAAAGATTCTTCTTCTTCTTTTTGGCACAACAACCACTGCTGGTCAAGGCCTTCCTGTTCCTACTAGTGTAGTAAGCTTGGCTTTCAGTGACGTATTGTTACCACAGCAGGATAGTCAGTCCTACGTATGGGGGAACGGTCTGTTCAGGGCTTGAACCCATGACGAGCGTGTTGTTAAGTTGTAGGAGTTGACGATTGTACCACCAGACCAGCCCATAGGACTCTACATACATAACTTCTTATTGTCCCTTATCGTAGAACTCGCTTACGTCTCGTTGTCCCCTTGCGAACCCCTTGTCATATATTGGATGGACTCTCACTGATAACTACGATCTTTTTGATTTCAACTTACTCCAAGATGTTTTAAGGCATTGGTTCAAACAACAGTTCAAACAACAGTTTACATAAGTGTATGTTATTTATAAGTATATTTCGATTATTTGCGCATCTCATTTCAACCACCTTGTTGTGCACCCTATTTTAGCTTATAAGTATTGTATGTAGTAACATTTACAGTCGTTGTCGGAAAATTTTGGGCTTTAAGGCATACATTTTTGACAGAGTGTATAATTTGTTGCGCTAAAGCGTATTTTTTTGACTAAAACGCACCAATTTCTGTCCCTAAGTCAAAAATATTATGACTCTTGTATGAATCATGATAAATTTACAAGGTATTTTAGCAGATTTATAACATAATAACTGGAAATCACAAAACACTACAAAAACTATGTAATTTAATTGTTAAAAAAATGAATTCTAAAACCATTGTTTATAACTGGACATACATGCCACCTTTTTTCACTTCATTTAAACTTCCAAAATTGGCATAAAATTGGATATATTTTAAATACTTTGAATGAAATTATTGATTACTTAACTTACATTCAATTATTTTTTTAACATATAGTTTCAGAAATTAAGTTAAACTTTATAATTAAAGCGTTTCATTTACAGTATAATTAATGCCTTAGAGGTAAAAATTGTCTGTCCAAAAAACGCTGTCCAAAATAGGTACCTTAAAGACAAAAATAGGTGAGTTAGAGCAACAAGTTAGCGGCAATGACTGTAGCAAAGATCTTCAAAGTTTCGATGGTCTGATAAAAAATAACAAAATGAAAAACAACATCAAGCTTGTAGCGATTTTCCTTTCATGCAGTTCCGGACTAAAAGGTTACATTCTCCAACATCATTTATTTTTAGTAAATATAATCACATATAAATTGCAAAGACTTAGAACAATAACTAAGGTAAGATAAACTTAGAGCAATGACTAAGGTAAGAGACTCCTTTTTATTATTTTATCATCCCGACAATTTTCATTCATTACGAAAATGTATCACCGTGTTTTTCAATCGTAAGGAAACGTCTAAAAGAATAAAACACTGATTTTTTTTGTTTTATTTTCTGGTGATAAATGATATTTCATTCCTACAGTTGCAAAAATATAAAATTTCATGTAAGCAACTAATAGAATGTTTTTTATAAATCGTTATTGATGAGTTTATTACAATTCATCATTGATATTAAGCATAAGTATTTGGACATAAGCTGTCATGTCCTAAAATATGAGCTGCACAAATATAAAAAGTAGAATGCTTGTAAGGATGAAATAAACGACTTCCCATTATGATTTAATATTTACTAGTCTCTTTCTCGATAGTAAGCCAATGCATAATGACTTTTTGATGCATTCCTCTAATCTAGGGTTCTCTATCGTTGTAGACTCCATCTAGAACAAACCTTTTTTCGTTTTATCTTTTAAAGGATTAGTCCTATGCGATATTCCTTATTTAGGTTCTTTTATTGTTATTATTATTATTTTTTTTTTGATCGTCAAAAAATTGATCATGCAATACAAAGCCGAGGTTAAAGAAATACAAGGCTAAATTAATCATTTCTTATAGCATGATCAAACTTTTTTCTGTAACCTCTGTAACTATGCATACCTCACAATTTGAAGGATAATTATGTTATTTTGTATTATAACAACTGTACTTACCTTGAAAATAGCTTTTAATCCTCAAATAGCTCACCGATAGCCGAAGAATGCTTAATCTGTCCAACTTACTCAATATGTTTTGCTCAAATGGAAGTAACGAAGCCAGAAGATCTAGTTCAGCGTTTAGCCGCTCCCGGTGTCTTTTGGAAGGATTGCTTTTCGTGATGCCCTCTTTTGGTGTTGTCTTGATACTGCGAATAAAGCGAATGATAAAAAACACACACACACGTTTGAACATAATTATTTCCAATGGTGACAAAACGAAAACATTTTCTGCACAATTAGACCGACAGTAGATGTGCTGTGCAGAGTGTGAATTCACAAATACGTATTGAGGTGCTGATTCGTCTCACTTATTGGATCGCTTTTCGACCGTGTGGCTGTCTCTTGGATTTACCATACCCGATATGAAGACAAAATCTTACCATCCGTAGAGTGAAGGTGTTAAATCTGCCTCACGTGTGAGCGAATAGTGTTTCGTTCGTTTTGTTCTTTTTCGTTTTGTTAGTTGTTTTTCCATTTCACAAATATCCTGGCCATTGTACGACAGGCTCAGAAAGGTATTTTTATGCGATGGTGGTAAAACCATGTGTGTCACCTCGTGTAGAACAGATGTATGAGAGTAATTATCAACTCAAAAAAAGCAACCGCTAAGGTTTTTGCGACATTCGTGTAGATGCAAAAACCGTCGAAAGTCATGGATGATCGCACAGTGTGCACTGTGCGCTTTAACAGTGCGTCAGAATTGTTGTGTGATCGGTAAAGCAAGCCATCGAGATGTCCATCGTAAATTATTTGGTTTAAGCGTTCTTTGTTCAAACCTCCCAAGGGTTCTGACTAATTTACTTACAACATTTAGATTGACTGAATTGAACGACTGACTGTTCACGTAATAAAACCTTGAGGTTTTATTCGCTTCAATCCTGATTTATTCCTTGTCTATTGTACACTTGGTAAAACCAATTCTATTGTGACCAACGCTGTTGCTCATTGTGAGGCAAGTCCGCAGCGAGGGCAAATAAAGAGAGGGTATAAAGGTAGCTCTCAACAGAATCAAATACAAGAAATCTTCACCTTTTATTAAGGCTAATGGCAAAACAAACTTGCAGTCCCATTCTTTACTTCTCGTGTAATCTCGCGATAGGTCTGCTAAATAAAGAGTCACAGGAGCATGCCTGCATCCGTGTCACCTTGCACACATACACACAAACACATATACATCTATGCTCCCTGCACATTCGCAAGCGGGAAGTGGGATGTTATCGGGTAGCAATCGAACTTGCCATTCGTAAAACAACGAACAGTGGTAGAATGTGGTAGCAACTAAAAATTAAATCAACTTCCTTCGAACGCCTTCCGAGCGTGCGGACCACATGCTTGCCACCACATCGTGTGTAATTCAGAAGACTGGATGACGACGACAACTACGACGATTCGGTTAGCATTCTCCAGGTGGAGGTGTTGAATTAATCATAAGCCAAACAGCATCCAACGCTGTAGTAGCACACAGCAGCATCAGCCAAAGATCGTGGAGAACGGTTTATTTAAATTTAATTGCCAAAAAGGGCTGGCATAGGTCTCTTTTAAGGCCGTTTGATTAAGCGTCGCATGTGTTTATGTATGCAAACATATGCACGAGCCTGGCCGAGGAGCAGATATTTTAAAAGGTGACAGATCAATCGAAATTCCACAAATTCTCACTCAATTCCCAAACAAGGTAGCACTTTGTTAAGGTCAAATCGCTTCCAATGCATTTAAAACGGGGGCAAAAATTAATGCATTAACCAGTCGTTGCACCGGCCGATAAGATATACGCCAACAGATTTTTTTTTATAGGACAAATGGGGGATATGGACAAAATAGTTTCACATTAAGCTACTCTCCCGACGGTGGATTTGCCAATTGTAAAGGTGCTACATTACACATCGCCCTGACAGGATGGTATTTTAGTTTTAATACAGGAGAAAAAATCTTCGTTATTATTCCTTCTCCTTTGACGTAGCCAAGTGCGATTATGCCTGTCTAAACCGGCTTCTTATGATTATGGAGATAGAGACGGTGATGGGAGATGGTCTGGATGAGAATCGATACGATCCAACTTTGTAGAAGCCGATCGAGCCACCGCAATAACTACGTAATATGGAAATGGAAATAAGCTTCCAATCGAAATATATTCACTAAAACGCCTGCAACGGTCGTTGCTCATTGAGTTGCTATTGCAAATAATTACCTGCTAGCAATGTGATACAATCTTATAATGAAGCCGGCGAACGCAAACCATAAGCAATTATCTATAAAATCGTTAGTTCAGCATACCCTCCACAGCGGCTAAAGGCTTTGTGGTCGTAGTTTTATGATAAAATGTCCATACCATACTTTGAACGCACGGCATCTAATCGGTCCCAAGCCTCATGTTAGTGTATAAAACTTCATATGAATGCCAATAAAGCAGGATGAAACGGGGAGGCTTGCGGGGGAAAAACATTCAGCACATATTTAATTTACTTTAAGCACATTCGTTATGCTCGTGTGGTTAAATGGGGTGAAATGTGTTAGTCATAAATGAGTGAAGTGCACATGCAAGGGTATCAGCTGCAGCTTTCATTGTTGAAACTGAAGCTGCAATAGGACAAACGGCACAAACTGCGGCCCTTTCCCTCGATTGAGTTTGATAACATTCACCAACCTAAAGAGCGAGATACACTATCATTATCCTTGGAGATGTGTATTGGCTTTCATAACCATCGTTCTTTCGCATATACACAGACGCGTATTAAACACTCACACCTTGCTGAACATGTTGATCAACGTCCCAGACACCTGCACTCTTCATTAAAACTTATATACGTACACTGAACTCACTGGACAGGTGAAAAATGGCAAAAGCTACGTCATAACGTTGCAACATCATAACATCGACCAGCATTTAGATTTCCTTTTATTTGAATAAAACTGCTCTGTTTGTCAAGCAAATTTTGTTCAAATAGTTCTATATCAAACGTAAAGCCTTGGCTATAGGTGAAATAACAGTACTGAAAGAAAAGAAGTGAAAAAAATGAAAAGAGTTAACGTTAAATCGTTTCGTTAACCTTCTATTAGCCTTAATAATCAATATTAGATTATAGCTATTTCAGTTTCGTACTCTTTTTAGTTTAATTTCCTTTTTTAGGAATCATCCCCACGCATGCATAACTGCAACAATGGCATATGTTTTTTTGCGCTTTAGACGCTCGAATGTCTGCAATTCAAGGGCACAACAGTCTGTTGCTCTGCCAAATGTTCAATTGAATGAAACATCCCAAAGCTCGTTGGTTGGTTCGCTGGACAACAGCTTTCCAGGTAGCAATTCCGTAGTCTTATATACAATAAATGCTCGAAAAGATAATTATTAACAGTGAAACGACACCTCTCCCAGCTGCTATTTGTAGCATTCTGCGAATGCATTCGATCGTAAAGAGCTTCACCCGGAACACGGACCGCTGCATGCTATTGCAAATGGTGTATGCGTTCGTGTGTTGATCGGTCCCTTTGGCACATGAACGAAATGTGACTGATCGTTTGCTTTCACCTTCGCTCGAATGTCTGTTCTTATTCCAGACAGCGCTGTTTCGTATGCCATTTCACTGCACATTGTATAGCATACGGTCAGTTATAATTAAGCATCAAATGATTTAGCTTAGCAGAATGATGGTACACAGTTCATGTAAGAGGTCATCCCCAGTGACGCATTGAATAAGTGATCATTCAATAATCACATTTTATGTGCCGTTCAATTTCAGTTACTGATGGTCTGCCGCGGCACATGTTTAACGAAAATGTCAATGAATGAAGACGATATCACTTTTCCATCCGTGAACACGCTAATAAACCACGGTAATGAGCCATGAAACATGTCATCCACTCGGCTGAATACTGCCAATACCACTCGTAAACTAAAAACAGATCGTTGAGGATATTTGATTCCAACACAGGTCGGGTACTAATCAATACATCAATAAATAACTTTCACGAATCACGAACTGCATTCTAATAGCCGATTATCACACAACAGCGAATAATTAGTCGCGCCGGATCTCAATAACAACAAGATATTGACGGGGGAGAGGAAGGGGAGGGGGGAATAAACACAGAAGAGCACAAAATAAATGGCAAGCGCTTGCGTTACTCCGTGCTCTGCGTAGCTGAATGTGTACGGCTCGAATGTTCATCGATGAAAATATGATATTCTTTTGAAGACAGCATATTTATTTCTGTGAAAAATCAATTAATAACACATGTTTCACTCTTCCCGCCTCTTCCTGCCATCCTTCAGAACGAGGAACCCCAATTCCGAGGGTCGAAGTTGCTGAGAAAATCCGACAAACCAACTACATGATAGTTCACGATCATGGATCTGTTCTAACACGCTCACCTTAAGCGTGTTTATGCTTTCGTTTGATATGTTTCAAGGATTACTTGTTGGTTTCAAAAAACGGTGAGTTGGTTGATAGATCGTTACTGAGCGTAGGGCTATTCCGGACCGTGGACACTTTTGCAGATCGTTCTTGACCAACGGTAGTCAGCTGGTGGTACCATTTTGGTAATGAGGTTCTTTTTCCCTACGCTCCAGCGAACCATCGAGTTCATTCAAATGGAACAGAAAACCAAGGGGATCTTTTGAGGTTCCGTTAAGCACGCGGACTTGCGTTTACTTAATTTATTTCCTGCCATTCTGCTTCTGCTCTACCACCGCATCCGCTAGGATGCAAGGTCGATGAGGTGAGTGACCTGCACCAGTATGAGCTGTTAGTCCCGCTGTAGATTTACCTGTCGTTTGCAACGATTACTGGTACCTAGCACGACTGCTGGCCTCTGCTACTCTTTCTTCTGCGTTTTGCTGCGGTGCCGTGTGCATCCTTTAGCTCGTTATCCTACGCCATAGATCTAATATCCATTTAGATTTGGTGCTCGGAAGAGCGGACAATGAGGTTGGCGGGTGTGGCGGGAAAGGTGTTCCGAAAAGGATATTGCACTATTTGCGTGTATTTTTATTGCTATGAAACCATGATTAGGGAAAACAACGAAAACATCGGGGGCCGAAAGTTCACCGGCAAAGGATATGGGCTTGGCTTTGTACCCTATCCTTCGTTTTTGTTTTGTTCTTTTCTCTGTTCCGCTTTGTTTAAGGTCCATGATACACGCGGCGTCCTGTGCGCTCCCTTCCACTGATACTCTCTTCAGGGATAGTGCCACACCATTTTCGCTTTTATTCGTTACCGAGGGACACCGAAAACAGACGGCGGCACGGTGGACGATGGGTGTCTCACCTACCCCAAAACCCGTAAATGGAATCAACCGATCCCGAAACGAGAAAAACAGAAAACAAAGGTTATGAGTCACGCGCGTTTTTAATAACTTACACTGGCCGCCTGACGCAGTGCCTTTGCCGCACGTCACGCGTTCGACCAAGCGAGGGCGTTTTACACTGTTGCTAGAATCGCTACTAGCTCTCGACGCTCGAAACGGCAGGAAGCATATGTTTCTGATCCAGCTAGATTCACATTGAAAGTAACTCGCTGTAGAGTGGTATGGTTGGTCCTTTATCGTATTTTGTGCCCCTTTTGTTTTGTTTTGCTTTGTGGTTTACGGGGCGACGAGTGAACTAACTCCCCGAGCAACTAATCAGCTATCTCAGTGAAAAGTGGGAAATTTGGTGCCAATGGTGCAGGTAACCAACGTACGCACGGTCCATTTGACAAATGCTATGAGAGGCGAAAACTTTCCTAAACTCTACAAACAGAAGGAAACACTACAACATGCTACATCCTTGACGGATGTCGATACCACTGATCATTTGATACCGAGCTAAATCGTACCGATAAATCGGATGTGATCACAATTGGAACGTATTCTCTTGCCAAAACGGCACAAACATATATAGACACAATTGAATGACTACAACAACTATCAATGGGCGGAAAATGATACCCATTATCTATGTTTTGATACAAGTTTGAGGACGTCGCACTGACCTTGCGGTTAGGGATGTTATAACATCTATACAATGGTCAATGAGAATGCAATGACGCAAAACGACCCTTCCGGTTTCCTGCTGGTATTGATTCGCCTTGCGTCGATTATATGAATCACGTGACTTCGATTTAAAAAGGAAGCATTAGAAATTAACGGCATACGTTTCCTCGTTAGTCCCTAAGGAATTCTCAAATATCTACTGTTTCAGAAAGGTTTAAGTAGTTGTTTTCATTCGTCACTGACAAAAGCAGCTAAATTCAATAAACCAGTCCAATATGTTTCATTATGTTTTGTACATATTTAACGGCGTGATGCTTGCTAGCAACTAAACTAAGGTAACGAAATACAACGAAGTTCTAATGTATGTTTGTGAATCTAACTTTGTGATACATTATTTAATACCTTATTCTAAAAAGGTATAACATTTGCTTGCATATTTTGTGGAAATTAAAACAAATGTAGAAAAAACATTTCACTTATTCAGTATATGTTTTCTAATTTTGCTTTATACGTAGGGCAGAATGATCATTCTTAATAGATCATCTTTCTCGTATTGGTAATTTTTTGACACATATGGAATATCTAGGTGCTTAATTCCATCATGCACATACTTTTTATCCACGTGTAAACAAATTAAAAGAAGAGAAACTACAGCTTTACACGCGATTAAATATTAAAATAGCAGTATCGAAACATACAGCAGAGTAGAGAAACCGATCTTGTTTGTAATTATTTAATGAGATAGTTTAGCGTATTGGCCCTACCAAACAGTGCAATTGTAGTAAATGATCAATAATGTAGCAAACAAATGAAGATGAATGATGTTAGCAAGTGTGTTCGTAACCATAGCTACAAACGCCTCACCTTTAAAATGTTGCTACGAAACTTTCCAATATAACGTCCGATTCTGAGGTCCCATTCCACATAACTTATACTGTCTACTGTGCAATGCTTGAGCAATGATTCTTCTTACGAGCACTATTGTCTAGACAATGTGAAAAGCTGCCCGCTGCTGCTGAAAATTTGCAGCATTATGCCACGGCCCTGTCCTGAATCATACACACGCTCACAGCCTTCTTTTCGTTTAATATGATCGCGTGCATCACGTGCGCTTGCGTTTGCCATTGTTAGTGGGGAAAATATCTCCTTCAGTCGGTACCGGCAAGCAAAATGTTGAACTGGTCCCAGATTAACCTTCCCAGCCGGTGCGAAATATATAGAAATAAAGAAGTTAAGTAAAGTTTCGGATATAATTAATTATACGATCCGTTGAATTTATAATAAAGGAGCAAATATTATCATATTCTGCTGCACTCAATTCGTGTGCAATAAGACCTTCTCAATTAAACAGCGAGTGAAATTGAGTAAAATAAGGGTGTATTATTCATCGTATAGCATTTATGTAAGTGCAAAACAGTTCCTATCGCTGCTTCATTATGTAAAAGCAGCAGTAAAACGATACGCAATCGATATTGAATTTCTATACGTGTAAATCCAGAAAACGAATGAATGTATTGCTAAACAAATGAAAGCAACAGCAAAACAAATACTCTACGAGCTTGCCTAACTAATGCCACATTCCGTCGCTCGGCGTGGGGCGCTTCAGCCAGTGTCTGCACAGTAGTAGTTTAATTTATGTTAACGAAATAATCTACCGCTGTTGCTGCGGACGAAAGGACAAAGAGGTAGCTGCAACAGCCCGTACAATGGCACCAAGAACAAATAAACAAATTATAATGAAACCACTACCTAGGATTCCACAATCAAACCGGCGTACATGGCGTTGATGATGCGCAGAGCCTGCAGAAAACTGCATTTGCTGTTTTGGGAGGTGCTGAACATCACAAAAAAAATGCACGGAATTCGGCGCGTCCCAGAAGCACACACACTCTCGGCAACGTACCAAGTGCCTGGAGCGGGAAGAAAGCAGAGAATTAAACAAACAACAACATCCCTTTTGCTGCGCTGTGCCCCGTGGTATCCCGGCGTTCATGATAAACGAGTTTGTGTTTAGTAACATTTTATTCCAGTAGTAAAACTTGCAACAGAAATTGGGCTTTTGCAGTGCCTCTCTCCAGCCCGAATCATCGCTTTGCTATCCTGAAACTTGAATCGAGGCAGAAAGCATAAAATTTGACTTGTCATGGGTACACGCGAGATCCAATATATATATATATATATACATGGATTTTTTGTGGCTTCTAGCTCCCCGGCGTGTGAGGTATCCTAAAAGGCAAATATTAAAAAATTTACCAACAGCCAAACGCACGGCACAGACCCTGAGCGCATTGCACGCGTCTGCCCCATAACACTCTCTTCCCTTATATCGCTTAACAAATTATTCGCGGTAGAATTGAACGGAACAAGCGGGAAAAAATATTACTAGCACAACATATCGATGCGGCGCTCCGGGGAACTGGATATCCGAAGCTCACAATCAAATCCCAAGTAGACTGTGGCAGTTGGGGGTTGAAGCGGTAGGATGTGCGAATGTAGCGATTTGTGGGGATGCATCGATCGGTTCTCGTTGTCTTGTAGTAAGTTGGTGTTTCCACAGATTTCAAATATGACGAAGATTCTGCTTTTTAGCTGTGTACATGCTCCACAGGACGTATTCACTGCAACGGAGTACAATGGGTGTCGGTTGAGCTACAGCGGTTTAAAGCTAAGCAACAAATTGTTTTAACACTTTATATTAACTTTGAACAACGGTGAGTACGGCGAAAATATTAGAGGATCACTTTTTGCAAAAAGCAGCGTAAAAAATAGTATGAACTCTATGTAACATACAAGTGTAAAAGTTATAATATATCAAGGAAAATAATGAAATGCTCTTGACCTGTCCATTTTTACGGAGTTTTTCGAACTCCGAGAGTGAGACCGCGGATGAAATGTACACTTACTGGATCTGGTTCGGTTTTCAGACGGTGTGCCGCAATCGTGGCATTGACTCATAACGAATCGCATAAGTGTCCCACGGTCTTTGGTTGAAGTGAAAACCATGTAAACTTTGCTGCAATATTCATATTTTATTTTTAACGTGTGTTAGTAGCTAGTATTAAAAGTAGTAAAAGTGCCCCTCCCCCTCTTAATGTTTCAACTATTTAATTAATGTTTAAACTATTTAGCGCATGGCCACGGAGGTGACAAAATGTTGAAAAAAATTTCAACTTTGTTTAAATTGCTCAACTGCAAAAAAGAGCTTTTCTCGTGGCCGCACCAAAAATATGCACAAGAACGGCAAAAAGCTCAAACATCCAAATATCTTTGATATTTTGTTTAAAAAGTACTAAATAGGTACATAAATCAATTAGATACATGAATTTTAGCATTATAATCATAGCCACGGGTCACAACTGCGCCAAATAGCTGTTTGTTTACGTTTCTTGCGAACGTCAAATTTTGTCTTTATTTGTCAACTTTTGTCAACTATTTCTTGGCTGCTCCAGATTACAATAATTTGACAAAAACTCAAAAAAGTGACAAAAGCTCACGTTTTGAAAAATTTGTCAGCATTTTGTCACTTTCATGGCCTTGCGCCTATTGAGTGGACTCATAGATGATCCATACTTGTTGTCCTCGTGATTTTTTTTTAAATTTGCGTACAAAGCAGAGTTTTAAGACCCCCACAAATTTTAACTATCGACCACCGCTCTCGTCTCTTCTACGCTAACAATCCAAAACTATAGCTATGTATGAAAAAACTATCAATGATTGCTCCAGTGTTCGATGGCAGTGTTTGAATAAGCAAATCAATGCGCTTTTTTTTTAAATTCCTACCATTAATTGACACATTCATTCTCTTTCTACACGCTTTCTTCGTTTGACCCTTCATTCGTTCGTTTGTGAATTCGTTTGATTTTTCCATTTGCTGCTTGTAGCGGTTTAGGCGCACACATGAATTGATTGCATTGAAAATATTATATCACTGTGAAATATTACGTAAATTCAGGCATGATTAACCTGTTACCGGTGTGCACATTATCCACCCGATGAGATATTATAAATTGAGTTTTCAATTTAGTACTTACGTTTCCCAGAGCAAAAACCAACACCTACCGTATTTTCGCCAGAAGGACAACACATGATCATAATATTTTTGCTCTACACATGGCAACGGGCACAAAAAGCACGAACAAAAAAAAACAACTTGAATCTTACACAAACGTGGCCATAACCGGTTATCGATCGATCAATTGAGGCCCTAGAGGTTCGTACAATAATGAACAAGTGGCTGACAAACTGAGATGCTTAAAGTGGTGCATTACCGGCGTTCTCATCGGTAGGAGATCGGGAAAATTTAACAAGCCGATGCGGGGTTAGTATCCATTTGGTTAAATGCTACTTTTTAACATTCAAACTCGCACACACACGACACAAATGTCCAAATATGTAAACGAGAACGAGAAATGACAAAACTCATATAATTCTTTTTTTTTATGTCTAGAAGAAATCGTCTACATAGGCCGCAGGTTAGAATTTAATTCAATTCTAGAACAAAACAAGAATATTTACGCAATAGTTGTACGATCGATGAAATCAAAGTTAGTTAATGTAATTTAAAACAAGAACAAAAACTGGTAAAAAGCGTACAGCTTAGCACGGACTTCTTTCAGATAATTCAATATACAATTTGCCTGATGCTATTTTAACTAAACGAACATTAAATATCGTGAGCCTTGCACATGTAAAGTGTTCCTTATTTAAAAAAACGGCAATCTTTTCAACCTTGAGCGTAAGTAAAGAGTGGGCGTAAGATGGGCTATCTTACTGGCCACAGTAAATGACCGAAGCACACGAAGAAAGAAGTGAGTCGCAACAACTGCAAGGGTCAAAGAATTTTTTGACGTTCGCTTCGTATAATCGTAGCATATAATCCAAACGCAAGATCCTTTTGAATCCATTCTATATAGATGCAGTCAAACTGTCTGTCTCGGTATGTTTGGAAGGAAAGTATGGTGCCAAACACGTCGCCAAAGCCGACACCAACATTTTTACTTCACCTTACATTGGGAGAGTTTCTGGCTTCCTGATATCGGCAAGCGATCATCGCAAAAAACAGCGCTCACATTCTACTAGCTTTTCTCTGTTTTGACGAGTTTTGGTGCAGCGGCCAGTACTGAAATGTGTATAGTTTATGTGTACTTGTAATTTATCATCTATTATTAATCGCTTGGGCAACGATACGAAAGAAGTACCACTCGAGGGGCTTTTCGAATGAGGTCGAGGAAGGAAAACGGCGAATATGCTTTGGTCTTAAATCCAAATAAAGCACATACACTAAGATACACACATACACACATATTCAGCTACACGTTTTAAGATAAGTTTTGCTGCAAGCCAGTTTACTGTTTATTTTGTGTTCATTAGATTTGAAGATATTGCCGAACTATGTAATTGACGTTGGAGTTCAGCTGGCAAAGTTCACGAACAAACTTGACCTGCATTGTACCTGAACAAGGAATGAAGTTTTTCTTTCCTAACGGTTGCAATAACAGGAGCTGGTGGAAAATTGGTATATTGCAAATTGACCCTTTTCTTATAAAATATTTACCATTTCGTTTTGTTTTATTTTAAGCAATACTAACATTATCGGGAGCTGAATAAACCTCTCGATACATATCCGACGGACGAATTAGATTCCCATCCGCACTGTCTTTTAATTGCAAGTTCCGGTTAGGCGGTACGTATGACGTATGTATGTACGTATGTTCTGAAAGCCTGTATCGACCAGTATAACTACTTATATCACTTGAGAAGATAAGAAGAAGACTTCACCTGGGCTGTGTTTCAGTTTGTACACAACATTTGCTATTTGCTGGAAGACGTTAGAAAACTATCCAAAACTGCAGATATATTATCTACATTATCGATATTATCACAAAAAGACAAAAAAAAATCAATTTGATAACTCCATTTGTGAAAATCATATGTGATGAATCGTTTACTTAAAGCTTTGTTTTTTTTCTGTTTAGTTTGAAGCAACATAAAAATACCGTTTTAAAAACATGTGATAAAATGAACATCGTTAGTACATAGTATTAACATGTGAATTCATCTTCTTCTTCTTTGGCACAACAACCGCTGTCGGTCAAGGCCTGCCAGTACCCACTAGTGAAGTGAGCTTGGCTTTCAGTGACTTTTTGTTACCATAGCAGGATAGTCAAGTCCTACGTATGGGGGCACGGTCTATTCGGGACTTGATCCCGTGACGGGCATGTTGTTACGTCGTACGAGTTGACGACTGTACCACCAGACCGGCCCAACTTGTGAATAATAATGCCAAAAATAAAACACGAACTTTCAATTAATACATATGTTAATTAGATATATATCACATACTATATTATAATATATTTTATTACATTATATTTTATTATATTATATTTTATTATACTATATTATATTATATTATAAAATATTATACAATATACCAAAATATAATGGAATCTGTCAACCAAATGCGGCAATTTTTCAAATTTTGTAATACAATACTATATTGCGGCAATGGATGATAACAATACAAAGAATTTATTAATTTTAATGAAGTGATCTAGTTTATCTAAACTGGATTCGTTTCGCAATACAATTGACAGGTCTTGCGACTAAACAACTAGCCCGTCACGGGTTCATGCCTCGCATGGATCGAGTCAACAATTAACAGAATTGACTACCCTGCATTGTTTAAAATCAAATACAAATGCAAAATCAAGTCTTCAAGGACTAACAATAGATTTTGCGCAAAATAAGAAAAAGAAGCTAATTTATAACCGGTTATCGATCGATCTATTGAGGCCCTAGAGGTTCGTACAATAATGAACAAGTGGCTGACAAACTGAGATGCTTAAAGTGGTGCATTACCGGCGTTCTCATCGGTAGGAGATCGGGAAAATTTAACAAGCCGATGCGGGGTTAGTATCCATTTGGTTAAATGCTACTTTTTAACATTCAAACTCGCACACACACGACACAAATGTCCAAATATGTAAACGAGAACGAGAAATGACAAAACTCATATAATTCTTTTTTTTTATGTCTAGAAGAAATCGTCTACATAGGCCGCAGGATAGAATTTAATTCAATTCTAGAAAAAACAAGAATATTTACGCAATAGTTGTACGATCGATGAAATCAAAGTTAGTTAATGTAATTTAAAACAAGAACAAAAACTGGTAAAAAGCGTACAGCTTAGCACGGACTTCTTTCAGATAATTCAATATACAATTTGCCTGATGCTATTTTAACTAAACGATTAATTTAATCGTTCTTTAATTGTTTGTAGTAAATATATACTGCTAGCCAAAACTAATTAAAATTATATTTTTGAGAGAACAGCATTTGTATCAGTGCCAATCAGCCAATTAGTATCAGTCAATTTATACGGATTTGAACATTAAATTTGAAATTGAACATGCGGTACGTTAAAATTTATTTATTCATCTGTTTTATCATCTTAAAATAATCAAACCATAACTTTCATATTATAAGCTACCATAAAATTACATATAATTACATCCTACACTCACGAAAGTTCTTGTAAAATAAATTAGATTCCAAAGCTGCAACGAACAACTTTACTCTAGAATTTAATTTGAAACATTAATATGACTTTAACATCTTACTGGAGGGTTTGAATTTAAGTTAGTTAGAGAAACTGCTAAAGTAAAGTAAACAGTGAATTTTCGACAGGATTGTGCAAATATATCTTGATGTGTTTTCTTCTTTTTCCAAGTTCCGTTTGTTCTCTGTAGGATACTTTGATACGTCAGGTTTGGTTTGGTGTTTGGTGAAAAAAAAAAAATGTAACAGCTAAAATTTCATCCATCTTTGCACCTGATCTCCGACCGATCGCTCCAACTTACATCCTGCGCCCAAATACGCTGCACTGTTTCCGAAGAACGGTGGGTTGATATCAACCATCATTATTTTTATTATATTCAAATATCTGATCAGCGCATGGTTTCATTTCATTCTTTCATTCTTTTTAAATATTTTTTAAGTTGGTTTTACGGATTTAAGGAACAAATGATAATAATAATTGATGTGATAAAAACAAAATATGTATAAAAACAAATGTGAATCATTTTCATAGAAAAGCTCACAAAAAATATATCAAATTTGATGCCTTTCCGATATTGCAAACTGGCCCGCCCACCTAATGAGTTGACACATCGCTATTAGATGGTTTCTTTAAGGGATTGGTTTAGAGGAAAGCGTTTGGAGAAACCCCCCGTTTTTTGAAAAAAATCACAAAAATATGAAAGGTCTGTTAAGAATTTTTTTGAATTTTGTTTTGTATGATAAACACTCTGCTTATCCTCAACATATTTAGTGAGATTTGGTACATTTTTTAATGAAATGTCAGCTATGTTTACGTTGAAAATATAACCCACTGCTCTTACTATGCGTGTAGGTACAGATACCACCAACAAAATAACACTTTTGAAGTCATCATACTAGTAAGCAAAAAAAAAAAAAAAAAAAATAGCGGCCGTCATTAATTTTCAACGAAGAGCATGCAGATCGTCTTATTTTTTCTCAAGAGTCCACTCTACTGCACGGTATGCAGTAACGTTGATTTACTAAGAAGCCAGAATTACCGAGCCAGGCATAAATGTGTACAAAAAACGCAACCGTTTTTGTTCCAGGAATCGTTTCATCTATACCTGTCTACCCTGCAGAACGCCGGCAGACATTACGGTTGCAGTGGAAATTTGCATAAATGATCGTCAATTTTGCAGCTTCGAAAATTGTTGCCTAAAATAGGGCAAACATTCGGACAGGCAATAATTGTATGGTTTGCTTAGGCACTGGTATCAGCAAGATGTAGAAAGTTCATCATCGCCATGACGATAACAATTCTTCACTCGCACCTGCGCAAAATAAGAAATCCAACCATTCTTCTTGGTGGAGCATATAGATAAAGTTTTCGATATATGACAAAATAACACTACTTTTTTTCTTCTTATGTGACCCTACAAACGTAGTCGTTTTTTCAACGTACATTAATGGGTTAAGTTAGTGGAGATTTATTGATTACCCATAGCATGATAATCAGTCTGACTAATGAAACGCATGGTCCACACGGGGTTTGAACTAATGACGGACATATTTTTAAGTCGTATGAGTTAGTGACTATATCGTGATGCCGTCCCACGTAACTAAAACACTTGACTATCTTCCGAAGATGTCAAGTTTCCATTTCCTGGAGCATACCTTTTGCCATTGCGACGCCTCCTTTTGGTGGCATAAACTGTTCCCAGCTGACTCATTTTCATTCCTGAGGATCTCAAGGTTTAGTAGCCCGAAAAACTCACGACTTTAGTTGTCACTTGAAATGTTTCATCAAAATTCGCAACACAAGCTTTCACTTTATTAATTTTTTTAGACCAATATTTCATTTCAATGAACATTTCCACTTTAAAATCGACAATATTACGATATTTACACAATTGCACTGTAAAACAACTGTAAAGTGGCAACATTTTAATTCATAATATTTCACTCAAACCAATTTGATGATCAAAATACGCGATCGGCACACACTAGCTTTGTATAATAATTCCACATTTTGCCACATTAAGCAATTAGCAGATTGCTTCAGCAATGGTTCAAACAAAAACACACTACACTAAGTTATTAACCGTTTTACGATGTTTTTCTTCGATTCACAAGCAAACTCGACCGCACACTATCGAATGTAGACACATAATGTTGGAACGAGTACATAAGTCAAAAGGAGCAAGCATAGAATTCGTTGCACTGCGTTGGGTAAAGCGGAGAGGAATATAAATAAGAAGCTTTCTATAGTACCGCCCCTTTCTGGTGGGGAGAGACTAATCAGTATGTTTATTTGGTAACAAATGTGTGCACAATGAGTTTGTGTATTCGTGTTTTGATGTTTTCAACAAGTGCGAAAATAACTTGAGGTTATAGTTTTGTTTTCCTCGTATAAATAAAACGCAAGAAAATAATGCATTTCATTTCAAAATCGATAAATGTTGACCAGTACATCTCTCCCACTATCTTAGACGAGGCTATTTTATTCGAGCAGTTTCGCACATATAGTAGCACTTGCAGAATACAGAACAATTTTTTTTTCGTTTAATTGTAATTGAATATGTTGAATATGAATATGTTTTGGATGGATATTTGGATGAATATTTTAATTGCGCTAATGACTACGAAACGTATTATGAGAATATTACGTTGGAAAGGGGGTATAGAACTTATGCGTTCAAACTCATTTGACAGAGCTTATTTTGGAAGGTGAAAAGAAATTGTACATGATCGTAGTTGTTCAACTGTAGGAAGAATTTACCTTCAGAGTGCTCAATAAAAGTTGAACAGAACACAATTTTTATTTATTTAAACCCCCATTTTCTGAAAGGCAGAACAGGGCTCGATTCGCACGACTTAACTGCATGGGCCTGTCATGGGTTCAAGTCCGATATGGACCATGCGTTCCCCAAAGGTGTATCACTGACTATCGTTAAAATCTGACATATTTTCAACGTTTCAATCATTCAAATTAATTCTAAAAAACATTTGCAGCACAATGAAACGGCAAGGAATATATACACTAAATTTAAAAAAAAGCTTAACAATTACATCTCTTACATATTATTTTTGTTTCGAGGTACTTCTTTGTGGTAATTTAAATCCATTTAAAAACGACTTAATTTATTTCTAGTAAATTTATCTTGCATTACTTGCATTATTTAAACGTAAGTGTAACTTCCACATCCCACTGTGAAGTTCATCTATTTTTTCGAGCACTCTCAAACAGCTAAATGGGCGGAGCTATAATTCATTCCAGGCCGGCTTGTACAATGGAGATAACTTGTTTCTATGACCCTTCAGCGAACAGAAATACGAAATATTTTCAAATAAATTATTTTGTCATATCCTTAACACTTGCAATTGTGCTATTCTACGTAAGACAGGCACATGTTGATTTAATATGAGTTAATATGAGATTTAATATGGTTGTACCATAGTTGTATCATGTCATCTTCATCCATTGCCCTTGTCCTAACAACGGAACCAATGGAAAAAGAGCCAGTAACAATATTATTCTGTTAAAATAATCCATTGCAGAATGGTTATCATTGGCGAGACATGCGCAAATATTTTCAATGATTCGTGGGTGTACGATACACGGGTAGTGCCGCACATGTACATAGGACAGCAAAAATGGGGTGTTTTCTCTTCTTTTTCGACTTGTAAACCAGTCTTCCCATCACATAGAGCAAATTCGATCGCGTGTTACTTGAGCTTGGAATCGGAGCTCACATTGAACTATATTTAATTCTATCAACGTTTATATAAAATGTTCCCCATTCACCACACTCAAACGCTTTTGTTTGAAACCGACCCGACTAAAATAATTATGTCAAGCCAGAATTTTAGTCTGCACGCAATCATCGACAATTTCCTTCACTGCCACAGCCGAACACTATAGCAGATTCTTCCTTACATTGACCGCGGCAGTCGATTCTTTGGAAATGAACCTCTAACCGACCCCCAGCAAAAGTTTAAAAAAACTATAACATCCAATTCTAAACTCCATTCCTGTGCCATCCCAATGTATCGCTATCCGTTCGGCAAACTGATTGTTCCCGAAAAAACATTTTCGGTGTAATTATAAACAATTATAATGATTGCCCCTTCTCCGTAGAAGATTGCTCGTGCTGTCAATCATTCAATTCAAATTTTCGAAGAGACCCGCGTATTCCTTTCTCTTTACTATCATTTCATCCAATTTGCTTGTTTGGAAAATGTTATTTTTAGGCAGAAACATTTACCTTCCCAGGTAAACTGTAAAACGTACACGTTGCTCGAAATAAATAATTTAGGTCCAACTCTTGCAAGAATATTTCGAAACAATACGACACTTCTTATCCTATTCATTTTTTTTCTCTTCTACATTTCAATCGTGGTTTGTTTTGTGCTGCTTAGCTTTATTTTTTTCCGGTCTCGTAGTACAGTCGTCAACTCGTACTACTTAACAACATGCCCGTCATGGGTTCAAGCCCCAAATGGACCGTGCCGCCATACGTAGGACTGACTATCCTGCTATGGGGGGATCAATAAGTCACTGAAAGCCAAACCCACAAGTAGTGTGGTACAGGCAGGCCTTGACCGGCAACGGTTGTTGAGCCAAAAGAAGAAGAAGAAGCTTTATTTTATTGGGCCATGATAGTTTAATACGTATGGACCGACGCCATGGTACAATCGTGATCTAGGCCAGGGGTCCCTAAACTACGGCCCGAGGGCCGTATGCCTATAATGCGACCCGCGATGCCCTGTATGCGTCCCTGTATAGGCGGGCATATCCACGTAGGCCAATATACCAAATAGAAGAAGACGAAAATCAAGATTCAATAATTAAAACCTTTAGAAATTTGATACATTCAGTAAGTATTTTCTTATAAAAATGAAGTTGAAACGATCCCATTAGCTAAAGCTAACGTAAAAATGACCCTTAATACCGTTGTTTTCGAAGCAATGAGACCAGCGTACTGATATGTCGGGAGACCCCTGAAATCCATGTCTGGTATGGTCTAGACCAGGAGTTAAATTGTTTAACCTTGTTTAGATAAGAAAAGTATAACTGAATATTCAAAATTATTACAGCTATCTATTATTGAAGCTTGATTTTTGTCTTAAAATATATAAAAACTATTTTTGATTGATACAACCAAAATAATAATCTATTCTTTTTATATGTACAAGTTCTTCGCGGGCCACCTTATAGTCTCTCTACGGCCGAGTTTGGCACGACGGACGCAATTCGGGAGACCCTAACTATGATTTTTGATTCAAGTAAAAAAGTTTATTTTACATATTGTAATATAGTCAGTTCCACAAAAAAAAGAACGATGGAAATGCGATTCGAAGTTTATGTAACGTTTGTTTGATTTTCCATACGATAAGATGAGCCAGACGGTATATCTTAGCTTGTTAAAGAAATTACATATTAAAAGTGACAGGGATAAGGCAAAATAATCGCGTATTGGGACATCAAATAAAATAGTTAACACAAGAAGTGCTATTCAGCCTGCCATCTAACGGTAGGCGGACTAGGCGGTTGCTAGGATAGTCTATAGCAGTGGTCTCCAACCGGTGGTAGGAATTTATTTTTAAAAAGCATAAGCTTATCATACATATCGTGTATGTTTGTCCCCACCATTAACATTGAAGTTTCAACAGGCATATCTAGAGTAAGATTAAGAAATGTTTTTGTTCAAAAACTTTGAACTAAATCTAAAAAAAGTATGCCCTCAATGAATGTGGGCCACGGCAAATGTATTTTCAAAGCCAAGTGTTCCGCGATACTAAAAAAGTTGGGGAGCACTGATCTATAGTAGGGAGTATGTATAAAAGTTGACAGAGTACTAGGCCAGCAATCGCAAAGTGCGGCCCGTGAGCCGATCGCAAAGGCGAGAAGTAAATTATCGTGTTAATTACAAATTTAAATAGTTAGTTATAAAATATCTGCAATATTATAACTCTATCATTTCAACTTCAGAAGTTATGACTAGCCAAAGTTGAAAAATCTTTCCAAATTACGTTCTCCACCCGATTTTTGTCATATTTTCGCATAATGAGTCAATGTGTGGTATTTGTAGTAGGTGGATGTTTAATATATCATTGGAAAGAAAACTTAATATACTTTTTAGGACAACAAAAAATCATTTGCTGTTCTACCACCTCTTTCTATTACAAACTGAAAAAACTATCATTATCATTTAACCTCAAATGTGAAAAAAGCATTCAAACATGTTTGTAGCGCGGGCCTCTGCAGGGTGCGCCATACATAAATCGTACACCTCCACCTTTGTGCGGTAGTACAAACAACAGACGCCCGTACTTGTCGTTGAGGCGTGTTCGGGATATTAGTCCTTTAAAAAAACCATAGCATTTTGAACGTATCTGATATTTTGTCAAAATATATACATAAACCGTTACACATGTTTTGTCCCGCAGAAGGTTTACGCGTTATTGACAAAGATACACCAAATGAACTAACCGACTTTGAAGCGATGCTAAGCGGAGTTGAAAACGTTCCGATAATAAATTTACAACATTTATTTCAACCACAGTTTGATTTTGAAATATATATATATATATATATATATATATATATATATATATATATATATATATATATATATATATATATATATATATATATAAACGTATATATGTATATATATATATATATATATATATATATATATATATATATATATATATATATATATATATATATATATATTTTTTTTTTTTTTTTTTTCAAAAATATCGATCGAGATAAGGTACGAGATATTTTCGTTGCCTTTTTAACTAACGAATTGTTTAAGGTAGAGTACTAACAGCACAGAAAAAATGATGCAAAAAATTGATGATACTTATTTGTTGCTACATGTATAGCAATCGATTCGAGCTGTCGATTTATTTGAGCAGTTTTAAAATAAGTGTCATCTTTTCGTATGCTAATTTGCAACTAATTGCGGTTTGCAATGGTGCACAAACTAATCCAGTCGTCCCTATCTATGTACCTAGTGCGCCATCTGTCGGGTAAAGTGGAAACTAGGTCGGGCTGCTCTTTATTGGAAGTAGTGCAGTCAACCAGCTTGGAGTACGGTTATAAACAGAATGAAATGTATTTCATACAAAAACGTATAGCTACACAAATTCATAGGTTACTATAATTAAATTACTCATAACCCAAATACGGCTTACTATAATTCCAATACTCCTCCTTAAGCCGATTGTTATATAATTCCCATAGATCGTCGATTACGTTCTTGTTTGATTCGTTGTAATGCTTTTGTAAGTCCATCTGCAACTTGTTCTTCAGTGTTAATGTAATGGAGATTCACAACATTTCGATCCAAAGCATCCCTGATGTAATGATGTCTTATATCGATATGCTTCGTTCGTGGTGTATATCCTCCTTTTTTTGCAATATAGATAGTGCTCTGATTATCACAAAATATCTGATTCGATTGCTTCTTTCCAAATTGTTCTAACCGTCCTTTCCACCACGATGCTTCTTGTACCGCTGCTAACAAAGCCATGTATTCCGCCTCGCAGGTTGATAATGCAACAGTTGGTTGTCGTTTACAACACCATGACACCGCTCATCCTTGCATCAAGAAAATATATCCACTGGTGGATTTCCTATCTTTTGTATCAGTGGCCCAATCAGCATCTGAATATCCAATTATTTGTTCGTTACCTTTTCTGGAATATTTGAGTTTCATCGATGCCGTTCCTCTTAGATATCGCATAAGATGTTTTACAGCTTGCCAGTGACACGATCCAGGATTATTGTTGTATTGGCTCAGCTGATTGACTGCAAACAGGATATCAGGTCTGGTGCATTGAGCTAGGTACATCAGGCACCCTACAGCCTCTTGATAAGGCACCGCTGACATCTCTTCCTTTTCTGCTTCTGTCTGTGGCGACATTTCCTTAGTTAGCTTTTTTATGTTCTTTCGATCGCAGAGGTGGTCGAATAAAACTCACGCGTTACTAATACATTTAATAACGTATATATTCAACTTCTCTTGGTTACAATTGGTGTTGGTTCCGAGCACGCTTCCTTGCTGACCGCTAGTTCTTCAGTGCGCGCTGGTGTTTCAGAGTCCGGGCCAGGTTAGCTCACAACATCTCCCCCTTTTAATTCAGACGATACCCCTCGAGCCTACGCGGAAGTCTTCTAAGCCTAGAAGACCGGCGTGGCGACCGTATCGGCTGCTGGCGTCTTGTAGTAGCGAACGGGATTGGGCGTGGAGATGGTTGTGTGGGTGACGCGCTAGTTTGATGGTCCGTCAAGGGAACATAACTCGATTCCACTACCGCGCTGTCCGTCAGCAGATCAAACGGCAAATGATCTATGTCCACGTCCTCACTGGAAGCCCCCACGGCCTGTTGAGAAAGCAACATGTGTGCAATGAACACATCACAGTAGCCTTTAGAAAATGTTTAATATCGTCAGTCTAGTTTAAAATACATTATGTTGTGATAAAAAAGCAGTTCACCTCAAAGAACCTGTCGCGACGGACGAAGCTGGGACTATATAGTACCTATATAGTACCAGTACTCACATACGCCTCTGAGACATGGACACTGTCCAAATCTGACGAAACCCTCTTAGCCGCGTTCGAGAGGAAGATGCTCAGAAGGATACTTGGCCCCGTATGTGTGGAAGGACAATGGAGGAGCCGCTATAATGACGAGCTATACGAGATGTACGGCGACCACACTGTAGTACAGCGTATAAAGCTCGCCAGGCTCCGGTGGGCTGGCCATGTTGTACGCATGGAAACGGACGACCCAGCCCGTAAAGTCTTTTTAGGCCGTCCACAAGGACAGAGGAGGCGTGGTAGGCCCAAATTGAGGTGGCAAGATGGCGTGGAGGCGTCCGCCATTAAGGCCGGGATAACGGACTGGCAGACGAAGGCGCAAGACCGTGAGCGGTTTCGGATACTCCTGAGGCAGGCCAAGACCGCAAAGCGGTTGTAGCGCCGGATAAGTAAGTAAGTATGTTGTGATATGTTGCGCTACTTAACAACGGCCAATAACGCGGGAAGGGTTTAAGCTTAAGATGTAGGTAAAAACCGTGTATTGTTGTATTGTTGTATTGTTTATTGTATTAAGTGATTGGCCAAACAAGCGGCCTTATCACTGAATTAAAACTAAAACTTAAATAACTAACGCAGTGTACAATGACAAAACGGATCAACAAAATCTAGTAGGTAGGTGCCAGTCAAATGAAATGTAACGCTGATTAAACTTACGGGCCATCGCAGTCATTGGGTCGTTCTCGCTGTATGCACGTCTTGTAAGGTCAGTTCTTATTAGTCTGTAGTTACGGAACACTCTAGGAGGGACATTTATGTTGACTCTAGCCAGTAGTTCTGGCGAATCTATCTCACCGACAATAAGTTTGGACAAAAACGTACATTGGGCATTACCACGTCTCCTAGCAAGTGTGTCTAGACCAAACAACAAACAACGAGTATGATACGATGGACGAGGGGTTACATTACGCCACGGAGTGAAGTGAAGGACAATACGAGTAACTCTCTTTTGGACAGCTTCTATTCTATTGGACCAAACACTAGAGAACGGACACCAAACTGTAGAACTAAACTCGAGGATGGAACGAACATAGGACTTAGACAGAGTTAACAGGCAGTGTGGGTCATTGAGTTCTCTCGAATGTCGACGAATAAATCCTAGCATTTTGTTAGCTTTGTCTAAAATATCACAGTAATGTTGTCGGAAATCTAGTTTGCGATCCAGGGTGACTCCTAAATCCCTGACCGTATTGCACCGCGGTAGTTGTGTCCCTGATATGCTATAGATATACCTTATCGGACTAGCTATTCTAAAGAAAGACATTGACGTACACTTATCAACAGAAATTAGCAGGTCGTTGTTGATACACCAGTCAGAGAAAACATCAATCGATCTTTGCAGAGAAAGAGAGTCGGAAGTGTTCCGTACGATACGAAACAGCCTAACATCTTCCGCATAAAGCAGACAATCTGCTTCCGTAATGGCCAGTGTGACGTCGTTAATAAAAAGCGAGAACAGCAGTGGTCCCAAGTTGCTGCCCTGAGGGACGCCAGATGAACTCTCGAAAACGTTGAAGGAGACACCATCGATTTGTACGTAGTAGCTACGTTCAGAGATATAGGACCTGAACCAATTCACCAGCGGAGTAGAGAGACCGATCCGGGCGAGCTTAGCCAACAGCAAGCGATGGTTCACACGATCAAACGCAGCCTTAAGATCAGTGTATACTGCATCCATCTGAGCTCCGGAAGTAAAGGCTGCATGGCAGTTGGAGACGAATTCCACCAGGTTTGTGGTAACACTGCGTCGAGGAAAGAAACCATGCTGGCGTGTAGAAATATAAGAACGACAGTGATACATTAGCGAGTTTTGTATGACGATCTCAAACACCTTGGCACAAGAAGGCAAGGTGGTTATACCGCGGTAGTTCTCAGCAGAGTTTTTATCCCCTTTTTTGTACACCGGAAACATCACAGAGGATTTCCAGGCCGTGGGTACAGTACTTTGTGCAAAAGAGAGTTGGTAGATTTGTGACAGAGGCTCTGCTAAAAATTCGCGGCATTTGGCAAGGATTGCCGTAGGAATACCATCGGGTCCAGGGTTGTATGAGGTTTTGACCTGCTGCAGAGCACGTAGTACAGTATCTACCGAGATAATAATATCGCGTACGTCAATGTCAACAACATCACGGGGCACATTATTTAAAGCTGCATCTAATGATAAGCTTGCATCATCCGTAGTAAAGCAGTCCTTGAAACGATCAGCAAATAAGTTGCACATGCCTTCCTTACTGCTTGTGGAGACGTTGTTATATGTGAGAACATCGGGGAGCGAGCTGTTACCGCGTTTTGATTCAACATACCTCCAGAATCGTGTTGGGTGTCTGATGAGCGAGGATTTCACTCGAATGAGATAACGAGTATGAAGTTGTCTGTTATAGCTTCTATATACATTATGGGCAGCAATGAACCTTAATTTGGAGTGTTGTGTACCATTTGTACTGTAAAAGCGAAAGCATGACGCTTTGTTTTGCTTTAGACGGCGTAAACGTGCATCAGACCATGGTGGACTGCGACGGGGTGGCATTAGAGGACAGCAATCAGATATAAGCGCCAGTAGTGTTGTGTTAAATAGTTCCAATGCTGAGTTAACATCCGGATTACCTTCCAGGAAAGACCAGTCAGTAGATTGAAGCAGTTCAGCTAGACGGATAAAGTTATTGTATTCGCTAATAATGTCTTTGCCCTTCTGCCTGCCCGTACCGAGTGCCCGACCGCCGCTCGGTTCCCGCTTGATGCCCTCTCATTCTCCCGAGAGACCCGACCTCCTACACTCACACATCACACGAAGACCCTTGCCTGTCGTCGGTGAGTGGCCTAATGTGTTAGGCAGGTTGGGCCATAACATCTCCCCCTTTAAAACACGAACGCGTCGAACCATCGCGGGGGTCTTCTATTCCTCGAAGACCGACGAGGTGAACGTAACATGGTAGTACTGGTCTCTGGGGGTGCCGTCCGCTCCGGGGAGAGTGGTTGAGGGAGAGGGTCCGAGCACGATCCTCCTGATGTATCGGTTAGTGGTAATTGATCGCTCACCAACGGAAGTTTCCATTCATCCAGTATAACATCAATGGGTAGTTGAATGGATTCGCTACCTGGCTGCAGTATCTGAGGGATGTCCTTCGATGCTCGCCTCCGCATTTGGTTTTGATGTCTTCGGAGCATTCTGCCATCTGACCCTTTTAGTTGATACATGACATTCCCCAACTTACTTATCACTTCAGCCGATATCCATCTCCATGAATTCCGCCCATACACTTTTGTTAAAACAGCGTCACCTGGCATAAATCCTCCATAAACGATATTAGTTTCCCTTTCAATTACAGTTGGCGGGCGCAAAAGATCGAGGTGGGTTCTTACGGGAAACTTAACCATCAATTCCCCTGGCGTTTCATTCCCCTCAAGCGCCGGATTAGGCGTGGTACGATAAGACTGCAGAAAAGTGTCCAGCGCCTCATCTATAGACATGTCTTCTGTTTGTATCTTTCTTAATGCGCGCTTTAGGGTGTCTACAAACCGCTCTGCCTGTCAGTTGGACTGCGGATGAAATGGTGGCGTAGTTATATGTTGAATGCCGCGGTTCTCACAGAATTCCTTAAATGCATCACTTGTGAATTGCGGCCCATTGTCACTCACAATTGTAAGGGGCATTCCGAAACGTGCAAATAATCCTCGTAATATGGCAACCGTAGCTCGTGTAGTAGTTGTGGAAGTTTTTATAATTTCTGGCCACTTGGAAAACGCGTCCACCACCACTAGGAAGTAGGCGTCCTGAATTGGCCCAGCGTAGTCCACATGTAGTCGTTGCCAAGGGCCGGAAGGTTTCGGCCACGGTGCTGGTATTGCTTGAGGTGGTGACTTGGAAGCCGCTGCGCATAGTTCACAAGTAGCTACGTACTGTACTATTTGATTGTCCATCAGTGGCCAGTACACATAACTTCGCGCAAGCGATTTCATCCGTTGGATTCCTGGATGACCACGGTGGAGCTGTTCCAAGCACTGTGTTCGCAGGTCTGCTGGTAAAACCAGCCTCTCTCCGAACAAAATGCACCCTTCAACCGTCGATAGTGCCTCTTTGCGGTCATGGAAACGCGCTAATTCCGAGCCGTAGCTAGTCTCACGCGGCCAGCCTTCTTGTATATAACGATAAACCTCTCGCAGCAAAGAATCCGATTGCGTACTTTGTTCTACGTCTCTAAAACAAAGAGGAGAGGAATTAATTATTGCATTCACTGCTACTGACCTTACATCTTCCTCCAAGCTTAGGCTGGCGATTACGTATTCGCGTTCCGGTTTCACGTGGTGTCTTATAAGCCGCGAGAGGATGTCTGCATTCCCGAAATTTCCTGATTGCACGTACTCAATAGAAAAGTCGTACAGCTGCATGGTCAGGGCAAATCGCTGCAATCTGGTAGCTGTATAGACGGGAATGCCTTTCTTCGAGCCAAAAATCCGGAGCAGGGGACGGTGGTCTGTTTGGAGTCTGAAATGACGCCCGTATAGCATCTTATCGAACTTGGTAACTGCATAAACCAGGGCCAAGCCTTCGCGATCAATCTGACTGTAGTTAAATTCCGCCTTGGTCAGCGCTCGTGAAGCATGCTGTATAACCTTAACGCTCCCATCAGGAAATTTATGGCTAATAGTAGCTCCGATTCCAACGGATGAAGCGTCTGCTGATACAATTATTTCTGCCTTAGGATCGTAGTGTGTTAATAGCAGGTTTGATGACAGTATTTCTTTAAATTTCTTGAAAGCTGCTTCGCATTCTGTTGTCCATTTAAATTGCTTTTCGTTCTTTAGAAGATTATCGAGGGGGAATCTCAGATCGCGCATCATCGGAACAAATTTTCCATAATAATTAATTGCCCCTAGGAAAGATCTAACTCCGGCAATATCGGTGGGGGCTGGTAAATTCTGTATAGCGCTAATCTTCTCAGGGTCAGGACGTATTCCCCTGCCATCGATTACATGCCCAAGATATTTAATCTGACACATTTTAAACACACATTTGTCAGGTCGTAATGTGAAACCAAATTCCTCAATTCGTTTTAGTACAAGATTTAGCGTATTATCATGATCTTTATCTGACATACCTCCAATTATGAGATCATCCATATAGCCGCAAACTCCTGTTATTCCTACCAACATGGTATCAATCAGTTGTTGAAATGCTGCTGGGGCTATTTTTATGCCGGGCGGTAGACGGTTGAAGTGGTATAGCCCACGATGGGTATTTATTGTTAGCAGCGGGCGAAATTTTTCATCAATCTGCACCTGAAGAAAAGCATCGGAGAGATCAATCTTACTGAAAATTTGGCATCGGGCTAACTTAGCAAAAATGTCCTCTGGCAGTGGAAGCGGGTACTCATGTGGTCGTAGGATGTCATTCAGCCCTGTCGAGTAATCACTGCAAATCCTGATTTTTCCATTTGCCTTCCGTACAACCACTATAGGGGCAGCCCAATCCGAGTAATCCACGGGAGTAATGACTTTCAGGGCTTCCAAACGGTCCAGTTCTTCATCGACAGTCTGTAGCATTGCATAAGCCACGGGGCGCTTAGGACGAAATACAAGGTGACTGCCCTCTTTTATTTACAATTTTATGCGCGATTTTAAACAAAGCCCTATGCCCTTGAAAACTGTCGGAAAACGCTTCTCCCATACTGACTCAGGTGTACTCACCGCATCTATGTTACTACAAAACTGGTCCATCGGGATTGATCCGAGCTCAAAAGCTTCCACCACATCCGCTCCCAGCAGGAAAAGGTTGGCCCGTGCGACTCGGATTGTTGCCTGTTGAATTCTAGAAGCGATGGTTATTGATGCATCAAACTCACCCTTTAGTTGCAGATAATTTTGCGAGGCTGTCTTCGCTTTTACTGTTGCTGCCATCAAAGGAGGCTGTCCGACATCCCTCCATAGCCCCTCACTGATCACTGTGATATCGGATGCCGTATCGAGCTGCAGCTTAACAGGTGTTTGCACACACACTACGTTGCACACATTTACGTTTACGACTCGCGTTGCAATTTGTGTGCTCCCTCTCTTGTTGTCCTGTCGCTGAAATCGATTTACTCTTTCACAATATCCTTCCCGATGTCCATATCTTCCGCAATTCGTGCATACATGTGACTTATATGGACATTCTCTCTTCCAATGGGGACCACCGCACGACCAGCACCAATTTATGATCGCGCAAATCCCTACGTTGTGGTATATTTTTAAGAAAACCAGAACACGCTTTCACAATTTTACATACTACATTTTACATTTTACATAAATACATGGTGTTTCCTCTGGGATGTGTCTGTGTTTGTTGACCGAAAGGTTGGTACTGCTGCCGATAAAACTGCTGTTGATGCGATCTTTGGCCACCGTTTTTCACCGCAAACACTCGTTCTCCGTGATCATTAGCGATCAACGCGCTATCCACCTTTATATTAGTTATACGCTGGCATTCCGCCGATAGCTGCTCCAATGTAACGTCATTCTTCTCCTCAATGCGGGCAAGCAGCCGATTACGCATGTCGGTATCGATTTCTTCCTTAAGCCCGCACACCAGGATAAGGCACTTAAATTGCTCCTCATTCATCCCAGCGAACTCAAAATCGACACACGCCCTATTCACACGGCAAGCAAACGTGAGCAGATCTTCTTTGCACGATTTAGCTATCTGCATACACTTGTAGCGTTTGCTTAGTAGAGACTCTGTTCTGCGAAAAGCGCCGTTAATTTTTCAACCGTCTCATCGAATGACATGTCACGGGGTGCGCGGGGTAAAATAAAACTGGTATAACGTACATGTTCTACGGTGCCCAGCTTACGTCCTAGGAGCCTTACTTTTGCACCGTCATTGAGTCGGGAAGCGTCCCGTAGAAACAGATCTTCATACCGCTCAAACCATGCCTTAAATGTTGCTCCCGACTCTGCATCACACCGGAATTCACTTATGTTGCTTGCCAAAGGTTCGAGGATAAGCGCGGGGTTTGTCGGTGTCGAACTTTGTTGCGGAGGCTGTGGATGCTGTGGCTGCTGTGGATGCTGTAGCAACTGTGCTGCCGGTTGCTGTTGATATTGCAATATTTGCGTCATAAGCTGTTGTTGCTCACTCATTTGCTGCTGCAATAGTTGAATCATCTGCGAAAGCCCAGCGTCCGGGCTCGAGGTCGATGCACCTTGCTGCGATGGCGCTCCGGCCATGTTCTGCGACTGTGGCTGAGATGGTAACGCTGCACTGTTTGGCAATGGCTGTTGCTGTTGCTGCTGCCCGTTGCTAAAACCTGCGTTTCCCCAATTTTGCGATAAACGTCGATGCTCTTCATCCTCCATCATTTCGTCCGGGTTTAACATCCTTCTACGCTTACGCGAAATTGTCCCGTCTTATTAGCGCGATACACACATTATAAAACACTTAGAGTTCCATAAACGACACACTTTTAACAAATAGCACGCAAATTAAAATTCGTCGGGTTCGATAAAAGAAATAAATACTTATTTGGATTAAAATAGTCTCTCTTTTCTTTTACTCTCGTCGCCACTGTTGTGATATGTTGCGCTACTTAACAACGGCCAATAACGCGGGAAGGGTTTAAGCTTAAGATGTAGGTAAAAACCGTGTATTCGCTAATAATGTCTTTGCCCTTCTGCCTGCCCGTACCGAGTGCTCGACCGCCGCTCGGTTCCCGCTTGATGCCCTCTCATTCTCCCGAGAGACCCGACCTCCTACACTCACACAACACACGAAGACCCTTGCCTGTCGTCGGTGAGTGGCCTAATGTGTTAGGCTGGTTGGGCCATAACACATTACATACAAGTTCATTGTTTAGTTTCTGCTCCTCCTTTATTCCACTGTGTTATAACTCCGCTCAACACGGCCGAATCCCGTTGTCGCAGCTGGTTCACATGGCGCCTGTGAACCCGTTGATTGTTCGTATGCACCTCGAACATAACGCTGCCCAACTCTCGTATGATTTGCGCCGGAACCCACTTCCATGAATTCCACGCATAGAACTTGGTGTAGACGAGGTCACCGCGCTGAAATCGTCTACCCAAGTTGATCGGTTCTGCTTGTGCTGCAGGTAGAGGTTTCAGCAGTTCCAACGCTGTTCGCATTTTTCTACCTAGCATGGCTTCAGCTGGCGACTGCATGTCCGGTAAAATAGCGTTGGGGGTTGACCGGTAGCTCGCCAGAAAAACGTCAAGCGCTTCGTCCTGCGTTATACCACCTTCCTGGATCTTCCTCATCGACCGCTTGAAGGTGTCAACAAAGCACTCCGCCTGCCCATTCGATTGCGGATGGAATGGCGCAGTTGTGACGTGCTGTATACCACGACTACTGCAATACTCCGAAAACTTAGCGCTGACAAATTGTGGCCCGTTATCGCTCACCACCGTTTCCGGGTATCCAAATCTCGCAAAGATTGTCCTCAGTATCGCGATCGTTGCTGCTGCTGTGGTACTTCGCGTTCGTATTACCTCTGGCCACTTGGTAAACGTGTCTACCACGATCAGAAAATAATCACCATCGATTGGCCCAGCGAAATCGATGTGAACACGTTCCCAAGGTTTCTGTGTCGCTGGCCAGGGAACAGGTTTCTCGCGAGGTGAAGTCTTCGCCGCTATCGCACAAGCATGGCATCCCTTTACGCGCTCCGTTATGTCCTTATCAACGGATGGCCAGTACACGTAACTTCGGGCCTTCGACTTCATTCGCTGGATACCGGGGTGCCCTTCATGTAGTTGCTTCAAGCAACGCTGCTGCAGCTTGCTAGGGATCACCACTCTTTCCCCAAACAAAATGCAACCACGCACCGTGGTTAGGGCTTCACTTCTGTGATAAAAGCAAGCCAGCTCTGCAGCATACGCGACATTTTGGGGCCACCCTTCCATGATGTATCCGTAAACCTTCTTCAGGACAGGGTCGGACTCTGTGGCCTTCGCAACGTCTCTAAAATTTAGTGGAAATATTTTAATGCAATATGATGCTATGGAACTTACATCATTTTCCAACTCATCGCTTGCGATTACGTATTCCGGATCCGGTTTTGCGTGCTCGTGTATCAGCCTTGAGAGCACGTCCGCATTGCCAAACTTATCGGTTTGCACGTACTCGATGGTAAAATCGTACATCAGCAACTGCAATGCAAACCGCTGCAACCTATTTGCCGTGTACACTGGTATACCCTTAAGTGACCCGAAAATCCGCAGCAAGGGTCGATGATCGGTTTGCAGTCGGAAGTGGTGCCCAAACAGTATCTTATGAAACTTTTTCACAGCAAATATAATCGCCAAACCTTTGCGGTCAATTTGGCTTTAATTTGCTTCAGCCTTCGTAAGGGCTCTCGATGCGTGTTGAACAACCTTCAGCGAGCCATCCGCGTACCTATGGCTTATGGTCGCGCCTAGTCCAACCGACGATGCATCGGCAGAGACCACTATCTCTGCATTCGGGTCGTAGTGCGTCAGCAGCAAGTCGAATGCTAACAGGTCTTTGCTCGCATCGCGTACGCTACCGGGCGCTTAGGACAAAACACAGAACGGTGATTTGGCTTGAGCTGAATCTGTATATTCGCCTTGGTGCACAATCCGTTGCCTTTAAACAATGTAGGGAATTGGCTCTCCCATTTCGCTCCCTCTGCTTCCCCCTTGTTGCAAAACTGGTCCATGGGGACAGCACCGAGCTCGAACGTTGCTATCATATCGGACCCCAAAAGATGCAAGGCCGAGTCCATAACGCGTATAACAGCAGACCGCGTTCTGTCACCGATCGTTATCTGTGCCTCGAATTCACCATCCAATTCAAGGCGGGACCCAGATGCTGTTTTTGCGTGGACTGTTACCGGCTTCAGTGTTGGCTTACCCAGCTGCTGCCACGTTTCTCGTCCGATTACTGTAATATCCGAACCAGTGTCAAGCTGCAGGCGGACCCTGTTACTGTTGATGAAAATGTTAACAAATTTTCTAGCTTGCTGGACATGACAAACATTGACCGTCACCGTACGCATGTCCACCGACATGCGTTTTTTTCTTGTACTTCCTTTTTTTGTTGCCTCTTTTCTGCTGGTTGCAAAAACCTTCTCGGTGACCGGTTACGTTACAATCGCGACAATTGTGCAGAGAATATGAGCACTCACTTTCCCTATGAGCCTCACCACATAACCAACACGGCCCAGGTGGTTTGTTTACATTATCACTGTTCCTCGTATGCTGGTACTGTTTTCTTTGTTTCCACTTGCTCGCCTGCTGTTGTGCATTGCTTCTTCTTCTTAGTGCTAGGATTTGCTCCTCCGCCTGAGTAGCGATCATGGCGCTATCCTCCTTCAAGCTGGAGATTCGCTCACACTCAGCGGAGAGCTGCTCAAGCGTGACGTCGGTTCTCTTCTCGATACGAGAGAGAAGTCTCGTCCGCACGTCCGCATCAGCTTCATCCTTTAAGCCGCACACTAATATCAGGCATTTGAACTGCTCCTCGCTCATTGCGGACAGCTGAAAGTTCATGCAGGAGCAGTTCACGCGGCAAACAAACGACACGAAATCCTCCGTACGAGATTTCGTTGGCTGCAAACACTTGTAGCGCTTACTCACAAGCGTTTCAGCTCTCCCAAAAAGGGCCTTCAGCTTTTTCACCGTTTCATCGAACGGTATCTCCCGAAGAACGCTGGGCAGGATGAAACTAGCGTAGCGCGCGTGCTCCGCAGGGCCTAACTTGCGCCCCAGTAAGCGCACCTTTACTCCGCAGGGCCTAACTTGCGCACCAGTAAGCGCACCTTTACTGCATCGTCGAGGCGGGAGGCATCCTGTGCGAACAGGTCCTCGTAGCACGCGAACCACGTATCGAAAGTTATTTCGGATTCCGCCTCGTACCGGAACTCGGTGATGCTGCCCGACAACGCATCAATAATCAACTCCGGATTACTGGGGGCAATGACCTGCGTCGGGAAGGCCTGGCTTTGCTGGTTTGTAACCTGCGACTGTTGCAATACTTGCGTGATTAGTTGCTGCTGTTGCTGCATCTGTTGCTGCACCTGCTGCTACTGCTGCTGCATCTGCTGCTGCATCTGTTGTTGCATTAACTGCATCATCTGCATCAGCATCGCAGAATCGGGTGACTGCGTCGGTACTGATGATGACGCAGCAAAATGCTGTAGCGATGGCTGCCCCGCTGCATTCTGCGATGGCAGATTCACCGTTGGCACAACATTCTCGTTCGCGGGTGGAAAAATTTGCTGTCCCGTAGCAAAACCAGTCGAACGCAGCAAGGTTGATCTTCGCTGCTCTCCTTCCATGGGGAAATCCGATGCACCGTTTTCGCTGGTGCTCATCCTTCTGCGTTTTGCTCGAGGGCGCGTAATTTTTCGATCAGCACAAAATTTCACTCACAGTCGAATTGCAATTAAAAAAAATATATTTTTTTTTACGTCACTTTTTTTTTACTCGTCGCCACTTTTATGTTATTTCGATCGCGGAGGTGGTCGAATAAAACTCACGCGTTACTAATAAACTATATAACGTATATTCAACTTCTTTTGGTTACAATTTGGTGGTGGCTCCGAGTACGCTTCCTTGCTGACCGCTAGTTCTTCAGTGCACGCTGGTGTTTGGCGGTCAACGTCCGTGACCGCGCAACCGATCAATCCCCGGATCAATCACACGCATACATTGACGGATGACCATTTGCTGTCATCCGTGAGTTACCGCCGTGAATGAGTCCGGGCCAGGTTAGCTCACAACAGCTTTATGGAAGAGTTCATAGCAGTAGCAACAGCTTTGCAGTCTTGCATTTTGAACCGGGTTAGGATAGTTTCTATGTAGGCTTCCTGGTCAAGTGCAATTCCGTCATTTAAATGATTTACACGAATCCCTAAACAATGTTTAGCTGGTCCCAAATCCTTCATCCGGAACATACTGCTCAATTTCGTCTTCAGTTGATTCTTCATTTTTTATTGTTACTGAAAATCATTAAATCATCCACATAAATGGCTACAAACAGCATATTTCCATTGCCATTATAGAAATATAAACACGGATCATACTTCGATTGCTCCAAACCCAGTTGTTTCAGTGCTGCATCTAGCTTCGTATTCCAGACACGACTTGATTGTTTTAGTCCGTACAACGCTTTGTTCAATCGACATACTATGTTTTGCTTGCCAGGCTGCTCAAAACACGGTGGTTGCTCCATGTATATCTCCTCTTCCAAATCTCCTTGTAGAAAAGCGGTTATCGCATCCATCTGATCAACCAAAAGATTATCTCTGGCCACTAGTGCAAATGAATATCTCAGGGAACTATGACGAACTACGGGTGAATATGTTTCGTTATAATCTACCCCCTTTCGCTGAGAATATCCCTTTATCACCAAGCGCGCCTTGTAGCGGTTGACTTTTCCAGCGGCATCGTGTTTTGTCTTAAACACCCATTTACATTTTATTGCTTTCCTACCTTCTGGAAGAGTTGTCAATCTCCATGTGCTGTTGTCAATCAATGCTTGATATTCTTCTTGCATCGCTACTTTCCAACGTTCTGAATCGTTACGCGACATTGCATCCTGGTGTGTGATTGGATCCTCGCTTGAATTGCTGCTCATGATCTTTGAACTGGTAACATTACTGAAAAGACCAGAGCCATGTGGGATTATAAAATCATTATACTTCTCTGGGACTCTACGCGTCCGACTGCTTCGCCTCAGGATTTGCGATTGAGATGGCATGACGAGAGTTTCGCTGTTCACAGCTGCATCATCATCGACCACTGTTTTGTCACATTCGTTACTAGTTCCATCGGTATCTTCGGAAGTTTCATTGTTCGCGTCCGTGAAGTATTCGCTGTCGCTGTCCTCGCTGTCCTTCTCATTTTCACTCATAACTGCCTCCATTTGTGATGTAGCATTCGGTGAAAGAGAAACTGTCTCTTCATGGTCAAGGAGAATCATATGCCTTCTGTTTGAATTTTCTTGGATAGGAACAGCAACACCTTCATTAATGAAATTTACTTCACGACTGACTGTTACTTTCTTCGATCTGATGTTGTACAATCTATACCCTTTGGTAAACTCATCGAAACCGGTCAGAATGCACTCTTCTGATTTAGCGTCCCACTTCTTGCGATATTGCTTTGGAATAAGTTTCATCGCTGTAGTACCAAAGATCCGAATATGGGACAAGTTAGGTTTCTTACCAGACCACGTTTCCTGCGGAGTAACATTATGGCCTTTGGTTGGAGAACGATTCGAAAGGTACACAGCAGCAGCCACAGCTTCCGCCCAAAAACTTTTCGAAAGATTCGCCATGTGTAACATGCACCTTGCACGCTCCACAATCGACCTATTCACTTGTTCCGCCATGCCATTTTGTTCCGGAGGGTATGCGTTCGATGTTTGATGAACAATGCCGTGCTTCTTTAAGTAGTTTGTGAAATCTGTGTTGACATATTCTTTTCCATTGTCTGTTCTGAGTACCTTCAATTTTCGTCCAGATTGCCGTTCTGCCATCTTGTGAAAATCCTGGAAAATTTGGTTTACATCAGCTTCCGACTTGAATTTCAAGAAATATGTCCACATCCGGCGTGATCAGCTTCCTCCTAGAGATTTGACTTCCATCGGTCCGCAAATGTCAGAATGTACCAAATCCAGTATTTCAGCCGCCCGCGATCCTATCTTGCTAAAAGGATGACGGCTATGCCCATTGGACATTCTTTGCAATCGGCCATGGTATCTCCAACAATATTGACACCAGTCGCTATTCCACTCGCTATTCCACTCACACTCTAAACGTCAAACGTCTTGTGTCTGGTCGAGGAATCTTTGCGCTCCGGAAATTTTTCAATATTATTCAGTGAAAACACATTTCCTGCACAACCTGTCTGCTTACGCAGTAGATCCAAGAACCAGGTTTTCATTTACAATCAGATCACCCACCTACAATCACCTGGGAACGATTCCTGGCCTACAATCAAAACATCGCTTCAACATTAACTGTACCACAAACAATGGTCGGTATCTGTTCCGCCTGTGCCAATGACATCGTTGCTACTGATCGCGTTGTGAAGTGTCAGGGTTGGTGCAACTCTGAGTTTCACTTCTCATGCAGCGGACTTTCTGAGGAGCTGTATACTACTATTGAGTCCTGTGCACAACTTTTTTGGGCCTGTAAGGCCTGTGTGAAGTTTCATAAGGATCCGCGTACGGCCGTCTTGAGGTCTTCCACATCCACACTTCTGTCGACCTATCGTCCAGCATAGCCGACCTTAAAGCGGGCCTCCGTAGCGAGCTGTCACAGCATACCACAGCTATTAAGTTTGAGCTTCTGGAAGTTTTAAAGGAGGGGATCCGTTCCTGCTTGCGTTCGACGAATGCCGCCACCGATTTACCGTCTCAACGGCCCATTCATCATAATCCAGCGTCGCCTCACCCTAAATTATTTAATTCAGTGGTCAAAAATATCCCTGGTACAATAACACCCACACTACAACAGTATCCATCTTTAGCCGCTTCTCTTAGGGTTAGTGCAAACGAACCGTCATCCTTCACCAATATGCCACCACTTAAAAACCCGCAAACACCACTACTCAGAGGATCGGAATCGCCGCTCGATTCTGATACACTAGAAACCATCCCACACACTGATACGCGAATGTGACTATTCTTTACACGTTTTTCCCCATCGGTTACCACTGAGCAGATTTCTCTCATGGTGCAAGTACGTCTAGCACTCGATAAGCGGGATGTGTTTGTATACCGTCTGACGAAGCTTGGTGCCAACACTAGGACACTCTCATTTATCTCATTTAAGGTGGGCATACCAGCCACTCTACGCAACAAGGCTCTCTCACCTGAGACATGGCCCTCTGCTCTTACCTACCGAGAGTTCCGTGACTATCGGACCAATAATTATAACACTAATACCTGTGCAACAACTGATACAAATTCGATGCTCGATCAAAACGTTACTCTCGCTACCGACACTTATCATAATCCTCTCTTACATTCTGGATGGAGTGCCCCGATACCAACCACTACAACAGACACGCTCGCACAGCTTGTTACGATTTCCTCACCTGCCATGACCACTACAGATACAGCTTTGTTTACAAACGAACCACATCAAGACCTTAATGAGCGAATGCTTGTTACTAGTGTTGGGTCAAGAGCGAAAGAGGTACCTCAATCGCTCCGCTCTTCTTATTGTGCGCGCTCCCGCACTGCCCACAGGAAAAACAGGTAGCTCTGCACGGAGCGCCTCACACAGGAGCGATTGTGCGATGCGCTCCCAGGAGCGATTGTGCGATGCGCTCTCAGGAGCAGTGGCGGATTAAGGGTATCGGGGGCCCTAGGCGGAAAGACGAGTTGAGGCCCCCTGTAAAGGTAAATGTTGTTAGGGCGGGGGTAGCGGCACTAAACTTGCAGTTGGGAGATTGAACAGTAAACTTGAAATGCCGTCGGGAGCCCCTTTCGATCATCAGTCACAGGTTCTAAAATTTTTGCTCACGGGGAGAGGGGGGGGGGGTGGAAATGATTCGCCAGCCTCGGGGCCCCAACGGCCATCCGGGGCCCTTGTCGCTAGTACTCTGTCCATACGGCATACTATAGAATGGCGATCTACGGGGCCCCTAAATCGGCGGGGCCCCAGGCGACCGCCTAGTCCGCCTACCGTTAGATCCGCCACTGACCTACTCATCAGTCCTTGGCCTGGGCAGAATCCTGGGCCCCAATATTTTATGAGTCCCTTCATTCATGGGGCCCCTAACTAGCACAGAAGATCTTGCTGAGACTACTGTACACATTGTTCTATATGCTAGAATTACCTTACCCGGGGCCCCTACATTGACGGGGCCCCCCGCGGCCGCTCAGTCCGCGCACCGTTAAATCCGCCACTGCTCAGGAGTGATTGTGCGATGCGCTCTTAGGAGTGAAATTTCGCACTTTACTGAGCGCTGCACGCAGAAGCGATTGTGCGATGCGCTCTCAGAAGCGAAATTTCGCACTTTACTGAGCGCTGCATGCAGGAGCGATTGTGCGATGCGCTCCCAGGAGCGAAGTTTCGCACCTCACGGAGCGCTGCACGCAGGAGCTAGAAGATGTGCGCTTGAAAGCTTCGCACAGAAAATGATGGCTTGCATAAATCCAGGCTTTAACTTGCGGAATGTGAGCGGAAAGCGTCAATTATTTTTACTCACCTGTTTGAAAGAAAATATTTTCTTATAATTAATGCAAGCTAGTGTTGGGTAAAGTAGCACAATGAAGTGTGCTGTGCGTACACGCACGCACATCTCAGTGCGCTGTGCACATTTCGCACTGTGTGTGTGTGTGTGTGAGAGAGAGAGAGAGAGAGAGAGAGAGAGAAAGAGAGAAAGTCTTGTCATCCACGCGACCGACCAGAGTGCATTATTTTAACAAAGAATATTTTCAACTGCTATGCAAATAAAAAAAATTGCTTTAAGATTAACCAATATCTAGGATATTAAATTCAAAAACACAAGTAATATATATAGTTTATGAGAAATATTCAAGAAAAAAATCTTAAAACCCTTGAAACTTTAAATTGGAGTAATATTTCCAATAAGTAGAACATAAAAAATATGTAAAATATTTTTAATTAAGTTAAATATTTGAATTTTTTTTATCAAATCTATGTTTGTGGCCATCTAAATCATAATTGCATTTAGTTGAAAAACACTCTTATTAGGACAATGATACAGGTTAATAAATGCATTTACATTTATTAGGTTAACAAAAACATTTACACATTGATTATGATTTCAATATCATAATTTTACCAATAGGTGGCTAAGAAATATTTTTAAAGTTGCTATAACACTAATGGATATCAAAAGTAGTAAGGTACAAGTCATATAATTACTTTTTTATTCTAATGAATTATCAATGAATCTAAACCTTATGAATGATTGCTGAAGGTTTAGATTATTAGACATTAATATTTATCAATTTGCTCATTTAACCGTCGTGGATTTAACAGGCGTTCAAGACTTGCTGCTTGGGTTTGAGATAAACAGGCGTTACGCGTAACGCTAGCGTAACGTAGAGGGCTGAGCCTTACTTTTACCCACTCCGGATTACTCCGGATCACTCCGGATCACTCCGGATCACTTCGGATCAGTCCGTATCACACCGGATCAGTCTAGAGGACATGTGTAGCCGTGTAACTTTTCTTTGTCTCTTTTGCCTTGTCCTTGCCTTTAAATCTTGATGAGTGAAGCATGCATACCTTTCGGGTACGTTCGGGGTATAAGCTCTGTCCCTCTCATGTTAATCGTGATGATAGAATCGTATGCCATGGACTGTGCATTCCGGCGTGGGCAGGCCCGTGGACGCCGTCTGTTCGCAGACATTCAGACTCATTCGGACTGATCCGAACTGATCCGAAGTGATCCAGAGTGACCCAGACTCATTCGGACTGATCCAAACTGATCCAAACTGATCCGGACTCATTTCAATTGATCCGGATTAATCCAGATTGATCCGGAGTGATCTGGAGTGATCCGGACTGGTCCGGAGTAATCCGGACTGATCCGGACTGATCCGGAGTGACCCGGAGTGATCCGGAGTGATCCGGAGTGATTTGGACTGATCCGGACTGGTCCGGAGTGATCCGGAGTAGTGCGGACTGATCCGGAAAATCCGGACTGATCCGGACTGATTGTGCTACTTTACCCAACACTAGTTAAAACAATGAGCTAGAAGATGTGCGCTTGAAAGCACGAAACGTGAATTGCGAACCTTCGCTCCTGGGAGCGCATCGCACAATCGCTCCTGCGTGCAGCGCTCAGTAAAGTGCGAAATTTCGCTCCTGGGAGTGCATCGCACAATCGCTCCTGGGAGCGCATCGCACAATCGCTCCTATGTGCAGCGCTCTGTGCGGAGCTACCTCAAGCGCACCGCACACTTTAGAGAGCGAGAGCGGTGCGCTCCGCTCTTGCAAAAGAGCTACTTGACCCAACACTACTTGTTACCACCACACCTACCAGGTTACCTCCCGAATGCTTAGCCGCTCCTAAAAAAAGACCGAAGCGCGGAAACGCTAAACGGACCGATGAATCTGCTGACGCTGGCCCGTCGGACGAATAGCAATCTAGCACTGCATCCGGCGATATACCTTGCTCAGCTCATCCTAGTCTCTCTATCTTCTACCAAAATGTACGTGGTCTACGAACGAAAACTACAAATCATCGCCTGGCGCTATCAGAATCAGAATATGATTTTATCCTCCTCACTGAGACTTGGCTTACTCAGTCCATACCGACGATCATTATTGTTGTGTCCGCACAAATGAAACATAGTAGACGGTGGTGTACGGCACAAACAGAATACGTGTTTTATTCCTATATTTGGTATAGTAATAAATAAACACGTATATAAATAGAAACGCACACACACACACGCAATGCGGGGAGAGGACGACTGGTCCTGCTCGCGCCGCGATCCTCACTGAAGACGTCACAGGATGACAGCCCTGCTGTCAACAGTGAGCCCTCAGGATGAGGCAGCGGTCTGTCCACAACAATTATCATATCTACAGGTCCGCCTAGTCATGCGAATGACCCCGCAGTGATGAACGCTTTACATGATAGTGTACGTGAAATTTCAAGCCGCATTAAAGAGAGCGATTTATTATACGTCTTCGGAGATTTCAATAAACCTGATATCAGATGGGAGCTGACTAATACATCAGAAGCCACCGATTGCTCTCCATGTTATTCTGTCATGCATTATGCACCTTTATGCAATTCCGTGGCTAATACCGATTTCGTTGATGAATTGGTTTGGTCTATTTCAGTTGAGTGGTATTGCAAATCAATCTGGGCGTCAATTGGATCTGGTCTTTGCAAACCTAGCCGCAACCAATATTCTGTGCGACTCAATCACACCTCTGTACTCTGTGAATGGTACTTCGGCTCTAGTGAACTCCCTCCCATACGTTACACACTGTAGTATTCCACTTCTCAGTGAGGACTTTCATCATCCTTCATTGGATATGATGATTTATTATCCCGCACAATTATCCCACACCACCAACAGTCACACTCGCAGTACAGTCAATAGAAATTTCTTCAAAACGAATGTGGAACGTATGAATTCTCTTATTGTGTCATTTGGCCGCAATTTTGACTGCTCCAACTTTGCCACTATCGACGAAGCCAACGATTTCTTTATCGTTTTTATGCGCTCAGCGATTAATTCCTGCGTTCCTGTTGCTCAACGAAAGTCTGGCCCCGATTGGTTTAATGCATCTTTAAGACGGTTGAAAAAAATCAAATCTAAAGCCTACGCGGATTACAGTAGAACGAGATCATCGCTGCATAGGGGAATTTTTTTCGTTGCACTGAACAATTATCGTCGACAAAATCGTGTGTTCTACCGCTCCTTCATTCGCCGTACTGAAAGGCAGCTGTTTTCTAAGCCGACACGGTTCTGGAGCTTCTGGAACAAACGGCGCAATGTAAGAAGTATCCCTCCGTCAATGAGCTACAATGACCAAACTAGTATCGATACATCCGATATCTGCAACACTTTCGCCAATCGTTTGGCTTATGCATTCACCCTTGCTGTTCACAACCCTAACACATTAGCAGAGGCCACTCGCAATACTCCACCGGATGCTATCGATTTTATTATACCCACAATTGACGAAGCTTTAGTTGCGCGCACACTCAGCGATATAAAACCATCTACATCATCTGGACCTGACAATATTCCCGCATATATTTTGAAGCACTGCCGTCAATCACTCGCACCCATTCTTGCCAAAATATACCTTACGCGTGGCACGTATCCTGCGTCCTGGAAACACGCGCGAATGGTTCCTATCCATAAGAAGGGCAGTCGACTTCATGCTTGCAATTATCGTGGCATTGTTTTCCTATGCGCTTGTGCAAAGGTGTTTGAGCTCATTCTATACAATCCGCTACTCACAGCAGTTCAAACTATATGAGCCCTAGTCAGCATGGATTTCTCCCAAGGAGATCTTCCACCACAAATCTTGCTGAATTTGTTCGTTTCTGCTTCGACAACATGGATCGTGGTACTCAAGTTGATGCAGTATATATCGACTTCAGGGCTGCGTTCGATAGTATCTCTCATGATATTCTACTCTCGAAGCTAAAAAAACTCGGTTTTCTCGACTGGCACATCACTTGGCTGCGTTCATACTTAACTGGTCGTTCGTACTATATAAGCATAGGATCTCATCGTTCTCACTTCTTCACCAGCTCCTCCGGAGTAACTAAAGGGAGTAACTTGGGACCGCTACTCTTCCTCATCTATATAAATGATCTATCTTTTATTTTACCGCCAGGCCAACACCTAATGTACGCCGACAACGTAAAAATATTCGCTCCAGTTAGAAACGACAGTGACTGTGTACGCCTTCATATGATCCTTGAGAATCTCGACAGCTGGTGCAGCAGAAACGCCCTCCAAGTGTGTGCTGATAAATGCCAGTGTATATCATTCAGCAGAGTCCGTTACCCTATCTCGTTTACATACACTATGCTCAACACGGCTTTGGTTCGCACGACATGTATCTGTGATCTGGGGGAGCTACTCGACCAGAAGATGTCATTTCGCCCTCACATTGACAGCGTTGTTGCGAATGGAAATCAGCTACTCGGTCTAATTACGCGAACCTGTAGCGAGTTTACCGATCCCATGTGCGTCAAGTCGATCTTCTGTGCCATCGTAAGTTTTGTGTTTCGGACAGGTGCACAATTGAGGATATAAAGGACACACGCGGCTCTTCTGTATCAACCACTTATATTCTAATATAAATAACATATATGCTACAAGACTGTTGTGTGTGTCGGGTCGCGGCCTATGATCGAATGCCGACCCTCGGTAGCCCGATCGCTCCCGAAGCCCTTAACGGCCATTCGGATGTCGGATGCTGTCAGTTGCACGACAGCATCGAGTCGCGGTTACACTGCACTGTTTCTGTACACAACATCTCCCTCTCTTAATTCAGCTGGTACATCTGCAACCTGCGCGACGCCCTTCTATCACGAGAAGAGCGGCGAGGTGGACCATTCATTTGTTCACATACGCAGACTATGCTAGGGGAATGTTGTGCCACGATGGCTAAAACTGGGTTTGCTAAAATGCTAAAAATTATGACGGCTATGTTGTTCCAGAAACTCTACCCTCAGCCATTAAAACATCCTACCGTAAATTAATACCATTATTTTCCATTCTTGTATCACTTAATTTCTAGCACTTCTTTGAGACATGTACCCTCTCGCCAGGGATCCTTTAACTCATATGCCCGTTTATAAATCATTATTTAAACCTACGCTAAGGTTCTTGGGACCTCACGTGTCTCCCTTTTCTTTGGTACGCTTCGTGACAAATTATCGGCGAGGGCTGTTTACGAAGGTAATTAGCGCTATCTATTCGACCTTCATAATTGCCATAGCTATATAATCTGCGCAGCATTGTATAACGTTGCATGGGCTTAACCACCTCATTGTAAAGGAATAGAATTGCATTTCCCGTGCCTGCTGCATAATCTATGCCAACACCAGCCTTTATACTAGCTACTAGCGGTTGACCACAGACCGAGTTATTAACGAGTCGAGTTGCAGGTGAACTGGCTTGTTGTTGAGACTAACCTCCACGTATTTTCTCCTAGATACTACGCTATGCACACTCAGAGTTACCACTTGTACAACATTTCCTTCCTGTTCCTCATATCCGAGGCCATACTCAGGTTGCCTAAATTTCCTTCGATTTTTGTTGCAATGACTAGCTTTGTGGCCCATCCGCCTACACTTAAAACATTCTTTTGTACGATATGGGCAATTTCGTTGCCAGTGATTATCCCCACATGCCCAGCAGGGCTTACTCTGCGTCGTACGCTGATCTAGATGCGATCTTTTGACTTTTAAGTGTCTTTCCGACTGTACAGCCAACACATTCTCATGTGCTGGGGACTCGATCATGGCACTATCCTTCTTTAAGTTATCTATCCTGCCGCACTCCGCCGACAACTGCTGCAGCGTAATATCTGCTTTATCTTCTATTCGCGCAAGCAGCCTCGTACGGAAGTCAACATCGTGCTCTAACTTCAACCCGCACAAAAAGCTTATTCAAGGCTGTGGCATAATAAACATGACGGGAAAAACGTTTAAAAAATGCCACTTTTTCTATTTATCTTGTAAATTATGAATGGGTTTATCTACACATCAACATTGCTGACACGTTATGGGTACACAAATCAACAATCTTATGCATTAAAATGGATTCAATTGGCTTAAGATAAAGAGGACTTTCCTGATCACAAGTTCAGTCGATTTGTAGTGCTGTGTGTGTGGCTAAGATAGTTTTAAACATCACATAGCTTTAGTAAGCGCTTGTGCAGACTAACAAGTTTTAACACGCTCCACGTACAGGTAGTGTCCGAGATACGCGGATCCTGGTATATGCAAATTTACACAATCGTGGGTTTCTGAATTAGACAGTTCTTTGCACAAATTTTATTGATTTGATACAATATCAGTTAATAGCAACATGATAAAAAAACAAAAAAATGTTTAGAATTTCAATAATAACCCCTCACTGCAAACAAAAGGAAAAGAAACTTAAATATATAATGGCTGAAAACCGCTTCTTCATGATTTGCGATAATAGCGTATCTCAGATACAGCCTGTATAGTTTGTTCCAAGTTCCCTTCATTCAAGAATACATAACCATTTAATAAGATCAGTTGATCTTGATGTCCCAGTCTCAAATAACGTGTCTTAAAACATGCTTTAGAATACGTTTACTGGGTGATTAAAGCCAAGCATCTTATAAGTCTTATAATAGGTTTCAGAAAAATCATTTATAAGGTTTAACAACTTTAAAGACTGTTAAGCATCTATAAAAGACATGTTTAAACTATGTGGTTCCTATTATAGTTTTAACAGACAGTCTTATAATCGCTTTCAGAATGTTTTAAAGTTTTAACAACTTTAAAGACTGTAAAGCATCTTCAAAATACATTTTAAAACAATAAGGCTTAGTACACTCATAGTAAAGCATTCTTTAGACACGTTTAAGTGTAAAAGCTATAGGAAATGTTTCTTGGGATATGGTCTTCATTCTTATTTTTCGCTATTTGCAAGCACTTGAACCTTTTGCTAAGCAACGACTCTCGCGTGTCAAACAACTCGGTCAACCTCTGGACCGTTTCCGCAAATGAAAAATCTCCCGCTTTCCGGGGCAATATAAACGACGTGTACCTGTCGTGCTCGACCGGACCTAACTTCGTCTTCAACAGCCTGACTTTCGCGGCTTCATTTATACGCTCCGCATCCTTCCTAAACAGCTCCTCATATCTCGCAAACCACCCACCGAACGTTACACCTCCTTCCTCATCATAACGAAAATCCGTTATATTTCTCGCTAGCGTATCAATGATCTGCTCGGGGTGTACCGCGGCCATAGACGCACCTAAGTTATTTAAACGCTGGCATAATAATTCACTAATAAGCTGCTGCTGTGCCATCTGCTTTTGTAGCTGCTGCAGCGTTTGCATCATCGTATTATCACTTCCACTCAAATACGGACCTGTACTTTGGTGCTGTTGTGCGGGAGCCGACTGCGATGGCGCTGTTGGAGCTGACAGCAATGGCGCCTGACCACCGTGGAACAGAGGCAATGACACGGATTGCATTGGCGGTTGCGCACGTAGGGTAACTGTACCAGTTTTCGGCAGTGTACCTATTTTCGGCAGGGTAGCTAAAAACGTGAAATTCTGCACAAAAGTGGTAAAAAATTTCACAAAACACAATTTTATAGTGAAAGTGTAATTATTTGATATTCACATACGAAGTTTCACACCATTTCATTACGTATTTTTCAAAATATCAAATAAATTGTGCTTTTTTTCGGCAGCTTTGCTGTCAGCCAATGGTTCGGCAGGTTTTGTGATTAAGAGAATCAGAACAGTAAAACAATGAAAAAGTGGTGTATATTAAAGATTTTATGCTTATTTAATTTATTCTAACTTGTTCGGAATTTTAAAATCACGATAAACAGGTTATTTTTCACTTTAAATGCTGCCGAAAATAGGTACACAGTAAATGTTCATTTTTGACAGCTCAATGTTGTGGGCTCCTGCCGAAACTCGGAACAATAACACACTTTGAATTTGGCTGAATATTCCTTTTAAAATTGATCAGAACACTACAATGCGTATGTAGACACATAATATGACCTTTCTTGTACCAAATATCGCCAATTTTACGACAAACAATGCACTAACTTAAGAGAAAAATAAATATTTGTAAGCCAATTCGCACCGTACGCTATAACCATCAAACTGTCAATGGCTGCTCTGTTTAAACGTCGCATCAAAATGGCTGTCAAAACGGGCCAAAATAAGCAACATAAAATTATTAATTAAAGTGCTTTTTAACATCAGTATTAGGAAAGTAAGAGTATAAAATTGCTTTAAACATTTTTTGTACATATTTACATAGAAAATAACATTTTCTGACCCGTATTCGCGCTGCCGAAAATAGGAACACAACCTGCCGAAAATAGGAACAAACTGCCGAAAATAGGAGCAAAAGCAATGTTTGCATTTTTACGAATATTTATGAAAAAGGGCTTTGAACCGGCAAATAAAAAAATAGTGTAACATATTATGATAGTCTATCAACCAGAATAACATCACTTTCATGAAAAATAATAAAAAATGTTTATTTGTGAGCAGTTTTTGTGAAACTGCTGCACTAGCGTGCCGAAAACTGGTACAGTTACCCTATCTGCAACGGCGCGGCATCTTCACTTCGCTGCATACCACCGAGAATGCGCTGGTCGCCCAAAAGATGCACGTTGGGTTGCAGCATCGCACCGTTCTGCGGAATTAGCCCTCCGCTCGCGCTAGTTAGCCCTAGCGATGAACGGCGCATCTCCTCGTCCATGGCACCAGTCTCCTCAGAGGACATCCTTCGCCGCTTGGGTCGCGGAATTTTCACACGAATAAATGAAACGAAACAACAAACAATTAGAAACTCGTCGCCACTTTTGTGTTTCGGACAGGTGCACAATTGAGGATATTAAGGACACACGCGGCTCAATTTTATTTCAATTAAATCATTTAAAAGTTATTTTATTTTTCTTAAATATATATACGAATATATATTATTTAAACAAGTAATTTATTTAATAATATATTGACATCGCCTTCAGCGCAATACAACACAAATAAATATTCTTGATTTTAAATTCATTGCTCCATCATTTTTAATCATATTTTCCATTACAAGCCATTTAAATCATTTCCCTTAAAACCAAATATTAATTTCACTTGACATTAGTTTCAATTTAAATTTATTTACAAATAGAAACTTTATTTAATCACGTAGTTATTATTTCATCCAGGTCCTCTGCATGTTTATTAAAAATAAATTAGTTTTTCGATTTGAATAGTTTTTAAATTAATTAAATAGATTTATTTACATTATCAAATTAACAGCCGACCACATGACATCAAACGTTGACACATTACCAAATTGACAGCTCAATATTTTCTGACAATTGACGTCACTTCGACATTTAAATTGGTTGACAGTTATAACTTAAATTAATTAACAGTCGTAACGGAAAAATTTAATAATATTCAAACATTTAATTTAAATTTAACTCACTTTTGCTTAAAATTCTAAATTATTTAATTCAAATAATTCACATATATAAATTTTTTGCTGGCATCCTTAATAATTTACATATTTACATTATTAATATCCAAAATCACTTGATTGACAATAGAAATTTATAAATTGAACTCCTTATTTTTTGAATAATCATCATAACAGTTGAAACATTTTTTTAAAATATTCACATATAAATTATATTCGATTTAAATTAATTATTATTAATTCCTTGCCGATTTCTAACATCTTCATATTTAATTCAACCGATTGGTTAGATTTACATCAGCACTCTTGACATATAACGTCATTTTCATTGACAAGTAAACAATTCTGACAACTTTTTTACACCTGACATTGACATTAAATAGACTGACAGCTTTTTAAATAAAACAATCTTAATTTTCAATTTATTAAGCTTGATACCTTATTAAATAAACTTCGTAATACCTTTCCCCCTTCTTCACACTCAAAGAAAAAAAAGAGCCCCTTTCACTTTTATTTAACTTATATCCAATCTAAATTACCTTATACACTCTCTCCATGCAATTTTGACATATAAATAATTGATGCTATTCATTTATTACTAATCTTGCTAAATTAACATAACCCAATTTAAATATCTCTGTTTGTTACAATATTAAAATATTAAAAGTTCAATAAACTATTGACAGTTTATATACAGCGCGAAATCTATTGACATCTCGCGTCAAAACCCAACAATTATTTTAATTTTCCATCTTAATTATAATAACTTAACATTAAAATCCCTCCTGATTCGACACTCCGTAGTTACATTATCCCAAAAGTAGCCTAAATTATTCAATCAATTAATTAAATTTTGCCAGTCTCTTTAGAAAATCAGTAGACAGTCATAAATAACTCCATAGAAATTAACCATAGAAATTAACGGTAGAAAAATGGTGATGAACACACGCTCCACTTTAGCTCGTAGAAATAGTCCCTCGAAGGCAGGAACCAGTAGATATTCCACTCGCCGTAGCTCACTGGGAACGATGTCCCCGTCTAAGGCCTCGGCAACCAGCTTTGGTAGACGGGCATCAACAAACCAGCTGATAGCCTCCAAGGCGATGGCACCTGCCTTACGAAGAGCTTCTTCGGTAGAGGTGGAGGGGAAAGCAAAAAGGGTATCTGTTCTCCCGCAGATCGCCGAAGACAGCCAAGGGGAGGGTTCCAAGGCAGGGCAAACATATGACAGGAAATTTTTTGCAACTGCATATCCTGCAGATTCCAATCCCATGGGCCCATTGCAAAAAGCAAAACATGAGCTCATGCTGTTTATCAGGGACACCGTGAAGCACAGGGCTATTTTAGCGAAAACGGCCCAATTTTCTGATTGGGAACAGCGTATAGGCTCAGTATTAGCCCTGTTGCACAACCTTCCAGCATTTTGGCTAGGGGAGACCGGGTCAGGAATTGATGTGGGAACGGGAACAGAAGATCTTTTGGTGGAGGATCCGGTTGTGGAGCAAGACTTGGGGCCTTTGGCAGGCCCCAATCAAGAGCAGCAACCGGGTTCCATTCCCTTGAATGAGTCTGACGTCACCAAATTCTTCACTGTTTTTGGGGGAATCATGCGGGAGATGTATGACATAATAGTTAGGGAAAACGAGGCCAAGACAGCAGGAAATAGGGAACAGGGACAACAGCTAGTGGGTCAAGGAGGGAAAAATAGCAAGAAAAAGGGAAAGAGTGGGAAGGGGGAAAATACTAAGGTTGATGCGGCAGAGGAACCGTTGGCAGGGGAAATTTTTTCAAGTGACCAGGGATCTGGACCACTAGAGGGGCAAGAGGGGGCGCAAGAATGGCGGACGGTAAAGGGAAGACTGCCGTGCGCCGGGAGAGGAGGAAGAGGAAGAAGCAGCGTGAAGCTGAGCAAGCAGCCAGCCCCGCCGCAAATACCCAACCTTCTGCTCCCCAACCCAAGCAAAAGCCGGCACCTGCCTTTAATCCCAGGGCCGGCAGAATGCCAAACGCTATTGAACTTGAATCCATTGGGGGATTCAAGTACGCGGACATGATGCCAATCCTTAGGGAAACGGTGAAAAAGGAGGATGTGCAGAGAATTCGCACAAACTTCAAGGGTCATCTACTCCTGGAATTAGCACCATTGTCGCACCAGGAAACGATGACCCTTTCGAGAGAGGTGTCCAAGGCTCTTGAGGGCAAAGCCAAATGCCGACCGCGGACACCCTCAGTGCGGGTGAACTGCACAAACATTCCGCCTGGCACTTCATCCGAAGAAATTTCTTCGGAAATGAGTGCCGCGTTGGGCGTTGAAATTTTCAGCGACCAAATCACGACCGTAAAAACGCATTACGGTACGTTGGTCGCCTTTTTCGACTGCCCAGCAATAGCGGTCACCGACCAGGCCCTTGCGAGGCAATACACGGTTGGTTTCAGCAAATGCTGCAGGCTTCGGCTATTGGAACGCCGGCGGCAATGCTACCGGTGCTACGAATACGGGCATACTGCTGCCCGCTGCCGTGGCAAGGACCGTAGTAGCAAATGCCACCGTTGCGCAGAAGATAAGCACGAGGGACCGTGCACTAGGGAGCGGAAGTGCTTGGGATGCCAGGGCCCGGATGCAATCGGGCACTCGCTGGGCCAGCGCAGTTGCCGCTACTTTGGAAAGGTAACCCCACAGCCCAGTCATGATTAGAGTGTTCCAACAGAACCTCAATCATGACCAAATGGCACAAGACTTGGTTTTGCAAAGTGCTCGTGCCGAGGGTTGTGATATTTTGATTATCTCGGACCCCTATTGGGTACCGAGTAATAACAGCAATTGGGTTACCGATACCACTGGCCGGGTTGCAGTGGTATCAGTTGGGGATTATCCTTTTCAGCGCATCATTGACAACCAACGCGAGGACTTCGTTGTGGTCGAGATGCGGGGAATCGTTTTCTGCTCCGTTTACCTACCACCCGTGGGTTCCGATTTGACTGTCGAGGAGTACAAACGCAAATGGACCGAAATTGTGTCTGTACTCCCACGGAATCGGGACACCGTGATCGGGGTTGACGTAAACGCCTGGTCAGGTGCATGGGGGATGGAGCGAAGGCCAAACGATGGGGAAAGGGTATCTAGGGGGGAGTTGTGATGGACGCGGCGGCCGCTTTGGGATTGGTTCTCCTAAACCAGGGCAGCCAGAGCACTTGGATTGGGGCAAATGGCCGCAATTCCATAGTGGACGTGTCGTTTTGCAGCCCCTCTTTGGTAGGGGAAAATAATTGGCGCGTTTGTGACGAAACCCCAAGTGACCACAATACTATTAAGTTTGTGGTCGGCAGGGTTCCGAGACAGCGCGCCAATAACGTGGGACACTCATCAGTGAATGGGGGAAGGTGGTCCACAAGATTCTTCGACAAGGATTTGTTCGTTGAAATCTTGAGGGACCAGGACATTTTTGGGCATGTTGCCTCGGCAGAGGAGCTGACCCAGGCCATCACGGTGGCTTGTGATGGCACCATGCCTAGACAACCCCCAAGGCGACATGGCCGGCGTCCAGTTTATTGGTGGACGTCCGAGATTGATCGGTTGCGCAGCCATTTTCATGGAATGAAACGGCGGTTCAACCGGGCCCGGACCGAGGAGCAGCGCGAGGAAAGGCGTCAAATGAAGTCGGACGCACGCGCTGCCCTGGAACGGGCCGTCAAGCTCAGCAAGGACCAACACAAGCAGGATCTGCCGGAACAATTGGAACCGCACGGCTTTGGCCCCGCGTACCAAATCCGCAAGCAGCAGTGGGAAGGAGCTCGGGTTCCGATGGAACGGGATGCTAATAAGCTCCAGTTCATCGTGAATGAGCTCTTTCCCGAGCGTCCCCCGATGGAGTGGCCCGAGACGGAAGTAGGTGGGGATCCGATGGATCCGGTCTCGGAGGCGGAGTTGGCGGAAGAGTTGAAGGAGATTGCCCGCTCACTCAACCCCAAGAAAGCTCCAGGGGACGACAACATTCCAAACATGGCTGCAGCTGCGGCAATTCTTGCTTTTCCTGCCGTTTTTGCCAAAAGCTATAAGCAGTTACTGGAGGCAGGCACTTTCCCCGACGCATGGAAGCGGCAGCAACTGGTGCTGCTTACCAAGTCGGGGAAACCACCTGGGGAGCCCTCGTCATACCGGCCCATTTGCTTGCTGAGTGTGCTGGGAAAAATTTTGGAGCGGTTGATTCAGCGGAGGCTGACAACCCACCTAGAGTCAACGGGGGGACTTTCGGACGCCCAATACGGTTTCCGTAAAGGGCGTTCGACCGTAGATGCCATCACTCGGGTGATGGATAACGGGAAAGTCGTTTTTGGGAAGGACCACGGAACAGGTCAGCGCGTTAGCAACGGCTAACCTGGAGAGGATCGAGCGGTGGTTGCAAGGAGTCGGTTTGGAACTTGCCCACCAAAAGACCGGATTCATGATCTTTTGTACCCATCATGTCCCGCAGCTCGCAGAGCTACAAGCGGGCGGTCACTCGATCCAATCCACGGAAACGCTGAAATACCTGGGAGTGGACCTATGCCGCAAACAGCACCACAGCCGGCATCTGGAGAGGGTGGTCAATAAGGCTTCACGGATTACGAATGCCTTGACCTGCCTGATGCCGAATAAGCGTGGTCCTAAGAGCCGCAGTAGGAGACAGCTCGTAAACGTCGGCAACAGTATCATCCGATACGGAGTTGCCACCTGGGGGCGATGGGTCCTCGACAAGGAGACCCATCGCAAATCGGTCCAAAGGGCGCATCGATCGGGGGCTCTCCGAGTCGCCAGCGCCTTCCAGACCGTTTCATATGACGCCGCTTGCGTTGTCGCCAACACCACCCCGTTAGTCCTTCTTATGCAGGAGGATATCCGCTGCCACGACGAAAAGGTAGCGAGTGGTGGCGTTCAATCGGACATCCGGAAGCGGCAACGGGAGGAAACGATGAGGCGCTGGCAGGACCAGTGGACAACGGGTGCAGGGCAACCAGGGGCACCAGGATTGAAGACGAGGAGACTGATCCCAGACATTAATCTCTGGGTCAGCCGCAAGCATGGGGAAGTCGACTTTTTCCTCACCCAGCTCCTCACGGGGCACGGGTTCTTGCGCTCCTATTTCGTCGAGAAAGGCATCCTGGATGGCTCGCCTAACTGCCCTGAATGTGGGGACGCCGTGGAAGACGTTGAACACGTGCTGTTCCACTGTCCACGGTTCGATCGGATCCGGTACGAGATGCAGCAGCGGTGCCATTCCCGAGTAACAATGGATAACATTGTCTCGGAAATGTGTGCCCGCAGCAATACGTGGGAGGCCGTCCGCGCCGCCGCCAGGACAATCTTCTCCACTCTCCAAGCGAGATGGGATGTTGAGCGTTCACCAACGGCAAGGCGACGCAGGCGGGCCAGACGGCGGGCGAGGAACGCAAATGGCGGTCCTTCAGGCCCTGCGGCACGGCAACAACCCGTGCCACAAGGGCCACCGTAAGCTGGAAAGTTACTAATTTTTCTTCTTCTTTTCGTTTCTTTCCAGCTTTCTTTTTTCTCTTTTCTCCTCTATTTTCAGCTTTCTTCTCTCTCTTTCTGTTTTCTTGTTTCCTCTATCCAAATTTCGTTTCAGGACAGCTGCCTTACGTGCTTGGAGTGGTGACCAACGATGCAGACCCCCCATTGCCCACCCGAAGTGTGGGCGATAGGATCACAGGGACCGCGTCGCACCACGGAAAGCAGCGTAATAAGCAGCATCAGCAGACCAGATCGCCGCAGAAGATGCGTCGCGAGCCAGGGTGCAACCGCACACACGACTCCGCATGAAGTAATACGCACCACAGCGTACCGGCCGGGTTGGGTAAGTCGGAGAGGGGGATGGAATATGCTCACTCTTCTTAACGAAAAAAAAAAAAAAAAAAAAAAAAAAAAAAAAAAAAAAAAAAAGGACACACGCGGCTCTTCTGTATCAACCACTTATATTCTAATATAAATAACATATATGCTACAAGACTGTTGTGTGTGTCGGGTCGCGGCCTATGATCGAGTGCCGACCCTCGGTAGCCCGATCGCTCCCGAAGCCCTTAACGGCCATTCGGACGTCGGATGCTGTCAGTTGCACGACAGCATCGAGTCGCGGTTACACTGCACCGTTTCTGTACACAGCAGTAAGGTCGTGCCTGGAGTACTGCTGCCCGATCTGGTGCCCGCTTGGCGTTGGTGACATCAATCGCCTCGAAGCCATTCAACGGAGAATCACCAGGTACGCGGTTCGACTCCTTCCATGGCAATCCCACCATGCTCGGCCCTCCTACCATCAGCGGTGTCTGCTTCTCGGACTTGAACCACTCTGCTCTCCACGCAAAAACGCCCAATGTTTTTTTTTTTATATTCCGGCTCCTTAACTGAGAGATCGATTCCCCGGCATTACTAGCCAGCATCAATTTGTTCGCTCCCTGTCAGATTCTTAGATCTAATTTCCATCTCCGTGTTACGCGTACCCGCAACAACTATAGCCTGGGACACCCTATTATACGTATGTCCCTCGAGTTCAATGAAGTGTTAGATTTGTTCGATTTTAGTATGTCTTCTTACGTTCAAGGAGAAATTGCGTCTACGTCACATTTAATGATGGCTTATAACTAGAGGTTTATTTATATGCTCCCGAATTTAATTATAAGTTTGCCGATTAGACACGATGGTCCGTCGGTTATATATATGAAATAAATAAATAAAGGCTTCGCACACCGTTGATGTTGAGATGGCCCATCCTTTGATGCCATAGTTCCAAGCTGCCTGTAGAAGAAACTGTCATCTTCTTTACGTTCGTCTAGCTTGAACAGATCGTTGTCATGGCTACCAGTAGCAATGATATCGCCGTTTCGGCTAACCACTTCGCATCCTTCATTCGTGAACGTAACGGAGTAGCCTTTTTTCACAATCTGATTCACCGATAAAAGGTTCACTGATAGATTCGGTATTAGCTGCACCTCATCAACGGGAATTTCACCTTTTTGACATGAAGGCTTCAAAACGCAGGATCCCTTCGCGGTGATTTGCATGTTCTTCCCGTTGGCTGCTACCACAGTTCCACTGGATGTTTTCGCATGCATCAAAAAATCGCTATTGTTCGTCATGTGGACACTTGCTCCGGAATCGAAATACCATTTTCCGTATTCCTTCGATCCACACGTAGAAAGCACTACTCATAACGAATCGTTTCCTTTCGTGCTGTAGCAATCCTTCGCTATATGACCAAATATCGAACATTTTCGACATTTCGGACCCTTAGCTGTATTCCATTTTGTAGTTTTTTTTTTTTTTTGTAGTTACCAGCATTAACGTGCTTCGTTCTTGCCGCAAAGGCAGGTTCAACTGATGTGGGAGGAACCTCTTGTAGAAGTTTCGTTTTAATGATGTCCCCAGTGTTGACAATACCGGAGTTTTCAAGGGCCATTATCATTGGGCGATACTGTTCTGTTAATCCAGTCAGTAATTGATTTCCGACCCACTCCTCTGAAATCGGGAAACCAATTCCATTCAGTTGATGCGCCGTTGATACAATACGATTAACATAATCCGACATAGAATCGCATGATTCTAGATCTGTCTTGATTAGTTTATGCAACAATCCGACTCGTCTTGTGAGGCCAGAGTTTTCGAAAGCCTTTTCTAGTTTGGACCAAACTTCTCTCGCTGTTGTCGCTTCCTTCACGTGAACGTAGTCCACTGGTTCAAGAAGTAAGATGATTTTCGCTCGTGCCTTTCGATCCTTTGCTGTATCGACGGATTCGTAGCTTCCATCGTCGTTCTTCTTCGGCTTTACTGCACACCAGAGATCTTCGAGTTCCAGGAACGTCTGCACGGCAAACTTCCATGTTTCCCAATTTTCTCTCCCGATGAGTCGTTCTATGCCAGGAAGATTAGATGTTGTAATGCTACTACCTGCAGCGCTTGAGGATCCAGTAGAGTTCGGGTTCATCTTAAAACTTCTTCGGAATAACGGCGAAAAGATTCTGCTTCAATCACTGTACGCTTCTGGGTCCTGGGCCCATAACCTATTGGAAGTAGTCCAGTCAACCAGCTTGGAGTACGGTTAGAAACAGAATGAAATGTATTTCATACAAAAACTTATAGCTACATAAATTCATAGGTGACTATAATTAAATTACTCATAACCCAAATACGGATAGTAAGCCCAATTCCAATACTCTTGATAGACCGTGGTTTACAAATGCTTTTGTTTTGTATAAAGCACATGCTGTCGATATTCTGCCAACATATTTTTTAACTACTTGGATTATTAGTGGTTTATATTTTGTTTTGGATATTTTAAACGTTTTGTTATTTAAAACAATACAATAGTTCTCAAATATCAAACTAAGTTCGAGTCATCAACTGTATTCAGCGTTTGCAATATGTGTATGTGACAATGTAAAGCAAAGGTGTACATGGCTTTCACTTGTTAGAAAAACTTTGGCACCTTTTTTTTCTAGCGTATGAATACCAACGTCTAGAGTATGACGCAATGATCCCCTTGATCAGCCTTGCTATTGGGCCGAAGGTAGATATATAGATATAGATAGAATATAGATATAGAATATAGATGTGTGCCAAAATGTTTCCAACAAGTAAAAACCCCTGTAAAAACGGTGTACAGTGGCGCCATCTCGATTTCCGACACCTAAAATCACGATTCATAAGTGATAGTGAACCATAAGTGTCCCTTTAAAACAAGATTCCATATGAAATATATCGTAAATATTGCAAACATGACTTATGATCGCGGTTTGTTCGAGGCCGCCCCTTAGTGCATTGAAGTCAATGATTGTTGGAGCCCCATGATCCCGGAAACTCCGTTTGATTCCAGAGAACTCCGGATGATTCCGAATGATTCTGGACGGCTCAGGATAATGCTGATAATTCCGAAGTCGGTTCAGAAATTTTCGGAGTCGGATAGAAGTGGACTGCGGATTTTTGCCAACTTTACCCCCGTCACTAGCGTAGTTTGCACATAATGTATTTTTATTACCAAATGTACCCATTCGGCAGCCAAATCTCCACAATAGTGATACATCGACCCACCCCATCGAACCACCCATAAGCGAGCAGAAATCGTTCGGTACGACCCATAACGGTAAGTAGCTTCAGTAGCTGCAAAGATTGCGGTAAGTGCAGGAAATAATAAGTGACTTTGATCTCGTTGGTGCAGCGAGTTCTGGTCGAGTCGGGCCAACCTGGATTCAGTCCGACCCGAAGCTGCAAAAAAATCAAGTCGACTAAAATCACCAGTATCAGTGTAATAAAGCATAACAGACCATTTGTTCAGGTATTTAGTCTACTTTGACGCTGCCCACCTGAAATCATGCACCCAAGAAACATAGTCGCTTATGCTTTCTCACACCTGCCATGAGCCATTGTTCACAAATAGCTATTTAATTTTAAAATGCACTTCCCAACTTTTCGGATTTCCTTAAACACGTAATTAAAACAATTTGGACAAAGTGCAGTTATTTTTTAGAACTCCGTTTAGGCGAAAAACACAAGCAAAAATGTATGTCATATTGTTTTATACGCATTTCTATGTCTTACAGATTACTTTGGAAATGATTAAATAATCGGTATGCATTTTTTTTATTATCAAAAGCGTAGTTATCTATCTGCTTTGCTCTTCTGCGTCATGTTTGATAAATAGAACAATTTCTTCCAAAATATCAGATTCCCGCTCTTTTTTATTCATCCCCTATCATTCTCTCCCTGTTTCTCGAAATGTCTCTTTTTTTTATATTTGTTTTCTTTTCAACAGAATCATTCCTATCTTGAGATTATTTTTGCTTGTTCTCGTTCAATTTCCGAAAGATAATTTTTAAATTAATGGGAACCGTTTATTTGCATTTATTTTTTTTATTTTCCTGCGGATATAGTTTTACTTGTAGCTTGTTAGCATTTCAAACTACAACAAAGTGTTTAGTGCTTACTTAAGCATAATAAAACCACAATCGCTCATTAGAAGTATCTTCTACCTGAAAAAAAACATGATTATGAAGATTATCCATCCACGCCTAATCAATCGATCTGTGCTGATCTGAAAAGCGTGTGGACCAAATGGATGTTGTCGTGCAATTAACGTGTTTAAAAGTTTTGTTTCTTGCTTGAAATTTGATGCATAAATTTCAACATTTTTAAAAATAGTACTCATTGACAATTCATTATGGAGAAATAATGAGACAAGTGGAGAGAACGAGAGAGGATGATACAAAAAGAAACTAATAGAAATTGATGTGGTTTTCGAAATTATTTGAAATACAAAACGAAAAGAAAAACAAAACTATAAAACACTAGTAACATGAATAAGCGACCACTGAGATGTTGGACTGAAGGTCCATCAGCTTTTGGGAATGGAAAATTGCTGCACCTTCTTCAGCGTACTGTTAACTGCTAAGTATTCTGTCACTTTGCTTAATGTTTAAACCGGCTATTATAAATCGTTCTGTTATATTAGCATTTAAAATGTGCAGTGTCAGCGCGCAACACCAATTATTTGTGCACACGTTTGTTGTGATCATCATTATCATCTTTGCTGTTGCCGCTCTTCTGGCGCTTGTTATCGTCCGATACACCGAGCACTTTCGACTGTTTCACCAAATCCAATGCCTGCCAGAAAGGAACATCGTAAACGTTTACGCGTTTACACGAAGAAACTTGACCGATTAGATATTGTTGTTTAATATTGGATTAGTTTAGATGGTGATTTGATTGGGTTAGTTTTGGTGTGTTGTTATAACTACTGTTTGCCTATTTGCGTACCTCTTTCTTGCTTCGTAGAGCACAATCTTCCAACGTGTCTGCGGCTTCGTACTTGCCCTGTCTTCTATATAGAGCACCGAGATTTTTCAAGGTCGTAGTAACGGTGGGCGAGTCCACCTTCGCGGCCTTATGCCATCCACCATATTCGCCGTACGGTGTATTTTCTCGATTCTTCAGTTTGTTCTCCTCGCGCTCTTCGGCCACCTGCCATATTGGTTTGTTTTCACCATTAATTGCACCAAATTCCCGCTCGTGTGCTCGCGTTAGCACCTCTTTGTATAGCATTTCTGCTTCCTTGTATTTGCCTTGTTTCAAGTAGCAACTGGCAAGATTGTTGAGAGTTTTCGCGACATTCGGATCATCTCCACCTAGCTTCATCTCGTAAATTTCCAAGGCTCGCTTGTAATACATTTCCACTTCTTCATACTTTGCCTGGAAAATGGAAAGTTAAGGTATAATATACACCACACATTGGAGGAATCAAAATCTTAACCGATAAATAACAGCACATACCTGGTTCTGGCAAAGCAGTGCTAAGTTGTTCAATTGCTTGGCCACGTCGGGATGCGATTTGCCGAGCACATTCTCACGAATTTCTAGCGCTCGTTTGCAAAGCGGTTCCGCATCTTTGTATTTGCCCCGTTTACCATACAAAACGGCTAAATTGTTTAACGTAGCAGCTACGGCCGGATGATTTTCCCCAAGAGTTTTCTCGCGAATCGTAAGAGCATCGTTCAGTAGATTGGCTGCCTCCTTATACTTGTTCTAAAGAGTGATAAACAAGATAAGACAATATTGAATAGAACAGCAATGTAAAGATAATTAATAACAATATAAAATGTACGATTAAACGTCTAAAAAAGGATATCTATTCAAATTTGGTGCAATGCACGCAATTTTAGTCCTTAAATTTTTATATCATAAACTAAATTTTGGAACAATCCGAGACAAAAGGAAACTAAATAAAAGTGTACTAAGTGCTACAAACAATATCACTCAAATGATAATAAACACAGCAAAACCAATTTTGCAGTGACTGTCTCTTGACAAAAGTAACAAAACATAATTCAACCTCGTACGTATCATTTAAAGTTTACCTGATCTCTGTAAACTAACGCCAAAATGTTCAACATTGTGGCCACATCTGGATGATCATGCCCACTTGTTTTCTCGAGATCTTCCAGTGCTTGCTTACACAACGGTACGGCCACTTCGTACCGTCCCTGCGATGCGTACTGTATCACCAGATTGTGTAGCGTTCGCAATCTGGCCGGTATTTCGTAGCCTGCATTTGCATGATTAGCAAATTGATTCGGTGGCGTTGGTGACATGTTGTTGCGTTCTTCGGCTTCATCCTCCGGAAACAGTTCCACCACCGGATCGGTGCGAGACTTTTCCAAATTATCTTCATTTTCTTGTATTTCATCGTATTTTTTCACTGACGCCATAAACTCTAGATGTTTCTTCTCTTCTTCCAACTGTGCAACGCTTTGTTCCGATGCCTGCAGCTTTTGCTGCGTGATGGCCAGCTCGTCACGCAACCATACATTTTCCTGACACAGCCGTTTCACTTGCGTTCGTAATTTTTGCTTTTCGGCTTCGATGTTTTGCAGATGAGCAAACAGCATCACGATGACCTAAGTAAAAATGTAAGTGTAATAAAGGAAATACCATAAAAGGGTAAAGAGCAGTGTATTAGAGTACTTACTTGCGCTTCGCTAAGACCGAGCTCGATATTCTCCATATTTTTCTTTACGATTTCCATTTTATCTGGATCGGTTTTGCTGCCCTCCGCTAAGTTATTCATTAGTGTGACATGCTCCACGCGGAGTGCTTCTAGGCCCTGCATTACCGTTTTGGTATTCGAGACAATCTCTTCCTGAGCCATTTGTGTCATTGTGAATGTTTACTGGTGTTGCTATTGTTCAAGTAAAACTGAAACGACACGATAGCAGGAGCTTTGTTAATTTTTGTGTGTTATTAATATTTTCCTGCATGGAATCTGGGCGCTGCAGGTGACGTATTGGAGTGACATCATCAAAACATGGATAAGCAAAGTATGCGATGAAACGATCAATAGAGCAAACGTAAAGCAAACCGTGAAATCCGAACTGTACAGTTGCATCGTTCCAGTTCATTCTATGCTCCGCACACATCGATGTTACCTGCCAGCGACGCTATAGAAATATCATGTACCGTTACAGCTCACAGACTTTCGTCGATCTTTTCAATGCTTCAAGTTTCACGAAAAGACAAAAGCAAAATACTTTCTCTACATGAGGTAAATTGCATCCAGGAAAAAGCGACTGTATTTTCATGAGCTCCTTACGGGGGTGGAAACTGGCTTACTGTAAGTGGATTTCTTTATTTTCTAGAGCTTTTTTGTCACGTCGTCGACAATTCGTACCTTCTCAAATCGTTGCAGACAGTGGCTAAGTTGTGTTTGCACAATGTGATTCGATGGTCCGCGATAGCTACTTAGCACTTTTTGGACCGAAGATTTTACAAAATATGATTCCGTCAAGAAATCAATAAACACACGAGAGATAGACGAAAAACTAATTTTCTTTCACTAAACAGCACCTACACAACCACATTAGTTTGCATGCACACTCACACACACACACACACACACACGCACCTACATGTACATATATAAACACCCATACACTTGTCGTTTAACGAGGGATGTACATATATTGCAATGAACTTGTACGATGATTTTTATAACATTTAGGTCGGTCGTGCGTTGATTCACGTCAATAAACTAATGAAAATTGTACTTTCTTCAACAATACCGCACCTGTCGATAATCACAACTGAAAGCTATATGATCGATGATGGAAATAGCAGGACAGGGCAAACAAAACTGCACACTGTAATCATTATGCGGCCAAAATTATGCGTTTGTTTGACGTATTGTAACACCGTATTCAAAAAACGTATCCATTTGAAAGCAAAATAATAATGTTACTGAAATAAAAATATCAATATTCTATTCTAATCAAATGAAAGAATTTTAGCTTCTTTAATTTGAATAAAATACTGAAACTCAGGTTACGTTAGCGAACACTGTTTTTACACGACAGGATTTTTGCGAAAGTCGCATGCGAAACATCGGCTTCAGTCTTTCAATTTGATGGTGGTTTTAACCGCTCTAGGGTAACTGTACCAGTTTTCGGCACGCTAGTGCAGCAGTTTCACAAAAACTGGTCACAAATAAACATTTTTTATTATTTTTCATGAAAGTGATGTTATTCTGGTTGATAAACTATCATACTATGTTACACTATTTTTTATTTGCCGGTTCAAAGCCCTTTTTCATAAATATTCGTGAAAATGCAAACATTGATTTTGCTCCTATTTTCGGCAGTTTGTTCCTATTTTCGGCAGGCTGTGTTCCTATTTTCGGCAGCGCGAATACGTGTCAGAAAATGTTTTTAACAATGTAAATATGTACAAAATTTTTAAAGCAACTTAACACTCTTACTTTCCTAAGATTGGTGTTAAAAAGCACTTTAATTATTAATTAAATGTTGCTTATTTTGGTCCGTTTTGACAGCCATTTTGATGCGACGTTTAAACAGAGCAGCCATTGACAGTTTGATGGTTATAGCGTACGGTGCGAATTGGCTTACAAATATTTATTTTTTTCTTAAGTTAGTGCATTGTTTGTCGTAAAATTGGCGATATTTGGTACAAGAAAGGTCATATTATGTGTCTACATACGCATTGTAGTGTTCTGATCAATTTTAAAAGGAATATTCAGCCAAATTCAAAGTGTGTTATTGTTCCGAGTTTCGGCAGCAGCCCACAACATTGAGCTGTCAAAAATGAACATTACTGGGTACCTATTTTCGGCAGCATTTAAAGTGAAAAATAACCTGTTTATCGTGATTTTAAAATTCCGAACAAGTTAGAATAAATTAAATAAGCATAAAATCTTTAATATACACCACTTTTTCATTGTTTTACTGTTCTGATTCTCTTAATCACAAAACCTGCCGAACCATTGGCTGACAGCAAAGCTGCCGAAAAAAAGCACAATTTAATTGATATTTTGAAAAATACGTAATGAAATGGTGTGAAACTTCGTATGTGAATATCAAATAATTACACTTTCACTATAAAATTATGTTTTATGAAATTTTGTACCACTTTTGTGCAGAATTTCACGTTTTTAGCTACCCTGCCGAAAATAGGTACACTGCCGAAAACTGGTACAGTTACCCTATTAATTATCTGATACGAATCGAACTGAAAATACCATGTTTTAGGTTTTGAATGATGTTTTAAATAAACAAAAGAAAATTTATAGTTCATGTGAAAATTATTGAGTCAACCCCAAGGACCGTAAAGATATCAGGTCAAGTTATAAGCCCGTTTTGACAGCTAGGTGGAAGAAGAATCGACGAAGAAAACTGACAGTTAGTTTTCCGCGTTTGGCGAACGCTTCAAGTTCTCGAAGGAAAATTTCCTTTTTAAATCACGGGCTGTGTTCTAATAAACTAAAATATTCACCTAAATTGATCTCCACCAAATATTGACCATGCAAAACGTAAACAATCCATCAATACATATACAGTCATTATCCGATATACGCTATCGTACGGGACCGAGCGCAATAGCGTATCTCGAGTTTTCGCGTATAGCGGATTTGTATGGAAAAATAGTTTACACTACCAGTTCGAGGGTTGAAAAATATCGCCACAGAGTTTTGCATTGAAGTTTTTTGTAGTAAAACAGGTATCTTTTGCACAAATCCAATGCAAAATGCAAAAAGAACATTAAAGAAATCCAAAAAGAGCATAAAATATTTCAAAGTAATAAAATATTTGCAAAAAACACATGGAGCTGTCAAATTTAGAGCAATCACGTACTGCGAATTCGCGTACATCGAGTATCGCGTACTGCGGATAATTGCTGTACAAGCGGAAAACCATCTGTCAAAATCGGAGCCCTGGGGGGGGGGGATCGCCAAAAGCGCTATAACTACACCTCATTATACATTCCACCTTGGTCAACCCAGTAAAGTCTGTTAGGCAGCGGTAATCGCTACTGCGGGCGTGCGGGCGTGCGTGCGGAAAAATCAAAATTGTTTGATTCTGACGCATGCGGTTGCGGGCTGTCACCCGCTGCGGGTGTCAAATTCCATACATTTTCAGAAAACGCACGCACGCCCGCATCAGCGATTACCGCTGCCTTAACAATAATGATCAACATAAAAATTTATATATCTGGGGGGCTCCCTGATTAAAAAAAGTAAGATACAAAGTATTATAGCATTTCAAAGAATTAGTTTTTAGATTCGATTTTAGATTTTTTTAGCGAAAATTATTTTTTTCCAAAAAAAAATTGTTTGTGGCTAATTTTTTTGAGTTCATACATAATCTTGTATGTACCTTGGCCGTGGTGAATAAAGTGGTGATTAAAGTCTCTGAACGATCTATGACAACAATGACAGCCAGCAAGCCGCCCGGGAGCTGTCACTCGATTCATGACTTCCGCTGAACGACACTTCCTAGTTCTTTTTGTTGGTGTTTGCGAAAGTGATGGTACGCACGAAGAAGGTATCTATCAAGAAATGTTAAAAAACTACAAAAAACTGGTGGCACGGGTGCGATTTTGGTTTGCAAAAGTTGTGTATGGCTTATTGTGATAAAGCGTGCTGACCAAACCGTGCGCTGGACATCGAACGTGCAGTATAATGTGATAGTTAATGACACTTTCCCGTCTTGTTGCATGTGAATCTTTTCAGCCAATTTTAATTGACGGACGTGGACACTTGCTTGGTCGACTGGCCTCGGTCGTCGCTAAGCAGATCCTGTCTGGTAACTCAGTGGTCGTGGTGCGCTGCGAGGGCCTTCAGCTGTCGGGCCATTTCTTCCGCAACAAGATCAAGTTCTTGGCCTACCTGCGGAAAAGATGTAACGTCAACCCGGCACGCGGTCCATTCCATTTCCGCGCTCCGAGCCGTATGTTGTGGAAGGCCATCCGTGGTATGTATATTTGCTACCGGCAGTGATTGTGTTGTGGCTGTAGCAGCCTCAGAGGTTTTTCATTTAATTTTAATGTATTCCAGGAATGGTCCCCCACAAGACCAAGCGCGGTGCGAATGCGCTACGCCGCTTGAAGGTGTATGAGGGCATTCCTCCGCCATATGATAAGATGAAGCGAGTGTGCGTTCCGATCGCCCTGCGTCAGCTGTGCTTGCGCCCAGACCGAAAGGTAAGTCAAGCAAGTGATGAAAACAAAAGGAAAGATTATTTTAGTGTATTGTGTAGCTGCACACTGAAGCGTTGGTGTTTTTCGATCAGGATATTTAAAGAAATAGGATTATCAATGTTATTATGTTATGTCTCCAAGCTTTCTGAAGTACCGAAGTACGTAAATAACTGATTTAAGTTTGCTAACATTGTGCTTTTCTTAACATTTCTTCACAGTACTGTACGGTCGATCGCGTTGCTCATGAAGTCGGCTGGAAGTACCGAGACGTCGTGAACAACCTGGAAGCCAAGCGCAAGATCAAGGCTCGCATTGCTTACATGCACAAGAAGAAGCTGAAGGTAAAATGATCTAATCCATTGATGAAAATTGCTGAAGTCTGAAGTGAATCAAACTAATTATAATATTTCTTGCAAATATCTACAGAAAATCACATGGAGTGCCCGTGCTGTTGTGGCCAAGAAGATTGAGTCGCAGAATGCTGTATTGAAGCAGTATGGTTATCTCACATCGGAATTCGAGAAGAAGTACAGCAAACCAGTGGTGAACGCCGTTCCGCCGAAGCTTGGCAAGCGCAAGCGCAAGGAACTATACGTTGCCGCCAAGGCCGCCCGTAAGGAAGCGAAATACGCCGCCAGGGCTGCAGCCAAGGCGAAAAAGGCAACCACGGCCACCAAGGCTCCGGCAAAGGCGAAGGCAAAGGCTTAATCTTATTAAATCGGAAGAAGTTTTGCCTTGATGGAGGAACAATTTGGTGTGGTGATGGTGTTAGATGAAGAGCTTCAAATTCAACATCAATGGTTCTTCAAGATGTTATCACCAAGGCTGCGTTGCACAAGATTGCCACCATCAGAATCGTTGTAAACCAATGCAGTTTAATGTGAAGGAAGAAAAAATACAAACATACGCGATATGTGTACGCGAAGAAACTTATAATACCCATTGTTGTGTTTGATGGTAGCAATTTATCCGAAATTAATTGTTATTTTAAGCAATATTAAGGCTACAATAATATTGTCTCGGAGAAATAATAACTTATAACTCTATTGTATGTTATCGACTTACGTGACCTGTTTCTTTTTAGCAAAATTAACGGATTTCACCTATGTCTTTTGGTTAGCATCAGTTGCGTGCTTGCAGAAGATACGTAGTTCTTAAAAAATAACGCTTGCAAATTAACTTAAATATAAATCATTATTATCTATTCCTCATAAGTATCACAGGTGTTGTAGAAATGATAATGTCTATCTCCGGAAAATATAGACTGCGTTACTCTGGAAAAGAACGTTCATTCTTGCACTTATATTAATCAACACAGTATGAAAGCTGCCACTGATAGGCTTTTTTGTAATAGAGTCAAATGTGGCTGAATAATAAAAAAAGATTGTAATAAGCTTTGCGTTGATTGATCCTGATCCTGTAGTTAAACATACACCGTGTACAATTTATACGATTAACACTATCAATGGTTGGAATTAAAATAATAGCATAGCATAATCAAAATCTATCTGATTTACTTCATTGCAGTAGAACGTCGATTATCCGGGCAGCTCTGGACGGTTGCCGGTTAATCGATCGGCCAAGAAATGTCAAATTCATATAAAAATTATAAATTCATTAGCTTTATGATTAATTCACATTGAATTAATCGATTATTCGTTAGTATAATATTATGTTAATCAATAATTATAGGTTTAGCAACTGTTCATGAACAAAAATTTATTTCGAAAATACCACTAGACACCACAGCTGCAAAAAAATTGGTTGACTACTTGACTATCGCTGCAAATTTTCGCCGCATGTTTGAGCAGCTGTGACATATACGCACACGGTTAAGCCGCCGCACGGTTAACCCGCCACCGGATAATCGACGTTCTACTGTATTAAATATTTTTATATTTCTCATAAGGTTATATAAACTAAAAATAAAAAAAATCATGTCACAGATTCTGTTTGTTCTACTGTTTCCATACATGGAATGAATGTGACAGCAAACGTAAGTCAAGAACAGTCATGTTGCCGAAGATGGACGCAAAGATCTAGCAGAAGGAGAAGTAAACGTGCCGGAGCCAGAAGTATTTCGTGTGATCTGGACTATTTGCAAAAGAGTGAATACTAAAGATCACTTCTTTCTAATCTAGAGTACAGCATAAGGGCGCTTAGTGTACATTAGTGAAATTCTATAGCTCGTACAGAGCCTTGTAGTAGCGGAAGTTACAAGTGTGCGTCAATAAGAATTAACTGCAAAGTTCCTAACTTAAGTTAGTCCGAAAATGGCTTCCATGATTGAATGTGAGGAAGAGCTTGCGTGTTTGGTGAGGTGTTATTTGGTGTGTCTGATTTATGTGTTCATCCCTATTTACACCATTGATTTCCTCCTATTTTTCAGACACGTGAAACAGTGCTGGAACAGGATCAATTAGAAAGCACTTTATTATGGTTTCTATCGCAGAACTTTCTCAAGTCCGCAATAACAAAATTTGTTTCGGTTGGTGAGTTATAATTGCCCTTCATGCCAATTTCATAAATAACATCAGTAATAAGGCCAAATGATAAACGTTCCAATAGGAGATGTTGCGCTCCTGAAGACGATGGATTCTGATTCGTTAGCATCGAAGGACAATTTACTAATGGCAGACGCTTTGGCACCATGGAAGGTGAGCAATTCGGAAAATTTGTTAAAAGCACGTAATCAAGTTTCGACCAACGCCATGGAATTGAATAGATTGCACGCTCAGATGGTAAGTATAACATGTTATTTCTTTTCGAATATGAGAAAACTAGCTATTTTTGTTTTGTTTTTTAGCGATCTGGGCATCTTGATAAGGAGTTGGATAAATGTCGCACTCAAATTCGTGAATTGCGTTCGAAAAAACATTCCATGCAATATGATTTGAATGCTAAACAACAGCGGGTGAACGCAGAAGAACTAGAAATGTCTGGCTTGATAGACGTTTTGAAGGAGATTTTACGAGACACTGAGTAAGTACAACTTTCATAACTGAGATTTGGTTATTATAATCCTCCACCTGTGTTATATTTCATTTCTTATACAGAACTACTATTCAGTGTCACGAACAAGAGCTAGAAAAGGCGGAAAATAGTTTTGATGATAACTATGATTCTTCGTTGTTTAGTCAATTATGTGAGTAACATAACATATTTAATTCATTTTTTATTTAAGTTTCGCGTTACGAAACATGTTAACAACTGGTATGGAATTTCGATGTATAAACGATGTGCGCAACATTTTCTCAATTTTACTTTTTTCCATTATAACATTTTCATATCATTTTAGAAATCGTTAACAGTTAGCTTGGCCCTTACAATCGTTTAAGCCCATGGCAACAAGAACTTTTTCTCAATCTCTATTCAGCACACGATAAGGGGACACTACACCATTTTGAAAACAACGGGGATTAGTGAAAATTTTGATTGAACTTTAGTTAGAATATTATGGTATTATCTCTTGCTGCTTTTGATATGTATGAAATTAAATGATCTGTATGTTATAGTATGAATTGAAGCAAATGCATTCCTAGAAGAAAAATGAAAGTGATTTGTTTGTATCTATTCTATGATTATGTAAAGTTTTTACTACACTGTAATAATGTCGCCGTATTTGTAATAGTTGCAATGGATTATTTTTCTAGAACAGGGAATCCCAAAACTTCTAAAATGTTTTTTTCCGACATTATTCATACTGGCGTCATTCAATTGCTTATTGATAGTTTATGGTTTATTGTTTTCTTTCTACGCTATCATACCACCTTAACGAGAACCTACCTCACTTCCTCTGTACTTGCTGATAGCCCTAACGGACTTTACGGACTGAGTCGTCCGATTCTATGCGTATCTCCATCCCACCGGAACCTAGCAAGCTTGATAAGCTGCATGACAGTGCGATTGCCATACCGTACGTTTAGCTCGCCGTTTTAGCGTCTTCTTCATTGTCCTTCCACAGATACAGGGCCAAAAGATCGGAAGTGTTCCTCTCGACTGTGGCTAAGAGGATTTGGTCAGATTTGGCGAGCTTCGATGTCTCAGGGGCGTATGTGAGTACCGGTACTATATAGGTACTATATAGTCCCGGTTTCGTCCATCGCGACAGGTCGTTTGAGGAAACTGCTTTCTCAAGCTATAGAATTGCCGGTTGGCATCCAGCATGATTTCGTATCAGCTTCCATGTTGTGTTCGATGCTGACCTTTGACCCGAGATAGGTGAGTTATTAGACGAGTTCAAAACTGCGTTCACCTACCTGTACGTCACCTCTACATACAGTCAGTCCAAAAAGTATTCGTCTAGCTGAATATTTTTCAGAAAAAGGCATATTGTGGCCACACTAGGCATGGGACGGTAAAAGTAATGATGAGGTTCGATAGAAAAACTATCAATTAACATGTTTGGCGAGAAATTAAACATTTTAGTGGTTTTATAACAAAAATACACTTAAAAACTAAAAAAACACATTGAATGGGCGCTCAAAAAGTATTCGTCTATTTGGGTGTTTTTAGATATTCTGAAGTGAAAGTTTTCAAATTAATATTTAGTTGGATACCCTTTCGCCTTTAAGACCGCCCTGATCCTCCGTGGCATAGATGCGACCAGTTTCGCCGTGACGGAGGGTGTTATTTTATCCCATTCTTCCACCAAAGCTCGTTTGAGTTCTTGTTTGTTCGAAATAGGCCGTTTTCGTAATGCATCGTCCAATATCTTCCACAAATGCTCGATTGGATTAAGGTCCGGACTTTGAGGTGGGGAATTCAACTGTTTCGGGACATTATAAAGCAACCATAGCCTGGTATTCAAGGCTGTATGCTTTGGATCATTATCCTGTTGGAAAATGTATGAGGAATGTAGTCCTAATTTGTCCACACTGCTCTTCAAATTATTTTTCAATATTTGTATGTAGGCCAGATGATCCATTATACCATCGATAATGTGGAGTTTTCCAACACCTGCTGCACTCATGCATCCCCAAACCCCATCCCCAAATATGTTAAATTTACTTTCGTCAGTAAATAGCACATTGTCACAGAAGTCATCCAGCTTCATTTGATGAATATTTGCAAAATCAAACATCTTTTTACGGTTAACAGTGTTAACCCAAAAATTTTACGAGCAAACCGGCCGTTATACCCATACTTTTTCAAAGTATTACGCACCGTGTTGTTACAAACTATAGTGCCCCTTCTCTCCAACTCATTTGCTAACTTGGGGGCACTGATTCTTGGATTTTTTTTCACTCCACGCACCTAGAATCGGTCATCTTGTAGCGATAACGCTCGAGGACGACCACTTCGAGGCTTGTTTTCGAATGTTTTATGGACGGAGAAGCGATCTATAATTGTTTGAATAGTAGAACGAGGTCTTCCCACAAGCCTTGCTATCTGATATGCTGACTTGCATTGATTATGTAAGGACACAATTTGCTTCCGTTCTTGAAAAGTTGTCTCTGTACCTTTTTGACCCATGACGTAAGTTTACTGGACACATCGGGGACAATTTCGTTCATGGTATACTGGGCATTTTTCGAGGATTGGTTGATTTATGCTATGGTAAAAACATGCCATGATTTTTAAGGCACGTCATTACTTATGGTGGTCAATATTCACATAGACGAATACTTTTTGAGCGCCCATTCAATGTGTTTTTTTAGTTTTAGTTTAAGTTTTTTAGTTTTTTGTTATAAAACCACTAAAATGTTTAATTTCTCGCAAAACATGTTAATTGATAGTTTTTCTATCGAGCCTCATCATTACTTTTACCGTTTCATGCCTAGTGTGGCTACAATATGCCTTTTTCTGAAAAATATTCAGCTAGACGAATACTTTTTGGACCGACTGTAAGTCTGGATATATTAGTCGAACTGCTAATTGTGCCACCAAACAACACAACAGACAGCTTCGAGTCTCGCATGACCTTTACTAACACCTAGTTGAAGCCCATTCCTCTAGTGCAGACCGTTGGTCGTACGAAAGATCCTGAAAGTTTTTCATCCACATTTACCGAGTGTGTTTCCATTGTGCATATGTCAAGCCTCACAAGGACGATCGCAGGATTGATTATCATGCTGTAAGTAAACCACTAAGTCATTGCTAATTGTTATGAACTGCTCTTTGCACTTATTATTTTATTCACACATATTAAAACAACATAATAAATAATAATAAAAACGTACAACACTTTAAAACGTACAATTGCGGTGGCCGCGCACCAGCCGCACCGAGCGCCCCTGCCGAGAGCTCCTGCTCGATCGGCTCGCTAACACACTCCGCTCGGCGCTCGGCACACACTAAGCCTTGCGCGCTTAGTGTGTGCGACAGAGTGCGTGTACACACTGTCGTCCCCCTGGACGTTGACCGGTGGCAGCGCAACTGCCACGGCAAGTCCAGGGGTCGGCACGGCTGCCCACAACACTAATCCAGCCCGTGAGTGTCTTATGACATGCTTAGACCGTCTACCAGTTGTTGCGCTTAACACTCTGGGCGCTGGCATTTTGCATTAGCTTTCTGCGGAGAAGACAGTACAAGATAAGAGAGCGATGAGAGCGTTTCATTGGCTTAAGCCCATGGCTTAAGTAATTACGATCGTCCACTCTCTTTCCGATCCTCACGTACGATGCCGCTTCTGCAATATGCGCTCTCTCTTTCTTCCCGCTGCAATACGCTCTGCTGAGAGTTGCTGAGAGACCAATCGCAAAGAAGGAGAGTGAACAAAGCTGTGATTCCAAACAGAGTCACACAGCGCCCAGAGTGTTAATAGAAATCTTATCAACGACTACCGGTCCTCCCATGCCCATGCGATGAGAATGAATAATTTCAAATGCATATGATTTGAAGGGGCGAAAGGCTGCTGACTTTTGCGAGAAAAAAAACTAACATACAATCTTAATAATGTGCAATTCAATAAAACAATTCAGGGTGTAAATAGACAGAGAAATGCTTGCGCTTGGTATGCTGACAATTAACGGTTGTAGAAAATACTCTAAATTATTGGTACTCTATTCTATATAAAAAAATTAAAATCGCATCCGACTTATTTAATTCTAAACAAATCAGCATATAATATAATATAGGGTTTCGAATCATATAATGGACTACTTGATCTACTCGGTGGAATTTTTCAAAGGGTTAGGGGATGTTTGCAATGTTGCTATGGAGGTTTGCAAGCATATAGGGGAATATGTCAAACGCTTAGGAGAAGTGTACAAAACAGCTATGGAGTTTTACATCCAACTATGGAGCGCTCGGTTGTAGCGCTGTAGAAATTAAACTAGCGCTGTAGATTAAACACATGTTTCTGGTATTGTCATGTAACATAACAATTAATTTTAAATTGAATTTGCTATTTAAACATTCTTCTGTGCTACATTCTCCACTCTACTATTTCTTCTTTGCGGCAACATTTTTCCTCATATTTAAACATGAATATTTAAATAATGTTCATCAGAGTTCTCCTACCTAGTAATCAAATTACCCCGTTCTTTAATCACACGCGTTAAATTTAGAACCAATTAAGAGCCAGCATGAAATTCCAGAAAATAGTAAAGACTATGTCAAACGATTTCTTCTAAAACTTTGACAATACCCTCAAGAATCATTACTGTTAAATACGTATGAAAATGTTGATGATGTAAAGAAATAGTAGAATAGGGTGTTAGATATTACGGATAGGACGTAGTGAAAATTTAGTCCGAATAAATATTATTACGGATTAACCACTATTTCCTTATAATGATCCTAAAACATGTGTTTAATCACCCCAAACATTTAAATCATCACGCGGTGCTTTTTTTTTAAATTGAGATTAATTTCTACAACGCTACAACCGAGCGCTCCATAGCTGGATGCAAATCTCCATAGCTGTTTTGTACACTTCTCCTAAGCATGTGATATATTCCCCTATATGCTTGCAAACCTCCATAGCAACGTTGCATACATCCCCTAACCATTTGAAACATTCCACCGAGTGGATCAAGTAGTCCATTATTTGATTCGAAACCTTGTAATATTGTCCTATTAGATGGTCTTATTGGACCGTTTCAACACAGTATATATTACTTAAACCAACTGTCAATGTTTAATAAAATCGTGTCATTTGGATCACGAAATACAGTCAGTCCAAAAAGTATTCGTCTAGCTGAATATTTTGCAGAAAAACGCGAATTATGGCCGCAATAGGCATGGGGTGGAAAAAGTAATGATGAAGTTTGATAAAGGGACCATCAATACACACGTTTTGCTAAAAAATAAACATTTAAATAGTGCAATAGCAATCAAAATACATAAAAAACTAAAAAAGTCGTTTAAGGGTGGCGAAAAAAGTATTCGTCCATCAGACCTTTGGCGTAATATGCGTATGAAAACAAAGGTTATGGAATCAAAAAATGTCCTGATCTTGTTTCTTATTGAATTTATAACTATTGGTGACCACTTGCACAACGCAAGAACTCATTTGAACCTTAAAAAAGGCGTATTTTTTATCCACTCATCCTACAAGACTTGTTCCAATTATTCTCTGGTAGAAATATTGCATTTCCGGACTACGTGACCAAGTTCAATTGAAAAAATGGCAACCGATACCATTTTGAGAGTCTACTAAATCATTTTCATCAGTTTGGTTTCAGCTGGTTTGGTATTTCGAGCAAATGACAATGCTCTGTATGTTCTCCAGCTCGACTGTTCTTGAAACATGTAATACATTTTTAAGTAAAATTTTTCAGAACTGGGACTTAAAGTACTTAAAACCTGTATTAATATGTTTCCCCATCTCGTCTCCTATCATTTTGAATCATTTTTCTAGCTCACCTTTCCTCACTGAGTCCTAGTATCATGACACCATGGTGCTACTGGTTACACGAGAGTTTGTTGCTGCATCTTAGTAGACTGTTTTCGCTATGGTACATGTCGGCCGTGTGACCTTGGCGATTTAAACATGTTTTAATATGTTAGTAGAGCCTAATTTGGAATAAATTCCTGAATTATTTGATGCACCTTAACAGATTTGGCCACTTTATGTGTATGGTATTATTCAAACAAAATATGTTTGTAATAACTCACTCATTCAAGCTATTACATGACCAGCTACGATGGAATGCAGCATAACCCATAAACCAAATGTGACCCATCTCTTTTCCTGATCTTATTGGCCATCACAAAATGCACTGATTCCTTGGTAAAATTTGATTTTTTGGACATTAAACCACTGCTTTCGTTAGATTAACCGTCAAGGATGGCTGCTTACATGGCAGTTTGTCATTCAATTAGTGTCAGAAAAATGGCCTAACTCTGATCAAATGAAGGAACGAGGCCTCCCACACATTTTGTAACCTTCAAAAATGGGTAGGATAGGTTATGCATAAGTCAAAGATACGATTTTCGCTATCATGCTCCAATCATTTAACTCTCCCGCCTTTAGTGCCTCTCTGACCGCTTGAAGTGCAATTGAAACAACATAAATGCATTAATATGAAAGGAAGTCACCAGTAGATTGATAATAATAAATTTAATTCACGTCTACGTAGTGTTTGTACAGCGTAAATAATTAAAAAGCTAGATGGACGAATACTTTTTGCGCGCCCCTTAAACGACTTTTTTTAGTTTTTTATGTATTTTGGTTGCTATTGCACTATTTAAATGTTTATTTTTTAGTAAAACGTGTGTATTGATGGTCCCTTTATCAAACCTCATCATTACTTTTATCGCCCCATACGTATTGCGGCCATAATTCGCCCTTTTCTGTAAAATATTCAGCTAGACGAATACTTTTTGGACTGACTGTATGTACTCAAAACTGTAAATGTTCATGCATCTGCAACCATATTGCATTGAGCTTTCAGGTGTTCAGTGGAGTGGACACCATACGCGGTTACACGAATGTAGCCGTTTAGTTTGCGTCCTGAATAAAAAAACTTATATTTCGATATATTGTTCGTTTCTTTGCCTCATACTATTCAGCTGTGTGGTAGGATACGTTTACAATATCTGTAAAGATTAACGCAATCATCAAACTGCGGACAACGTTGTACAGTTACACAGAAAATGAGTAAAGACAAGACACAATATTTTTCTTTTATTAATAGTTTAATTCACTTTTTGGACATTAAACCACTGCTTTCGTTAGATTAACCGTCAAGGATGGCTGCTTACATGGCAGTTTGTCATTCAATTAGTGTCAGAAAAATGGCTAACTCTGATCAAATGAAGGAACGAGGCCTCCCACACATTTTGTAACCTTCAAAAATGGGTAGGATAGGTTATGCATAAGTCAAAGATACGATTTTCGCTATCATGCTCCAATCATTTAACTCTCCCGCCTTTAGTGCCTCTCTGACCGCTTGAAGTGCAATTGAAACAACATAAATGCATTAATATGAAAGGAAGTCACCAGTAGATTGATAATAATAAATTTAATTCACGTCTACGTAGTGTTTGTACAGCGTAAATAATTAAAAAGCTAGATGGACGAATACTTTTTGCGCGCCCCTTAAACGACTTTTTTTAGTTTTTTATGTATTTTGGTTGCTATTGCACTATTTAAATGTTTATTTTTTAGTAAAACGTGTGTATTGATGGTCCCTTTATCAACCTCATCATTACTTTTATCGCCCCATACGTATTGCGGCCATAATTCGCCCTTTTCTGTAAAATATTCAGCTAGACGAATACTTTTTGGACTGACTGTATGTACTCAAAACTGTAAATGTTCATGCATCTGCAACCATATTGCATTGAGCTTTCAGGTGTTCAGTGGAGTGGACACCATACGCGGTTACACGAATGTAGCCGTTTAGTTTGCGTCCTGAATAAAAAAACTTATATTTCGATATATTGTTCGTTTCTTTGCCTCATACTATTCAGCTGTGTGGTAGGATACGTTTACAATATCTGTAAAGATTAACGCAATCATCAAACTGCGGACAACGTTGTACAGTTACACAGAAAATGAGTAAAGACAAGACACAACATTTTTCTTTTTTTAATAGTTTAATTCACTTTTTGGACATTAAACCACTGCTTTCGTTAGATTAACCGTCAAGGATGGCTGCTTACATGGCAGTTTGTCATTCAATTAGTGTCAGAAAAATGGCCTAACTCTGATCAAATGAAGGAACGAGGCCTCCCACACATTTTGTAACCTTCAAAAATGGGTAGGATAGGTTATGCATAAGTCAAAGATACGATTTTCGCTATCATGCTCCAATCATTTAACTCTCCCGCCTTTAGTGCCTCTCTGACCGCTTGAAGTGCAATTGAAACAACATAAATGCATTAATATGAAAGGAAGTCACCAGTAGATTGATAATAATAAATTTAATTCACGTCTACGTAGTGTTTGTACAGCGTAAATAATTAAAAAGCTAGATGGACGAATACTTTTTGCGCGCCCCTTAAACGACTTTTTTTTAGTTTTTTATGTATTTTGGTTGCTATTGCACTATTTAAATGTTTATTTTTTAGTAAAACGTGTGTATTGATGGTCCCTTTATCAAACCTCATCATTACTTTTATCGCCCCATACGTATTGCGGCCATAATTCGCCCTTTTCTGTAAAATATTCAGCTAGACGAATACTTTTTGGACTGACTGTATGTACTCAAAACTGTAAATGTTCATGCATCTGCAACCATATTGCATTGAGCTTTCAGGTGTTCAGTGGAGTGGACACCATACGCGGTTACACGAATGTAGCCGTTTAGTTTGCGTCCTGAATAAAAAAACTTATATTTCGATATATTGTTCGTTTCTTTGCCTCATACTATTCAGCTGTGTGGTAGGATACGTTTACAATATCTGTAAAGATTAACGCAATCATCAAACTGCGGACAACGTTGTACAGTTACACAGAAAATGAGTAAAGACAAGACACAATATTTTTCTTTTTTTAATAGTTTAATTCACGTTTAACAGTATCACAACATTACTTCAGGCATTCGTAAGATAACAGCTGTAGACAAACAATTTAACAAGTATTGTTCTACACTGCTAGAGTGTATGTTCGAGATGTTTTACTAAAATGGCAAAGATCGATAATAAATCAAACTCAACGTTTTTGTGGCTCTTTGATCGCAGAATATACCTATCGCATATTACTACATGGTGTTGATTTAAAAAAATTAAATATACGGAAGTAATATTCTAATCTACAAATTATTTGACTTTTTGTTTGGAATAGCTTAACTGGCAAACCGTTCGTAGCTGTATGAGTAATTAAGAAGGAAACCGAAAATCAGATTTGTGCTCTGTGCTGTCCGTCTTCACGACGGCTGGAGTAATATTTGCGGACACTGCTGGTAGCTGATCTTCTACAGCCTTCGATTGGGCGGTTCCTACTTCACTGCGTTTGAATAAAATCTTAGGATTTGATCCATCATTTCGGTCCCAACCGTGCTCAACTTCTTCGTGATGATGATGGTCATGATGATCGGGCGAGGGAAACCATTCCGATATCCATACCGGTTTCCAGATCTTTTTCCAAGCAGGCAACCAAATTTCCTTCCAATCTGGTACCCATGTTTGTTTCCATGCTTCCTTCCATTCCAGTTTCTTATCCGGCACCCAAACTAGCTTTTTGCTGGGCTTCCAAATTTGCACCCAGGCGGCCTTCCAGGCGAGCTTTTTCTCTGGTACCCAAATTTGCTTCTTTTCCGTTCGCCAGATTTGTTTCCAAGCTTCTTTCCAGCCAAGCTTTTTGTCCTCTACCCATACCTGTTTTTTGGCCGGATGCCAAATCTGCTTCCAAGCCGCCTTCCATTCCAATTTTTTCTCGGTTCTCCAGATTTGCTTCTGTTCGGTTTTCCAAATCTTCTTCCATCCAGATTTCCACACAAGCTTCTTCTTCCACAGATCGTGGCTGGTGTATTCCCAGCCATCATGATCTTTACCGAGATATTTTTCACCTGGAACGCCAACTTTTATCCATTCTGGGTACCAGTACTGTTTCCACGCGGGGACATGTACTTCCTTCCAGTCTGGTACCTGTATTTCCTTCCATACTGGCTTCCAAATCTGTTTCCATGCGGGTACTTGTATTTCCTTCCAAGCGGGAACTTTAATCGGCACCCAGATAGGTTTCCAAATTTTTTTCCAATCCGGCACCTGTATTTCCTTCCACGCCGGAACTTGTATCTCGTTCCACACCGGTTTCCAGATCTGCTTCCATGCGGGAATCTGAATATCTTTCCATATAGGTATTTCCGTCGGAACCCAGATAGGTTTCCAAATCTTTTTCCAATCCGGTTTCCAAATTTGTTTTTTGCCAGGTTTCCATATCTTTTTCCAACCCTCTTTCCAGATCAGTTTCTTTTTCCAGTAGCCTGGATCATGGTGATCTTCATGATGATGGTGATCTTCATAGTGGTGATGGTGGTCTTCGTGTTCGTGTTCGAGCAATGTTTCATGTTGCAACAATGGCAATGGTTCAGCAATGTGGTGTTGATGCTCATCAAACGCTATAGGTGCAACCGGGGCTGGGTAATCATAGCCGACACGCTTTTGCAGTGTTTCTGGTACGTTAATGTTGTGGGTTTCTTCCGCCTTCTGATCGATAATGGCTTTCGTGTGGATAACGATAGCCTGGAACTGAATTATCAGGATGATAGTCACCTGAAATATTGTAAAAAAAAAACATTATTTTTGTTTATTTATCAAATTTATGTTTCTAGAAGTTTTTCAAAATACATCAACAAGCATTTGATATAACTGATGAATGGTTCAAAAGCTCATAGAATATGTTGATTACAAACTTTAGACTTTAGAAGTTTCATATACTATAAGTTCATTGTCGTTATGGTATAATCTAAGCATGTTTTCTTCGTGTGCCTATCATTTACTATTAGTTATGCCATCAGCAGAAGAAAGTGGTGGTTGTAGCACGATTATATTGTTGCCATTGATGTGACAACAAGCGCCGAATGCGGATGCATGTGATTGCGCGTTGCTGATGCATGAGATCATGCATTTTTAATTAGCATAGATCTGCAAAGTTCACATCAATGAAATAAAAATCAAAACATGCTTTTCAATAAGTTTTTTTGTTTACATAATGGTTTGCTGTACAAACTGCCGTCGTAACAAGAAAGGGACTAAAGCATTATATCATTGATATGACGATGTATGTGTGTGTGTTTTTTTTGCCTCGAAGTATTTAGACCTTTTTTCTATTAATTTTTAGTCTTTTCTCGCAAATGATATTGCAAATTTAAAAAAAGAAGCATAAACCAGAAAAGCAGAAGTAAACATGTTAAACATGCACGTTTAAAGTCTTCTGAGCACATAAGTTTAAAAACAAATTTTTGCTTAAGCATGAATTCCTTTGAATGTGGATTTCATATAAATGTATAGGTATGAATGTTAAAATAACATAATTTCTTAAAGAAAATTTTATTTCCTACAAAATTTACGCAAAGCTTCAAAGACCGGCATGTAACACTGCGGTTCCGTATCGTGCCAATTCATAAACCGCATCGTAAATGAATAGTGTGGTTGTAAGCAGAAACGTTAGCCGTCATGGAATTCATCAAACAAAAACTCAAACCATGCCCCCTTGTCGATGTGGGCTTAGACATCAAAGCACCTTGCAGCATGTTTTGGAGTGTTAAGTTGTGCTTGCGTCCGCAGAAGCGTGCCGTCATTTATCGTCATCAATGCTGCACATCGTTCAGCTGTGAACAATAGATCCCTCACCAAAGAAGTGTGACTTGATGACTTCAGCTATATCGGTTCCGACACTGTAGTGAATGAACACACAAACTGCATGGGATACGTTTATGGGTCGATGGGTTGTAGCGCCCGTAATGTCTTTTGAAAGTAGTGAAAGGCTATACCCGTTGATTTGTTTGAGGAATCGGAAGAGAGCAATTGTTTATGTTGGTGGATCATGCAAGATGAAAAGGCATGGAACATGTGAGAACTCTTTACATAATTTGTAGATCACCGAGAGATAATGCGTTAGCTGTTCCGGTATTGAAGCTGAATGATGTAACATAAATGCGTGCGGGTTGGTACAATCGCACAAATCATCAAGTTAAAGCTCAATATCACAAACATGCAAATACTGTGATTTTGTGTGAGCTTAAAACCTAAAACCTTTGGTAGCCCGTTCTGTGTGATTTTATAGAGAAACTGCTGGAATGCCCTTTACATTTTTTGTTGTAAAATCTTTAAATTGGAAATTGTTTGATCCGATCCCGTTTCGTAGTCTACGAAAAGAATAGCTGTAATGTTTAATTCATAAGTGTATTGAACAAACTCAATAAAAAAAATCTTAGTAATTAACTAGCGCAAATGTCGGTGTTTTACTTTGTTGCTATGAACACATTAGCAGTGGTGAATTTTACAATGAACATAATCATATCACTGCCAATGACCAATGTTTTATCCTTTAACGACGTCACTAGTGATTTGTTAAGTTTCAAAACAAAAATTTAAGTGTCAATATTAAAAAAAATATCTTCGGCATAGAATTTCTGCATTATTTCCAATTATCAATCAATTATAAATCAATAAATAAGTGTGAAAAAATAATGTAGTGCCATTTTAAGCAAAAGCCGTTGGTATTTTCGTCTTTAACAACATAAAACGCAAAATTTGCATACAATTTGGTTTACATTGTGAAGAAGTGTCCCAAAATCATCACATTTGCATACAGAACTTGAAAGAATTATTAATAAAAGATCAATAATCTAATATCATTACTATAATATCTAATATCTAATACACAATTACAATTACGACGATACTTAGTTTGTTCTCGTAAAAAAAATTCCGCATTTGAAAAAAAAAATCATCAAACCAAAGTTAAGTAAGTTTTTCACTGCCGCGCGTAGTTAATCATATCACTGTTATTTCTGTGTTAACAAATCTATTTGAACATTTGTGAATGACTAGACTGTTGTTTACACTTTCACTAGGCTTGGTGCTGAACCAGCTGGCGAATTTGTGTAGGTTGTAGATTTACACAAAACATTCGTTCACTCAAACAAATATATGACACCGTGTTTCAAGCCAAATGTCACACAAAGCCGAAAATGAACTTATCACGCACTCAACATCTATGTACTTCAACCCGCTAATTGTATTGTGTCATTTGGTCCAATTCACTTTCGATAGGTATACTGCTGAGCTTTCACGGCGATAGTAATGGATTCAGTGGATTAACAGAATTTAAAAAAAAATACACTAACCACTGCGTTCCATCGGGATTTCATCTTTCCCGAAGAAGACGATTGATGCGGTGGAAGTCCTCTCCTAAGAGACGCTGGAAACTGACTGACGATTGTTTACATCCGCCAGATCGTTTAATATATATAAACAATCGGTCACCCCTCCGGAAAGCACGCAAACGTCGTGGGAGAAATGGTGCAAAACAACCACATTACCGGCTGTCTGAGTTGGGGTGATCTCAGCCTCATGGAAGTGTGGTAGGGATTGAGTAATTTTGGCGCGCACTCATCCGCCCCAGTGCTGCGACATTGGGTCGTGCGCAACGAAAGAGCTTTCGTTCATCAAGCCATGTGCCTTTGATTGTGTCTGTTGCTATAACTGGTGGGGATTCAAAACCAAATTATGTACAGTATTTTCGCATATATGTTCGATTATTCTACGACTCACATGGCCCTCCATTTCTCCGGAAACGCAGGTTCGGCAAGTCCAGGTTCAAGGGAGAAAACATTTTTTGTTTGTTTGAAATAAGAACGATAAAATTATTTAAGTCTAAACTTTAAATATTGTTTACAGCAGTAATGGTCCATGTCTGCCTTATTGTTTAAAATGTATTCATAATTTAAATCGAATACAAAACGTTGTTAGTTTTATTTTCTTTTAAACTACATTTGATTTTTAATATGTCAATGGTAATAAATTTGTTTAATGATCTTACTGTAATGCCATTACAGTGGCCTAAGGCAAGCCAAGACTGCAAAGCAGATATAGTGCCGAATATGTAAGTAAATAATGCCATTACATATTGTTATTATAAGATATAAATAAATAAAAAGTTATATGATTTTTCTTATGAATATTTGAATTGGAAATTGTGCTTGCTATAATAGTTATTTATTACATTTTCTATTTAAGGAGCTATGACGTTTCACTTTCATTTTCAACCAACCACTGAACAAGCTTCACATACATTACAAACACAGTTTAAAATTCTCATCCGTGAGATGACTCTCTGGGGCAAACACTTCCACTATGAAACGAACTGAACTGTGTCAGCCCCAACATTTCCACCTTTCTTTCCATTCGCTTTATGTATTTTCTTCTCGAAGCTTTAGGTAGTACCGGTATCGGAACAAGGTTGTCCCGGGTACCCATATGTACAGATTCCCACTCGCCGTTTGCGTAATCGATTCGCGACTTTTTCTACCACAGATACTTATTATATCATCGGGGCGTCGTCAACGATCGAAACACACTGATCCAGACAACTGCACAGGACTGACTAGTTCAGACGCCATCGTCAGGTATGATGGCCAAGTAGGGAATGGAGCACTGACCACTCTATGGGGATGAAAAGTGGTTTGCGCCGTCGTCAGTGACGCAGTCCTTGTTCCGTGCAGCTGTTTTCCTCTTTCTTCTGGTATGTCAATAACACGATGGCGAAGAAATGGCGCCTCAAGGCCATTATTAGACGATTGTTACGATTGTGATTGTTTTTTTTTCTTTTCCTTTTTTCTTTGCCGTGCATTGTCATGTGCTTTGCATGTGGTATTTTAACAAAAATATAGTGCCATAGAATTAATATCATTCAACGCAAGAATTTCTGTTTTAACAAAATACTATGTACCATAGGGTTAAAAATATGGTATTTTTTAAATTATAAAGAATAAGAAAGTAACAAGTAAACTATTATTTTCATTAGCAGTATCGATTATACCGTATTACTTATTTTGAGCACTATTCCCTTGATTAAATATTTAAATAATAATTAGCCATACGATATAATTATTGGAGAAGTGGTGTTATATCCAATATTTGATGATCTCAGAAGCCTAGCAAGCTTGATAGGCTCCACGACAGTGAGATCGTCATACAGTCCGTATAGTTTGTCGCTGTAGCGGTTCCTCCATTGTCATTACACACACACGCAGACAAATATCCTTCTGTGCATTTTCCTCTCGAACTTCCTCTCGATTAAGAGGGTTTCGTCAGATCTAGACAGTGTCTGTGTATTAGGTTTCGAGGTTTCGAAGTTTCTCCTAAGTTCGAGTTCAAAAATCGAAATTGGATCAAGTAGTAGAGTTCTATTAATTCTATTCGTTTAGATTCCAAAATTGATTGAAGTCAGTATTCTCGCTATTGCAGCAGAAAACATTTTGACGCAAAATTTGAGGGACCAATGTTAAAAACAGAGATATTCCAATAAATTAGAATAGATCAGTTTTTTGATTATCTATCAAGAAATTTCCTTAGGAATCCACTGAGGAAATAGCAATCAACAAACATTGACTCGAATCGAGTAAAAGAACGGAATTAGCCTGATAGTCCCAGTTTCGAACGTAGAAATTGGTTGCTTGTGGAAACCGGCTTCCTCAGGATATAGATACCAGGATACCAGTCTTTGCGCGTAACTCAGCTTCCATTATGTCACCGGTTCTGAACTTTGACCTGACATAGATAAGATCCTGGTCTACGTCAAAAGTGCGTTTACCTATCCGTACGTCACACCTACTTATTTCTAGATATGTTAGCAGCCTCGCTAGTAGTGACACCTTTATTTTGGTGCATCATTCGCAGACCCAGGAAGGTAGCAAAAGGCCCTGAAAGTGTTTCATCCACCTTCATCGGGCATGTGACGCTGGTCATAATCATTCTAACTAGCCTTATCAGCTATGCTATCATATGCAGCTTTGTAAACTATAAAGGGATCTCTGCCATCTTCGCCAAGATTTGCCGCATGGTGAGGATCTGGTCAGTGGATCATTTTCCGCTATGGAATCCTGACTGATACTTTCCGACATGAAGACGTGAACGTTTCGTGAATATGTGCTTAATCTAATAAAAGACCACTTGATTGCTTGTAATGAACTATTAGAAAGGACATAAGATAAATACTGGAGAGATAACAACAATCAATGGCAAACGGGTTTCTAGCGTTTATGAGATGCGATAAGCATGTGAATATGGGTGACGTAGTCGCCATGTAAAATAGGAATGTTAGATTTACATGCAGCATGTAGTCAAGTATGCTTTCTTTCATGAACGTAGGTTAGGTTACGCTACCCCAAAACGTGATCTATCTAGTTTGGATAGCTATAAAAAAGCAATTGCGGCTTCAACTACGGTTTGCATGAAAATGAATTACATTGGATGTGATTAACAGTTCAATATGGAAAGTATTCATAATCAATGTCGTTAATGCAGCGCCAGTTAGCTGTGCATTTAGTAAGTGATTGAGGGCCTTAGCCTTGTTCCGATTTCAATTGTACACCATTACGTGATTTTTACAATGGAAAATACAATCAATGACGTTATGCAGAGCTTTTTTTCTTTGACAGGTCTCTTGCACTTTTAATGAATGAAATATTAGACGTGACTGACTTGTTGAACGATATTGTATTCAAGATTGAAATTATTTTTGGCTGAATTTTTAGTAAATGGACTTATTTTGCATGCATAAATATATGGCAGTGTAACTATTTAATTTGATAACCCAGTTTAAACATTTGAGCAGTTCTGAATGGCGGAACGATGCAATTATAAACAATATGTAACGGAACAATGTTGTCAGGAACAGGGCTTATATCGAGGCACCATGCAGCTTACTTGCAATCAAAACTATTGAATAACGTCGTGTGAACCAGATGATGTGAATACAACCTAATTGAACTGGAGCTGGTTTGCATCAATATTCCACATGTTGATCATTGGGAATTGATGTTGAACTAATGCACTGCATTTTGTTACGTGTTCACCGCAAAAGAAAAACAAAGAATAATGGTAGGAAAACTCCCAAAAAGGGTAGACCTGCATGTGCGGTCTGTAGCAATGTAGCAAGTTTTGAATTTTTCGTTTAGTAGCTTGTCAGTAAGTAAGTTGGTCAGTCAAGTCTTTATAACTGATATAAATTTGTAAAACGAATTTAAACGGTTAAATTTGTATATCCCCTAAGAAATATATGTATAAAAAATTAATATATGTTTTGCATGAAAGTTGACTGATTTCAATTACCATTAACGCAGTCCAAATTTGAATTGATGGTATGCATGATGGTATATGGTATGCATTACACGAATCAACTCGACCGTCGTGGGTGCAAGCCTCGTATGGACCATCATTTTGGTAGCAAGGACTTGGCTTTTCGATTGCGCGATATTAAATAAGGTAAACATGATGCATGATGCGCGGTAATAGACAGCGATATTAACTAAGTTACCAAAAACAAGAAGCTGCATTGATTAACTATAAATAATCTGAAGGTATTAAACTCTAAACTTGGGTGATAATCTTTATGTTTATTCATTATTTATTTTGGACTTCGTTCAGCTCTTTCTAACATTGATTGCAGTTAACAATTCAATAGTAAATTTATTCGATCAGTTTGTTCCATTATTTAAAACAACACAAAAACCACCCTGGTTCAATTCAACTCTTGGAAACTTGCAGGCGCAGAAAATTGCTCCTACGAAAGTTTTCACGAAACCGATCCAGTTTCAACAGCCGCAATTTTATCAGTGCTGCTCGACTATACAAAACATACAATCGAATGGCTTATGCTTCCTATGTGAAAAATATTCAAATAAGATTTCGAACAGATCCCACGAGTTATTGGAAATTTGTCTACTATCAACGAAACATCAACGGCCGCCTACCCTCTACAATGCATCTGCTTGACGTTCCCGTCACGGGTGACCAAGAATAATGTCAAGCCTTTGCTGATCACTTCGGTTCCATATTCTCGGATGTTGCTGAATCAGTACTTAATATTACATCAGCTCTTAGCGAGATTCCCGATTCTGTGGACGTGCGTTTATTGTCAGTTGAGGAAGCTGAGTTGGCTTCTGCTATAAATGAGCTGAAGCTTTCGTATGCTGCTGGACCTGACCAAATTCCCAGCACCGTAATCACTGTAGGGATGCGCTTACCCCTATTCTGACCTTCATTATTAGCAAGTCTCTGCAGACGAAAAGCTTCTAGCTCGTTTGGAAATCGTCCTGGATGTTACCAGTACACAAACAATTGGACAGAAAAAATATTGCAAATTATCGGAGAATTTTCATGTGTTGAAACAAGATCTGCGAAACTGTTGTGTTACATTTGCTACATGGATTTAAGCAAGTTATATCATTTAACCAACATGGTTGTTTGCCAAATCGATCAATAGAAACGAACCTCGTTTGCTTTACAAATGATTACAAATGAACTACTATGGATAAAGGCAAACAAGGCGATTGTATTTATACCGATTTTCATGCAGCTTTCGACTCCATTAATCATCCTCTACTTATTGCGAAACTGCTGAAATATGACGTCAGTTGTGACAGTTGTGAGTTGTGAAATCGGATCATCACACTCACAAGATTTTTTTTACTGTTCAGGTGTTTATTTTAGGAAGTATTTTAGTGCCACTTTTTAAAATTTTTATTAATGACATAGTCAACTTTATTTCCGGAACAATACATTTTAGAGACATTGCTTACGAGAAGAGAAGACAGAGAAGATTGCTTACGATTGCAGAATGCCATAAATAGTTTCAAATCATGATGTAACATCAACTGCATGAGTGTGAACGTCAATAATTGTTGTGCAGTATCCTTCAGTAGAAAAAATCTCCAATATCATTTCCTTATGAAATATCTGATCTCATTATCCCTCGCACTACTCGATCACGAGATCGTGGCGTTATTTTAGACAGCAAGCTAACTTGGCAAAGTCATCATGAAAGTCTAGTTACCAAAGCTCAGCTCTACTTAGGTTATGTTACACGTGTATCCAAAAAATTTACCGACCCATTTTGTCTAAAATCACTATATTGTGCATTAATCCGCCAAGTTGAGTTTGCGTTGAGTTTGAGTTTGGTTTATAGTTTAGTTGAGTTTGCGAGTATAGTTTGGTCACCTACTCCACAAAACAGAATAGATAGAATAGAAGCCATCCAAAACAAATTCACTAAAATAAAGTTTTATAGACTACCTTGGTCCAACAGTGTGGAATGCCCATCATATAAGGTTTTTATGTTTATTGTTTGGACTGGAAACGCTGCAGCAAACAAGGAGGACGGCTCAGTGTTTATTTTTTCATAAGGTAATAATGGACTAGTTGACGCCCCGTTTCTCCTAGCTAGGATTACCTTTACCGCTCCCGAGAGAATGATGAGGCCCAGAAATTTTGTAACTGCTGATTTTCGTTCCAAAGTCTTGCACGAATGACCCAATTATACAAATGATTAATACTTATAATTCACTTATTAACCAAATAGACTGGAATATTACAATGAACCAGGAATTATTTAAGTACAATCTCCGTTAGGTAAGCACTTATTTTTCGTATTTTTTTCATTTGTTCGGTAAATTGTTGGTTTGTTTCGAGCTTTAATGTGTCAATGTTATGTTCGATTTTGATTTAGATATATAATTGTTCAATTGTACAAATTGTACAAAAATACAATTGTTAAATTCAATATATTTTATGTCAAGCTCCAATCAGTAATAGAATTAAAATTAAGTAGAAATGTTTATTTCTTGTAGTATATTTCACACATACGTTATGTAAACGTTTTTTTTTTTTGTAGAAAGGTTAAAGAACGAGTGAATAAAGAATCAGGAGTGTTATGCAATATAGCTCTAAACATGGCACAAAGTATACAGACCCGTGCACATAGTATCGATAGTACATTCATAACTGGTTAGCTTTTCTTCGGGATCGTGCAAATGACATCGTGAGTAAATGGCATCGAAAGACGGAAGTTTCGTAGTAGAAGAAACATGAATTGCAACACACATTTACAGACATAAAAAAATGTCCGTAAATACATCGTGGAGATGCATCATGTTAACTCGGAAGCTTGGGTTACTGAGCTCGTTACCAATGATTCGTGACATTTCTACCGAAGGGCTAGAGACATCGTACGTATCCAACTGTTAAATTTCATCCGCCACCAGATTCTTTAAAAGGAGCGGAAAATGTATCTCTACAAAAAACACTTTCACTTCGGCTGGTACCAACATGAAGTCGAGCCAAGTGTTAGAAAAGCACGGCTTTATGCGGCGTAAGTGTGATAGATGACACAGCATCTAGAGGACCTTGCAGATTGTGCTGTTACGAAATTGCCCTTGCTTCCTGCTCGAGTATATTTTACCTATCGTTATCATTGGTGAAAGAGGGAGAGACGCCTAAGAATGTTTCCGGTGTTAATTGATCCGCAAACTGTATTGAAACAAAGGTGCCACACTTGCAGGTCTACTCCTTAATCTTCTTTCCTTTAAAAAAACTGGGTCACGAGGAATATTAACGTATGCAGTCCGTTACATAATATCGTCACCCACATTCAACAATACTATCCAATTTCTTATTTCTCTTCATCTCGTTCGTAATGCGAACATCGGTAGCCGTACTTTCTCCGTTTAGTGTGACCAAGCAATAATGGGTTGAGCTGTAGAGGCATTGCAGAAAATAAAAATCAACACAGCCTGATGGATGTACTTGGACAGCGGGTTGTGTCAGTTTTTATTTGAATAAAATACTTTTTAATTTTGTAAGTAATGGTGAAAGTGTAAAAGAGCTAGAGTTCAAGTATATATATATATACTTGAACTCTAGCTCTTTTACACTTTCACCATTACTTACAAAATTAAAAAGTATATATATATATATATATATATATATATATATATATATATATATATATATATATATATATATATATATATATATATATATATTTAATGTTTTTTTATTGCCTGCTTTTTTCGTCCTATCTCAAGTAACTAAGTTATGCCGGTTTTATATAGGTTTCATATAGACTTTTTCTAGAAAAAATTTCAACCTACCTAACCAGATAGCAAATTGTTTGCCACGATTACATGGTCCGGATAGGAATAGAACTACATACGGTCTTGCAGGAGTCGGTGCGTCTAGCATTATACCACCATGTTGTCATATTAATTTTCTACTAGGGTGTGTTTCGTCTCGTGACACAGTCGTCAACTCGTAGGACTTTAAAACATGCCCGTCATGGGTTCAAGACCTGAATGGACCGTGCCCTGATGCGTTTGACTGACTATCCTGCTATGGGTCATTAAAGTCTATTAACGCTTGTTCGTGTTATAAGTAATGGTTGAAATAATTAGCATAAATTAAAATCACCTGTAATTATTTTTATGAATAACCAATTGGTCGATGTAGACACCTTGAGATGAGTAATAACTAAGACGTTATAGTTATTCTATTGAATGGTAGATATTAATCATGGTGTTGACATGCTTCATTAAGGCATTAATCCATGATCATGTATAAGCAAAGATTGTGCCCTTGACATTGGAAGACGTTTAATGCATCGGATGAGAAAAACATAACTCGTTTAGCAGTGACATGATTAACTCCATAATAATCAACCAAGACCTAGTAACTTGTTTTGTTGAAATATAACGTTTTAAAACATTGATATCATGCTCAAGCAACAAAATTATTTTCTCGCTCTGTCTGGTTTGAGGAACTGTTAAAAACGATTTAGATAAAACGAATAAACATCTAAATTTTGACTGCTGTGGTGAGGTTGGGGTGAGGGGTGGTGTGGAGGGGAAAATTGGTTGATATTACAAAGATTGTTGTTTCACTATTTGAAACTATGTCACTATGTGAAAAATGACGTCTTCTTCCCTAACATTACATTTTAAAATCCATGTTCAAAACTTAAATTTTTTTACCTTTATTAAAAATGAACTAATTATTGATATTTTTTAGCCAAATGGGAACTATCAATAATTAGTTCATTTTTAATAAAAATTTCGCAGATATTTTGTTTTACCAATGCTTCTGTATTCTGTCTGGATGCGGGTTTTACCTGGAAGTAAACGGGTCATGTGTGAAGTCAGTTCGGTTTTTCTCTATCTGATTAGGAAGCTCGTGAAACTCAGGTAATATGTAGAAGGGGGACACGAGCAAAATTATTGACAGGATCGGATTGTACAAGTTTTTTTCTTCCAACGACTGTGTGGCTACGTAATATATATTGAATTCGTTCCTTTCGGAAAGTTTGTACGAGGACTATGAAGAGAACGCCGTTCGGCGGAGAGCCTGCCATCTTTATGGGATAGTGTAGATAGGATAAGCTGCGAAGTAAAACAAGTTTTTGGAAAACCATTACTTAATGGGTTCACTTTACTACATAGCCACCAACTAGGTGCACACACAGCGATAGCAGCCAGCCGGTTCGTCGATACGCATAGTTGTACTGTCCGATGACTTTCGCGACTATGTGTTGATGCGAAACTTTTAGATGACATAGCAGTTACTTCCAGGTTGATGCACAAGGAACGGAATGAAAACCTCATATATTCGAAAATAAGCAAAGGAAATCGAAAGACAGTGAGAAATAAAGCGGACGCTATTGCGGCCAGTGGCACTGGTTCATTTCCTTCACATCCTAAAACTATTGTTCACATAGTATTCACAGTGGCTAATCAGTCAAATGATATATTTAATCACAAAATCCTGATATTTTTTTGAATTTTTTCTTATATTTTGATTACCTTTGTATGGAACTGTCATTCCTCAACAGTACGGATAAATGGACAGCCGGATAAAAGGTACCCGGATAAACGGCGCTCCACTGTATTCAAATTAAAGTTCAAATTTATATGAACTTTAATCTTAGAATGAGATACCGATTAAATATCGAAAATTATGACTGAATGTGAGAAAATCATTATCTGATAATTTTGTGATAAATAATTTTTTTTTTAAAGTAAAATGGCTTTTAATCTCCGATTGTCCAAATCCACATCCAACGTCCACAACCTCAACACCCTGTAATAATTAGTTGTTAAGCGATTATGACTGTATACATACCCATTGTGTTGGTGTATTGCGGATTGCAGACATTTTGGCTCAAGCAATCCTTTCCTTGATATTTTCAATCCAAGAAAAAATTCAATCCAAATCTTTTTAATCCATGAAAAAAGAAAATATACACATTTTGTGGCATCTGCATCAAAAAGTGTTTTTTTTTACAAAACACTAGTTTGGCCCGATTTTTTCTGTCAGAAAAAATCTTGCATTACATGACGTGCTCTATTTCTATCCTGTCCGAATCGAAGTAATAAAAATATCATCCAGTTGCGTGGTACTAGTACTAATAACACGAAGCCTATAAAGTCCACCATCACCGAGTTGGACGATACGCAAAAATAATAAATCAAAATCATTACATATTAAAACAATTAATGATGTTCACTTAGAAAGAGTGGCAAGCTCCCAAATATATAAAAAAGAAGATGATATGTCCACCTCTTACCCAACACAGGTTTGCGAAGGTCGGACGAATTTTTTACGATAATTTTATTTTAATAGGTAGAAAAAGATGAATATAAAGATGATTTGAAATTATCTGGCGTTTTCATACGTTAATACAATACATTTTTAAATGTAATTTAAGCTTCTTCTTCATGTAATACAAATAGCTTAAGTGTTTATATTGAATGAAATATACATACATACATACAATGAGCCTTAGGGCTGACATTCGCTTCTGGAATGTTTAGTTTACTCTTCAATGATATGTTGCTCTTGTTCTAAAAATTAATATTATTCTCTTTTTATAAATTATGCAACTATACCGTTCCTCCTGATTAATTGTGATATTTTCGTGGGATACATTCTGCAAATATGACACATCAATGGAAAAATATAACTTTAAAGAGCAATCATATATACTGTCTGTATCAATTTATTCTGAACTATAGAAACGTTTTTTAATACTTCTATTATCCATCCTCCACTCTATTTGTAGGTTAGTGTATATAATGTAACCAAGGAAAGGGAGACAGTAACCACAGCCGTTAATTTAAAACATCCAAAACATGACCACGTTTTACGTTTGCATACCCTAACACATTTATTGCATCGAGCGTATTTTAATGCAAGAATAATTTAACGGTTAACAGCAAATAATAGCAGGAATGTCTAGAACAGTGGTTTTCAACCTTTTTGCAACTTTTCACCCCATGTAGGGTGCATGTAGGATTAAATTCCCCCCTCACAAGTTCATGAGCTGGGGGAAAGCGTGGCAACCCATAGTATTTAGCGAAATTTTGATTAAAAATTTTCCCTCAAAGAATTAAAAATTTCCCCTTGGGGAGTATTCCCCGCTGGTTGAAAACCACTGGTCTAGAAGGTGCTCAGCGAAAGAAAACAAAAATAAAAATGATTTTTCTAGATAGTTACTTGTGTTACTGAAATGATTCATAGCATATATAGTCATTTACTGTATCATGTGGTTCTCTGCTGACATCTTATGCGATGTTTCAAACATAACAGTTGTTGGAGCAATTTCTTCCGAATTCATGTACAAACATTTTAAAAAATCATTTGAAAGATCGTATTGGAAATGGATTCAAAAGATCGCCGTACGGGGTTGGGCAGGAAAACATTTTTATTTTATATTTAAACCGAAGAATTTTCATGAAATAGCAGAAATTTGTTTTAATATCAGCAATAAAAAGCTTGTTTAATGTTTATTTTTAGATTTTAATACCAGATGCCAGTGCCCTTTTTTGATGAATTTTCTTTCTGGGTAGTTACACTAATTTTATAAGGACTATATCAACAGGCCGGTCTGGTGGTACAGTCGTCAACTGGTACGACTTAACAACATGCCCGTCATGGGTTCAAGTCCCGAATAGACCGTGCCCCCATACGTAGGACTGACTATCCTGCTATGGTAATAAAAAGTCACTGAAAGCCAAAGCTCACTTTCACTAGTGGGGTACAGGCAGGCCTTGACCGACAGCGGTTGTTGTGCCAAAGAAGAAGAACATATCAACAGGTCTTATTGAAATATTTGTTGGAGTAATTGTACATCTAGAGTAAAAAACAATGTTTTCATTTCTCTCATATTCCAATATTGTGATTATTATCTCTACTACAGTACGATAACTGACCAGCTCTGCGATGATGATGTAAGCGTAATGTAATGTGAATTTGGTTGGCTATATTTCGGGTGCTCAAAACCTTTTATGCATTCATAGCGTTTCGGAAAATTTCTCTCCGTTGATTACGAGCTATGCTGATAGTGCATGTAATCTTTCTGCCTTGCGTCACTCGTTTTTTCATGTGATTTTCCATCAACTCTGACACGTTGGATCATCGTAAGTTATAAAAGTGGAATCTAAAAAAGAAACTGAAAAAAGACTGCGCTACTAAAAAAGACTGTGGCAGCGACACTAAGGGATGACTTTTTTTCGGTTTCATCATCATGTTTTCAACGCAGTGGGATGGAAGTATTCAGCAAGAGACGAGACGTGGGAAAAAGTGGTCGCTGTGAATGCCAATTGCGCGTAAATGAAGATCAAGAGCGGCTATATGCAGCATACGGAAAGAAAAAACGACTCGTGCAGACTGTGAGGCGAGCAAAAAGGCGTGCATTTCCCCATTTACTGCATTGCACTGTCGTTGCTATCGTTGTTGAAGGGCACAACCGTGGCGCATCACAAAACGCGATAATGATTTGTGATTGTTGCCGCATATACGCACCCGGCATCACCAAACGTCGGTAGCGGTTTTTACCCTTTTGGATGGGCCTTTTAATGGAGCGTTTAATAGAAATTCCACTTTCTGCTCATACGCATTTGGGCAACCTGCCATAAAGCATAGCTCAGAAAGCCGCTGGCTCCGTTCGCTTTTTTCTCTTGTTTTATAAAATATTTCATCATTTTACTTTCCATTTGAACCAACAACCCTATTGCGGAATCGACCGGAACCGGAAGCTGCGGTGATGTAGCGCGGGTTTATGTTGGGTTCACATACCACCTGTTTCTCACTGATTTCTTTCGTTGTTCGTACCTCACAGCAGGGACTGAACTGGTAATAGTTGTACGGTGTTAGCGAAGCTTCACCGGAACATTTTTCACACTAACCCACAAGCGTTCCCCTTTTTCCCAACAAATGGATGGATCAAAATGTCGTTTCTTTTTCACAGATTTTTTTTAATTTGACAAATGGAATAACAACTATTTACATGATTATTTACAAAGGTACGATGAGTGATAGTTTGCATGAGGTACTTCCGTTTTGAACGTATGTGTGCGTTGTCACTGGTGTTTTTGTTTATGGTTGTGGTTAAGATTGACAAGGAACGCATTCGCGTATTCGCACTTACTACAATGTGTCCTTTGAAGCGATGTGACAAAAGATACCTTATCTCATATGGCAGATAAACAGTCGCGGTTTGCCTAATCGTTCTAATTTGATTCTTTATGATTTTCTTCTGACTACAACTGCGACCTAAAATTTGATACTCTCAAAAGTATGCATTTTTCCCATCTATTCGCTGACTGACTGGTTGTTTGGCGTGTTACATGGTGGGATAAAGTTATTTGGATTATTCAACAATCATGCGCACATTTTGGCTGAAGTGATTAACTGAAAATGAACAGCAGATTAAATTTTTTTATCATTTTTTCTCATTTCATGCCACATTTGCATCTACCAGGGTCGAAGACGAAGAAGGAAAGTAAAAATGAAAGAGGAAAGTAAAACGCGATGCATCAAATTTCATAAAAAAAACTGGTGTTGTCTATCTCCAATTTTGCAACGAAACTTCCGGATTGTTGTCCATTTGTTCGAATTTAATAAAAAAAGAGCCAATGCCAATGCAATTTGACGTTGAGCGATGTAAGATGGACAAACGGTAAAAAAATTATTGCGTGTTGAGTGTGTAAATTTGATTCGATTTGTACATGCCTGATCGGCACACCGATTCTACAAAGAAAAAAACATGATTTTTATGATGCTCTGATGATCTCATCCCTTGCAAAGAAGGTGCGAGTTGAAAAGTGAAATTAGTTTGAAGTTATCATGTTACATACATGCTAAACTACTCTGTAAATTACGACGAATCTATAGATTATCAATCGTTCAAAATACACATCTTTGAATATTAACCACACACAGGTCAGCGATATTTGCACACTGTGCTGCTGATCGAACAGCATGGCTCTTTTGATTAGGATCCATTTTTCTTCCAACTCCTGACGATGGTTTGGATCAAGTTTGCTAAAACAATCAATCAAGACAGGCTACGCTTTCTCAGTGATCATGAAGCAAAGAAAAAGCCATCATCGCGATGATTGCTGTGTTCGCTTGATTCACGATAATGGTGGCGGAAGGGTTCCTTCTGTCTGCTCTTTTTTTTTTGCTTCTCAAACAAAGCGAGGAAATCATTATTTTTCATCTCAAACCCAGAAACCCTTTTGTACACCCTCATGCTGATGATCTACACGCTCTTCACTGCATTGTGATACGCTGGAGGACGCGGTACGCACATCTTTACGATGGTCTGTGTCATAGGGGAGTGGGTTGGAAAATGAAAATCGAACTCCAGCCCTTAACCCGCGCTCAATGTCGTTCGTGTTACTTCCATTCGGTAGCGGCAGCGAGTTGGACAATTGAGCCAGGTCGGAAGTTGAAACACACAGATACACCAGTCCAGCGTGTCTGTAAATCAACTGAAAGTAGTGTTGGGAACTGCTGCATACGGGCGATGATGTAATATTTCTCCCGTGGGGTAGACGGACAGCTCAACATGCAGATGCGAATGTGGAGAAAAAGTGAAATGAAATGAAATGAATGTTTCTAGACTTGTGCGCATTCCAACAGGCTAGTAGTGAAGAGAGCGAGAAAAGAATGAATTAAACAAAGAAATATCGACTTCAGACGAGGGTACGAAACACGACGCAAAACACAAGTTGAAATCATAACAAACTAATGAGGGAAAGGATAGGAAAGGGGTAAACGGTAGATAACAACAATGTCTATCATGCTAACTACTAGAAAGTTCTACTGGGTGCTTACTAACATCTAGGGTGATTTTCCGACTAATGCCATCCGTGGCTGACTGGTACACAGGCCTTTTCCCAGACCGGTTTCCACACCTTCTTCCAGGCAGGCACCTGGATCTCCTTCCAGGCTGGGACCTTGATCTCTTTCCAATCTTCCTTCCACTCGAGCTTCTTCTCGGTCGCCCACTCCTGTTTCTTTTCGATGCGCCAGATCTCGACCTTCTCTTCCTTCCACAGTTCCTCCTTCTTCTTCACCCAGATCTGCTTCTTCTCGGTACGCCACACCTGCACCCACTCTTCCTTCCATTCTAGCTTCTTCTCCGTTTTCCACTCCTCTTTCTTCACCGTCTTCCAGACTTTCTTCCACAGGGGCTTCCAGACCATCTTCTTCTTCCACAGATCATGGCTCGTGTACTCCCAACCGTGTTCGTCCTTGCCTAGGTACTTTTCGCCAGGAATGCCGACCTTGACCGTATCCGGAACCCAAATCTGTTTCCATTCCGGCACCTGAACTTCCTTCCAGACCGGGACCTGTACCTCACGCCAAATGGGCTTGTTGATCTTTTTCCAGTCCGGTACCTGTACCTCCTTCCAGGCTGGTATTTCAGTTTCCTTCCAGTAGGGTTTCTTGATGATCTTCCAGTCTGGCACCTTCACTTCGCGCCAGATCGGAACTTCCACCACCTTCCAGACCGGGATCTGCTGCTTTTTCCACTCGGACTTCCATACTTCGACCTTTTTCGACTCCCAGACCTTCTTCCAATCCTCCTTCCAGGCCAGCTTCTTCTCCCAAACGCACTTTGGTTCATGGTGGTCGTGACCCTTGTTGAAGAAGAACGGAGCAGGACTTCGTTTTTGTCGAATCGCAACAGAGTCGTCCGCTAGAACCAAAGACACACAGAGACAGCCCACGAAGGCCTGTAAGAAGTGTAAGAAAAGGGGAAGAAAAAGAATAATATATTGCGGCGGTTGAAACAAGCTGAGAGTTAATCATGTCTAGAAAGGTTTAAGCACTAAAAAACTTGTGTTTTTTTTAAGATACGACCATATTTGCCACTGTCTATTATTAAACCCACAGTAGGATAGTCAGAAACGCGTGTGTTACGATGGCAATGGGTTATGGTGAGCACGAAATATAGATTTTATACAGTATGTTTTATTCGCACAAATAATTGCGATGTCCTCAATCCTACAGTGTGGAGTGGTCGGACATAACGGGGCTTGAACCAATGACGGGTATGTTGTGGAGTGCTAGTTAATGACTGGATAGGACATGTCCAAATTGATAATAGATACCACAGGAAAAATTAGATATTTTCACAAACTCTATGAAACTATGTTCTTTTATCAAAAAAAACCGTGTGTTTCTGTGGTAACGAATATGCTGACTGATTTATATCCATGTTTTGATCTTAATTGATTAAAAATACTATATATCTAAAAATCAACCGGTTGGGCCGGTCTGGTGGTACAGTCGTCAACTCAAACGACTTAACAACATGCCCGTCATGGGTTCAAGCCCCGAACACGTTGGACTGACTATCCTGCTACGGTAACAAAAAGTCGCTGAAAGCCAAGCCCACTTCACTAGTGGCTACAGGCAGGCCTTGACCGGCAGCGGTTGTTGTGCCAAAATAAGAAGAAGAAAATGTAAAAATCAAACTTTAAAATCAGGCGTTTTGCTAATCGCTTTATGTCCAGTGCTTGAATTTTTTTTGGAATAAGGATAATAACGTAGTGGGACTACTCTGGGCGGATTATTTGAATCGTTTGCCATTTTCACTGCTATTATAGGCTAGTCACTTCTTATGCAATGCAACTGTATTTGTCACGTATCACGAACTTGTAGTTAATCAGTCGCATAGACTAGAATGTTGAAATCTACTGCGATGATTTTAATGATGTTTTAATGATCGTTCCTTTTTAGCACTACAAGGCAAACAAGCACAAATATGATCAACTTTGAACACCACAACAAATCATTGCGTTCTTCTTTATTACAAACAGTGCGTATAATTAATCGTTCGGCATCCGAAACAACCATAACCCAATTCGCGATCTTGGTGCCAACACAACTATGCTTCTCAAATGTCCGTAGTTGGATATGGTAGGTCCATTTGGATACTGTTGATACTTTGGCGGTTGCAATGACTAGTTCTGACATTGCACTTGTAATTCAAATTTAGAATCACACACTGTATAATACGTACAAACACACGCACACTAATGACTAGCAGATTCATTGATTAGAGCACTTCTTATTCTAGATTCCCGAACCATTAATGCCCATAATAAAACACTAACCAGCAGCGTTAACGACCTCATCTTGAATGGTCGACGCATGGATTTGGTGGTTGGCAAACTAATCCACACACTACACTTCTTGACCACGCTGGTCTTGATACTGTCGATAAATTGAAGAAGATCGTGCATTTTATACCGAAAAAAGGTACAAGTTGCGCGCCTTCCATTTCTCCTGCAAAAACCGAACACATGGTGCAAGTGAATGGGGGCTCTGCATAGGCAGCCGAAGGCTCTAGCTATCCATTGGATACCATAGCTGACGGTTGCAGCGAGGGCTACGAAGTTCTCTAACATGCTCCCCCTCCTATTGTGCACGCTGCCGGTCGGTCGTAGCTTGCTCGCTGATTGAAGTCTCCCCCGTTCATTCAGGTCGAGCGCAGAAGAAAAGCGAAAGCATTCGCCAAAAAAAAAAGCCGAGAAGTGTACATAGGTATGCTGGTTTTCCGCCTTGACGAGCGAGACAGCGTGTGGCGTACGTAGAATGTGGCTTGCGTAGCGGACAAACGAAAGCGACAGTGATACCGAATTCCGAAGTAGCCCCACCATCGGCAGTAGCGGCGTACACTACGCAGCATGATGCAGTTGCGTGAAACGAACCTGCAGTTCGCACTTCGGCAACATAGCGGTAAGATGGTGAATGGAGACGCATTGCAGGGTGCTACCAAATGAAATGAAGGTGGTGATGTGTAGCGTGTAAAGCAAGCTGGAACTATGTATCTATACTATTTGAGACTCTATAAACATTTGTTTTCTTAATTGCACGAGTTTGTGCAAAAAAAACCGTAGACACAAATTTTTGAATGCGCTGCTACCATTTTTCAGCTACGTTTAGTAAATAATGAAATATTACAGGGTTTTCCAGGGGTTCTCATAGTTGTGGGACACTTCCTTGACTCTTTCTTATTGCAAATGAACTTTAAATGTTGGAAATTCGACTCTTGGCACCCTTTTTGGACAGGATCCTTGGCAATTCCTATTGGGTTTGTTCAGCAAGGGTGTTATAGAGTCCAATTCCCATTACATTAAGTTCATTTTACCCAACAAAGAGTTAATAAAGTGTCCCTCAGCTATGAGAACTCCTGGAAAACCCTGTATGTATTAACGGAAAAGTTTAAAAAACATGAATATAATATAGTTAAATGAAAATAACGAACCCAATGCTTTCTTAAGCTAATGAATGGGTACTAATCATATTATGTTTTACGACTTTTGAGCCAGACTATGCCATTTGTTCGTGTTTAACAAATGAGTAATGGTGTATTTACATTCAACTGTTAACCACCAGCTTATGTGAAAAAGATCAAACAATACGTACACTATGCTTTGAGCATCGGTTCCTCCCGATGGTAGGAAATACAAATCTACTCCATTAGAGGTTGTTTGTTCCGCAGCTTCATAGAGGTGTCAAGATCAATGTAGTTTTCGCTCATGGTGAACCTTTAAGGCCACGAAACTCTGGAGATTACAGCCGCGTAGGAGAGCATAAAGCAAGTGATCTATATTTGTTGGGACATGGAGTTCAACTCATTACTAACTCAGTTTTTTACTCATTTTGAGTTTATTCTGTCGTTTGTTCATTTGAATGTAAGAACATTTTTCGAATTATTAAAATAATTCTGTAAAATTTCCAACCAATTTCATCGTTTTTTTCGTAATGGCAACATCACATTTGCAGTAGATCACTTAAATAACCATGTAAAATGAGGATTAATTAAAAATGTGCCAATCAAACTGTGACAAAGTACCATTCACACCTGAACGGTTGTTGACCTTAACATCAACTTACCCGTCACAACCAAAGAGTAGTGAGGCATCCGTTGTATGGGGATGGGATATTTTTTATCAAGGATGCTCCATAGGTTTGCTGTGGTATGGGTGATGATCTAGAGTGACCTTCACCAATGTATGAAAAGCTTTATAAACGTGGACAGTGGAATTTTAGAAATATTATGTTAGAGTAGATACATACTTTGCCATTAATTAATTGACAAATTACAAATGTGATATACAAGGAAGCAAAATAATAACCAAAGAGCTAATACATCGTATCTGTGACAACAACAACTTATTCAAGTACGTGATTTTATTGAAAAGAAATAAACGAAAGCAGGTCAATACAATCGTTTACGCTTGATTAAATGACGGACGAGCTCCTATCAAGTATTTAAAGCTCAACTGCAATCTTCCCATACGTAAGGTGCATTCAAAAGTGTCCATTTTATGATCACTCTTCAGTCCCTTTTAGGATATCAGACACATCAAGCAACGCACACACCCATTGCATAATAACCGTAAGGTATAATGTGTATTGGATTTTCCAACATGATCTTCTGGTTTGCAGGTAAACAGCCGTTTTTTGGTCAAATCTTAATTTGGTTTTCTTTTCTTGCGGCACACTTCTTTCACATAGCCTCTTCCTACGCTCTTCACTCATTTAGGCGTGTACGAACGATACGATACAACTTCTTTTCTCGGTCACGTCACAACCGGAGGCTATGTGGAATGCGTACAATCACTTTTTTGGGGATTGTTTTTTCCTGCTTCTCCATCTTCTCCTGTGGGCATGCTCGCTTTTTTACCGATCATTTCTGGAACGGCTTTGCTACTTTTACTTTTCTTTTCGAGCGACGCAGTGACGAGTTGCTCTTCAGTGTACTACTTTTCTTAAGCAATAATCGTTCCGAAGGTCAAATCCATTCGAAGACAAAGAGATGTACCTTTGGCCATAAATTTGCGATGATATTGCTGCATGTACAATATATGGGAATCCAACAAGAAACGTAATTTGTACGTTTGCTTGGTGGGGTAGACTTGAATTGGCTCGCTAAAATCAGCGCGGTAAAATCTGTGCGACAAAGTCTTCCTGTGGCTGATGTTCATGTTTGCCCAAAGGCCTATTACTTTAGAGTTTTAAGCCCCATTACCATTAAGTTTTGCAGCGACAATTAGGATTATTTGTCACAAGATTATCTAAAATTTTCGAAGCAGTGTCAGTTATGTAATCATCCCTCTTAAATTCGATCCAGGACAGTTGTTGCGCAGAGCTGCATAATAGATCATATAATAGAGGCACTTTTTCCCTATAAAATAGAGCTCTGACACATGACGAGCGTCAAACAGAGATCGATGGCAGCGATGCCAGAAAATGAGGAACGAAATGAGCGGAGGAACCAATGCAATCACATTTGGATCGGTTGACATAGCCCAAATATTACCATCCACGAGCTTCCACAATTACAACTACAACTTAAACACAGGCTTGGGAGGAAAACGGGCAATATAAATCATTCACCGGGTAGACAGTATGACGGATATCGTTTATTGATCACCTAAACACTTGCGTGTTCCGAAAAATAGATCAAATCAAAAATATGTGGCCGTCTTTGATGTGTTATTCAACGTTCGTCAATCAATGTTAGTCTTTGTATCACTTTCCCGGATACAAGCAACGCGGGAGCGGAACAGGTCTTTCATAAAACGGATGAACGAAATGACTGTGACTGGCTAACAGGCAAACAGTAGATAAAGGCAAAGTACACAGAGACATAATAGTCAGGTGTTATTTTGCCACCGTATGTTTGGTGGAATCAGAACAAACGCATAAATTATGCAGTGAGCTTGGAGCATACATCATTATAGTATTGAACATATGTTATTAGAAATTAACAATATTTAGCAGCAGCAGTTTTGCAAGTATTCTTACTTTCACAAAACTTGGTTACTTGAACGAATAGCACGTTTTGTGATCGTTACTTTCATAATGATCATTATGATTCAACCATGTATAACGTAATTTACTATAAACCGTATCTTGTTTATTATGTGTGATTAACAAAAAGCACCTCATTTTTAAGAAATTTGTTATGAAAAGCACAAACAACAATTAAATAATAGTCGTAAGAGGTCGTCCCGTGGCCGTGACTTCCACTGTTGGTGTCGCTAGAGTGCCGTGGCGAAGAACTGGCTCACGGCGGTGCTTGCTTCTTATTACGAACTGTAGCAAGAAGCAATAGTCCTCTACTTTCTTATGTGTAGCCTTTTCGGCACAGGATTGAGCACCAACCATAGTCTACCGATTGCATAATATTCACCATACGCTACCATACGCTCACGACTGCGATTCGATAATGGACAGTCGCTACTTGCAGCCTGAAAATACCCACAAAGTCGAAAATGGCTTGTGCTCTCACTTACTAGCCCCACCACCAGTTCAGAAGCCTTTGAAATTGCTGAACGGATTGCTGCCTGGTGGAAAAGGTTCACCCCGTGCGAAGGATAGATAGGGAACCTGTTACTCAAGTCCCAGTGAGCCTAGCACTTTATCGGCTGCGAAGGTAACCAGGAAATCAAAATGTCATAGTCGAACTCGTTGTACAGTTTGGCTGCTCGGGGCACGTTGATAGTGACCAGACATACGATTCGGCCAGACATACGATGGAAGGGGTAGTTGTAATGCCTCATGATTTGTCGAAATTCTATTTTTGCTATTAAGGTTGGCGATTGTGGGACCTGTGTTACATACGGGTGTTCAGACGATCACCATAAAGCGAAGCTTACGCATCTGCCATTGACTTTTACTTTCATCTGGTTTCGATCATTTCGATCCATAAAAGTTGTTGTTGGACATAGTCATGATTAGGAAGATGGGTTTTAAATTATATGTTTTGTTTTAGCGAACTTTCAGGAGAGTCTACATCTTGCGTTATTGAAGGTAGTGATTAACTTTAAAACTGCTGTGTATAATTATATTATTATGTATCTTAACAAGTATTCGAACATCCTTCACAGCAAGTTGTCAAATCGAAATGATAAGAAATTATACTTTACACATCGTTCGTAAAATTTGTTGATATATATTTTTTTCAAACAATACCTTCCAATTAACTGTAAAGTGCGAATGGTTTGATTGTGAATCCTTACACAAAGCATACCAAGAAACGTACGTTTTATTTGCAAACAAAATAAAATAATCACATCACGTCACTTGAATTAGCCTTGGTGGCGTTGCTATTAACCTTTGTTACGCATTATCGCTTGCTCGATCATCATCGCCATTCCCGATGCACCCTTCACGTAGACATGTTAACGTTTCATTCACAAAATAAAAGTGGCATCGAATCGGTGGCCGTTTCTGTTGATGATTTTATTGTTGCGTTTGTCACGCCTCGTTCGTTTGTTAATTCGATTGAAGTGGCAGTGGGATAGCTTGAAAAGATGCTTTTTTTAAATAATACAACTCTACTATGTACAATTAAATGTGATCAATTCCACGCAGCTTCACCCAATACTAAATATCTTTCGTTCAAAATAAAACAAGGAAAGACTTTGCCTTTTTCATTTCTAGAGCACTGTTAATCCTATGCGCAAAAACACGCCAGCCTATTACGTTTAATATTCCGGAGAAATTGCCCCAAAAACAACACAATGCCTCACCACATGCGCATGCGTTTACAAACGGCTGGGGAGTCCTCGCTACGAAACCGACATTAACAGGGCAAACGGGGAATGATCGATCGATCGTGTCGTGTCCACACATGCTTCACTGGCTTTGCACCCGCATTGCGTCGTTTGCGCTACATGGCCGAAAACTGGCAAATGTTAAACAACGAACCTTCCGATCACCAAACGTTCGTCTCGATTGTTAGCTGGCGCCTTATGCGTAACAATACATACACACATTGTTCTATGACAGAAAAAATGGTTTTAACTCGTTATGTGTTTTACGCGTTTCAATGATGGATTTGTTTTTATCGTGTTCTACTGTGTTTGCCTATTTTGTTGCATAAGCGCTGAGCGAAAAGTTAAACGACTGATTATAGCCTCTTAAAAGATAAAATCGTAACAAACTTACAAACGCATACAATCGCTGAAAACTAAGGCATTCGTATGTTTCACGCGGAGAGAAAGAAAGTAACCACTGCGTGATTGATGATACCGTTCGTCAATCGTTAGTCAGTAATACAAATAATTTAGATATGTAATAGTTTTGCTCTCTTACAAATTTATTATACAATTCTATGAACCGTGGTGCTGTGATGTAAATATCAAGTGCACCTACACACAAAAGGGCTTTACCAAAAATAAAACATTGCATTTAGACAGGTATACAAATTTTACCATTGCACTCACATGAAGCATGTCATCATCGCTGTCATCAGGTCAATAGCTTTATTTAAAACGAATGTTGCAAGTACATTGCAAAAGAATTTCCATACCATGCAGGGCGTATTTTGCATATTGTATGATATTGCCAATTATCTATAAATAATGCAGATAGCGTACGGTGTGGAGACTGGGCCAATGGTTGTTTCAAGTTCGAATTAAAGATTCAACGCTTGTACGCTTACAACTACTACTGAGCTTCAAAACATGATCATCAACATCAATGTAACTAAAGAAGGTAATAGGATTAAGATAGCTTCTGTTATTGTGAGGCGGAGTGTAGTTATGTATCGTTGCAAGGACAATAACAAGCAGACGCGTAATGTTCCGTAAATATAGTACACTTTTTTGTATTTTTACAAAAAACTGGGTGATGTTTTTGTTAATCTTATACAAATTCTTTGTATCATCGCAAATGTAATTTTAATCTAATTTTCCGAACTCTTTACTCCATCCGAAGATCGATCAATATGGTTTCGAAATCATACTATTAGTGGAAAATTTCCTTTATGAAAAGGCTTCTAAAATTTTATAATTTATGATTCCTAACTACTGATTTATAGCAAAGCTGAAATATCGCAGCACAGCTTCAAGAGCCATCCGCAGCGGATCATATTCCCTCTCAAATTTATACCGTTTTTTTCTTCGAAGGTGGAGAGTGGAATGTACAGACATGAGAAATGCACGAAATGTAATGTACACTTTCCACCAGATCGCACAATTTGCTAGTTCGATTGCATCATGAGCATTCGTTGATAGTGAAGCTTGCAGTCACGAATGCAGCATGGTGCCCTTATACACTGTCTCGAGACATCAGTAGAATCGCCATCTTCCACTAAGATATCGTCGCCGGTTTTCGTATGTTACGCGATTGTATAACTTTCAACTGTATGACGATCTAGCATAGGCACACTCCCCAATCTCTTCTGCTTGCCCGAGGCGTGGGGATCAGCTGCAACGGCGCCGTTGAGTTCTTCATTTGCAAACATGCTTGCGAAGTGAAGATCTTACACCTCCTCCGGTGTACAAAACACTGCATGTGCGAGTGAAAATAGACTAATCATATGATGGCTTCGATAGTACCGTGTCAAAATATCTAGCATGTCGGTCACGATATGCACGGGCAACAAACAAGACACAAACAATCCCAGTATTATTTACAAAATACCATAAAAGCATAACATCTGTACCAGATGATTGTTGAGAATTTGGGGAGCTTTTGCGACACCTAATGAAACAGCGGGTATAAGATCATCTACTTCGTCGTATCATTTACGTGCCCGAAAGTCATTAAGCTATGGGTGTAAACATGGAAGAGCAATTGTTCAGATGGGTAACGTAATATGACTTTGTGCGAGAAAACAGATGGTAACGAAGTGCTTCAATCTTAACCAAAGTGATGCACCTTTTGATGTATTGCCTTTTGGTTATGGCTTAGTATGAATTTGCTTCGGTATGTCTGAAGAAAACATATGACCATGAACAATAACCATGAACAAACCGTTTCGTTATTCACAATTTTCAGACAATTGTAAAAGAGACGCAGTGAAATTACCATAATAAATAAAATACTTTTTATAACTCTTCCTCAAATCAAATGAAAGATATAACACATTGTAAGATAGTGTTGATCTGTGTTGATGTTAATAATAATGACTCCACATCCCCATCAAACAATCACATCATCTTTATCTTGTTAGTGATCTTCCTCCTCCTTCTCCTCTTCTTCTTCTTCTTCTTCTTCTTCTTCTTCTTCTTCTTTGGCTCAACAACCGATGATGTCGGTAAAGGCCTGCCTATACCACTTGTGGGGTTGGCTTTCAATGACTTTTGGATTACCCCCCAAAGCAGGATAGTCATATGACATATGAGAAATATTTCTACGTATGGCTGCACGGTCCATTTGGGGCTTGAACCCATGACGGGCAGTCGTACGAGTTGACTTAAGTCGTACGAGTTGACGACCGCACCACGAGACCGGCTTGTTAGTGATCTAGTAATTAAATATTTACAACAGGTTCAGCTTCTCTAACCAGTTCCGTTTCGATAATTTCTAAAAAAAACGCATCGTTAATATGTTTCTTTGAGTTGAATAAGCAAGTTTATGGTGATGGATGCGCAAATAAAAGCTATTCTGCGTCAGTATACAGCTAATAACTACCTCTTTGGGTGTGAATATCTCACTGTGCATTGAGTATACAGACGGGCGAATGATTTTGCGTATAGAAACCTTACAAACCTGTCACGTCGTTCGAATCTTTTATAATCATAGTACTTCGACAGCTTCGTCAGTGTTTCTTGAAACGGTAGCCGCTACCAATGTTCCCGATCATCCGGCAAATGGTGCCATAAACTCGAATCGTTTACCAATTCGTCACAAATCAAATATTAATTGTACATTTTGTCTAGCATTTGTCCATTCCCGGCGCCATTTTTAAGCGACTTGTGAGGTCGACCTAAGTAGTGTGGCAGCTATAAAGCAACAAACAGCATAATTACGAAGCTTCCATAAAGCCTATGTTAATGGATTTGGTTTACTAAGTATAAACGTAACGGGCCTGGGCCCGTTGTTGATATCGACGATGCAAATGATCCACTGGTCAGTGTATCGTACATTTATTACCAACTTAAGTTTTACGACGTACTGGCATCGCTGATCGCAATACATTACTCTAGTGAGACAAAAGAGATTTTCAAATTTTGCTTTTTAAATTGATTTGAAATACAGCTGCATATAATTTGTATTTCGGCACAACTTATACATACTTGTAACGTTTAATTTGTTCCAATAGTGTTTTTTTTTGCGAAAATGCTATCAATGCCTTTATCAATTGATATAATCACTCAATTCAAAAAAGACGTTTTAGCTAAAAGTTTGCAGTTTTTTTTTTGAATAGAAAAAAGACTTGCTAATGACGCATATAAATCCTAAAATATTATATTAGAATAGGATTACAAATAATTTATTCCACTGCGCATTGTGCCTGCCAGTTGGCGTTGACCACAAATTACTCGCACGGCAAAATATGGCCCGATTTTATGAATTAGGACATTTACCTTTAGTTCCTCTTGATTCTTATTATTATGACTTTGACAGAACTCTAATTGCCCTAGACAAACATTTTCCATTATTGATATGTAGCAAAGCAAGACTAGTATTCCTTTTTGTTCGTGAAAATTTAATATGACTCAGAGGTGACACATTGGTTCATTTCATTATAGGTGCAGCATCAAGTGTTTTACTTTTGTTACAGCATCAAGGTTAAGGTTTGTTAAATTTGACTTAAGTATTACTGACAATTATCATACATTGTCTGTAATACTTAAGTCAAATTTAACAAACCTTAACCATCATACATTGCTAATACAAAGTCGATGCTCAGAAAGATTACATATCATGTGGTACCAACATGTAAAGTCTAGCTTAAATACTGGGAAATACATTTGTTTAAAATTGTTAAAATGCTAAGTGTATCTGTTATTAATTTACATATCCAATTAATTGTAACCAATACTTTTTTTTCGACATTCTTGTTGTATTGTAGAAGTTGTTGTATGATAGTAAATAACTATGTTGTATAGTTATGTAAATTTTCATTTCGTTATTAAAGCAATACGGCTTGGCCATCCCTTACAAAATAAAAAAAAATTGACTTTTCAGTCAGATATTAAATCGGGTATTTTCAGATTTCTTCATCGATTAATGCAGGTAACGACTGTTAGCAGGCGAATGGATTAAAACGGGACATGTGATAAAAAAAGAACCTGCTGTTACGATACATCGTCACTACACGGTTTTATGTGCCTAGCATACGGCCAAAGATGTTCCCGCGTTGAACATTAGCTAAGCTGCTGTCCTCACACAAATTGCAACTGGACAGCAGAAAAATTAAGCAAATTTTTCACCTTATGCAATCAGCGCACCAAGACGCGCCTCGTTTCACTTTCCTATCGGGTAAGGGTTTTAAACGAGTACCGAAAGGCGGCAGAAAGATAACGAAACCGTACTTGAGTGGAAAACAGTTTTCCAATCTCATGTGCGTATGTATACATACGCAGTTTATGAAGTAATTCATCTTTCATATCGTGCTTCCGATATACTAATGAAATCAAGTTTTTGGTAACTGTCATGCATTGTAAAATAAAACTCAAACATGTGGAAAGCTCATAGAATACGTTTGGAAACAGGCTGTGAAAACGTACATGTAGTTTTAAGGTTATTTTGTAATTTTTCTAATATCAACGAATTTCGCATAACTTACTCAACAATTAAAAAAACACTATTCTAAAATGTTTGACCATTTTATGTTTGCTAAACTTTACAAATGATAAACGTTTTTTGCGTACTGTACGTCTTAAAAGCGGCGAGAAGATGAGCGTAAAAACAAAATCTTCAATTATATTACCGGTTCATTGAACTTCGCTTAGTCGTCAGACCTGCGGCGATGACGGTAAGCGCAAAGGGGTATAAAAATCCATCAGCTTACGAATAGCTAACGATTCTCTTGCATCGGACCAACAGCGTTGAAGTAACAGTCCTTTCGCGCGTTGGGATATGTCGTGTGATTGCGTAGGACTACAGCCGTAGCAAGCAACCGAAGAAGAAGTCCCCAGTCTTTCGAATATTCACAGCTACAATACGCACTCGTCGCTTACATTCACTTTGTGTATCTATTGCTTAGCAATACACTAGCATCGGGGTTACTAGTGCTTCCTATGCACGCCGAATCCATTTGAGCCCGCGTATTGATCAAGTAATCTTCCCGTGTAAGCTTCACCACAGCGATCGGTTGCATAATAGCTGCAATGAACTTTGATGGGCCGGCTCGAGCAGGAAGAAATGCTGTTTGTTTACATTTTCAGGGTGTAGCGCAAAAATAAAAGACTAGTGACCTATTTGTATGCACACAAAAAGGCTGAATGCTTGAACGATGTACGCTGCATAAAAATTACGACGCAAATGAGGCTGTAAATGAATTGTTGGTTGATTGTGTTATATATATTGTGACTTTTTCTTGTCTTATTACTATTTTCTTCTCCTTCTGCATCCAATTTTTGGCAATGATAGACGGATTGAAACAACAACACATAAACACATGTAATTCACTGCAAACGCTATAATATCACTGGAAAAAACAGGTGAAATATGCTGTACAAATTTTCATAGATAGAATTCCGCGGATGAGCCAGACCAATCAGCAACCCCCCTTATGGAGCGAAGGATAACATCATCTTCTTCTTATTGGCGAAGCGATCTACGCGACCATGCCCTGCATGTTTTATAAAGGCGTTCAAGTTCAAGACTCATTTTGAGACCACGCAGCCGGATAGATCAAGTCAAGTCTTTGCTAGGGAGGCACGGTCCATATGACCCTTGAACCCACGTCGAACATGTTATTAAGTCGTAGTGAGTTGACTACTGCACCATGGGGCCACCCTCTCATTAAACACTCCTATAACATACATTTTGCCAATTTTTGTTCTCTTCATTAGCTAATTACTCCAATTGGAGTTCAAAATTAAACATCGTAGCGATTCTGCAATGCGATCGTATCGGGTATGTGTTTCTTTGTCAAAATTTTGGTTTAGATGTTTTATGCATAGAATATCTTACTAACAAGTAACGCTGTGAATAATTCCGAAAGCTTTTAGTTAAACACACCATGTCCAATCTGGCCCCGCTACACAGTCGCAAGGTCGTGCACATCGATGTACGTGGCAAGATACTAGTTTATAAAAGCCTTTTTATACGTGATGTATCGTCAACGTTAGCCGAAGCAGCAACTCAATAAAGAGGGGAAGAATCGGTTTGTAACTTATTTTGCCAATGTCAAATTAAAATACTAATGATGAGAAGCTATTAGTTATTGAATGTCAATGGATTGGTTCCCTTGCGTTAATATTAAAATATGAATATATTTTACTTTTGCTGTTGTGAATAAGATTAGCTTACTAATTGTTACTGAAGGCTAATAGTTACGACCTAAAATTTTAAGCATTTATCTCAAGCTCATGTCAAGGTATGTGAATTGAATATGATACGTATTTAAATGTGGTGAATTATACGCACAATAGTAATCGAATGGCTGGTCATGTACCGTTTAAAAATAGCAACAATAAAATATTAATATTATTATTAATATTTTTGCACCGTTTCTAGCAGTTCAAGAACATAAACTTCATGTTAGGCAATATCATCATGCCTAATAGTTCATTAATTGCACTATATAAAAGATTGGAAGATCTACGATAGTTAACTAATCGCTTGAACGCTAAATATAGCACATAAATAGACGACACTAGTGTTTGCGTGAGCATCTCGGTCTGCTCGTTAGGAATACAAATGATGCTCTTTAACCCTAAAATGTCCATGTTTTAGGTGTCGTTGCTCTTGATGTAATTTGAATTCAAAAAAGCATAAACAACAGTTGCTCTAAATCCGTGTCACACATCGTGATATTTCTGCAGCAGCACGAATAGTTAAAATACGATTAATTCGGAGGGGCCCCAGTGTATGGGGCTATAATAACATTGGCGTTTAGGCGGCACGCAGCTGTAACAAAAAAAACGAACGAAAGAAAAAAAGGTTTGTCCTCATGTGATAATGTCTTCCGACGGCAGCGGCAGCTTAAGGGAAGCGATAAAATTACCATATCATGCACACACACACATCCCTTCTATGGCTTTCAACGCATGCATGGCAATTCATCAACTAGCACATGAACGAGGCTCTACATTGCATTTGGTGCCCCTTGCCTCGTAACAGGCGGCACTCGGCCACGGTGCTGGACCGAAAAAGTGTGTCTATGTTACAATCGATCCAAACACTACACTGGCGCACCACACAACCCAGAAGTAATGTAGCACACAGATCAGTCGGAGCATGAAGACAGCATAATTCACTACCGGAACCTTCCATGGAACCGGCCCAGTCTGCGCTTTCCAGTGCTTTTCATATCATGACCGATTTCCCTCTCTTACCCATGATCATCTTACCCAACACTGACCACGGACAATCGAAGGAACGGAACGTAAGGCGCCGCCACCGTCACCACACCTGGTGTTGGCGGCGTTGGCCTCACACTAGAAACCATTGCCAATTTGATGAGATGAAACGCGGGGAATGAAAGTGATATGTGGTTGGGCGTATGGCGCGCGTGCGTGCTTGTGTGTGTTTTAGGTGCGTAGAAGAGGGAGCACATGTGAGTGTAGTGCTTTAGACCGTTTAGAGATTACTCAATCGCCACGGCAAAGAGTCGCATGTGTAGTGATTTGGGCTCAAATTACGAAATTAGGAGTTCAAACAATTCCCCTTATATAAACTTGATTCCTAAGGTATTAAGCTCCATTGTTCCCTTCAAGTAATTAAACTGTTTGTCATTTGTTCGTAGTACATATTTGAATGAAAGTAATATACAAAATTGTTAATAACTGTGTATCAATGAAACAAATAAATCTGTGTATACATCATGCAAGGATATTGCTCCCACCGCAAAAGTGTGAACGCCGGTACGACTACGACATTTAGCCTTGCAGACATAGTAATTTTTACCCGGGTGGTGATAAGCTGGTCTTTTACACACAGGTCGAGTGCACCGTTGAGATCAATGTCAAGTGCAATCATCTTCATAGTCCATTGAAATGCATGGCAATCCTTCTTATCGCCATGAATCAATTGGTACCCATGGTATTTGTGCATTTTATTGGATGTACTATTTTATTTTATTTTTATGTTTTGCTCGTGGCATCTAAGTTATCAATATTTTCTGAGGTTAGATATGAATGGTACGGGTTTGTATTGCCGTTTTTTCTACGACTTTTTTCCATTTCTTTCTCATTCAACTACAGAGGTTTGACCTATTTTCCCTTACTATAATTGGAGGTAATGTTTTCGAAGCTATTAGCTGATGCGCTTCGTGGTATATTAACTTCAATCAAGAATGACCTGATTACGAAGCCCATATAAGTCATCAATGGGAAACTGGACGGTCGCATTGAGTGCGCTTGTCTTGCCTGTATTTGCTGCAGCAGCGAATTAAACGTGGATTATCTAATAGATTTCGTCCATTTTCAACCGCTCCTTCCCAAGCGGGTCGTGTGAAACCAAGACCACTCGTCTGGCCCATCGATGAAAGCACCCGTTTTCTGTATCACTTAATCTGCTAGAAGTGTCCATGCCGGGTGGCTTGAGAAGAAATTAGCCGTTAAACTCCGCTTTTACGTTTTCCAGGTTATTACTCGCAGTTCAACCAACCGTAAAGTGCCGCGGGTCACACGGGCGACTATGCCAGTGGCTATCAAAATGTCTGCAGCACCAGCACAGTGTGCTACCAGATGAATCGTCTTATTTTAATAAACAACCGTATCGTTAATGCAGGTCTCAGAGGTGCTCAATTACTGTGGAATGCCCAACCGTATAGGTTAACCGTTTTAGGCACAATTGTACTACCATCATTTTAGTGCACCCGATGACAGCCGGTTTGTTTAATCATCATCAGCGTAAGCTTAAGAAGAGAGCTGTCGTACTAAGTAGTAGCAAATATTTAGTTTAATTTCTATGGATTCGTAGTAATATTCACTTGTGTGATCAAATTTCAAACTATTTGGAAATTACTCTACTCCACTACAGCCTCTACGTGACATCAGATTTAGCTTGATAATATGTTGAAAGAAGTATGAAATACAAAACGTTGGTTTAATTGTGTATTTGAATTACTGTTCATCAATTGAAACCTGTAAATCATTTTGAAACATTTAAAACTCGTCTAGCTAAAGACGGACATCAAAAATTTAAAATCCTTTTCTAAACGAAAGCGAGAAAGGGCTGCTTAACCCCGGGTGAAGTACTTTTGGTAGCACACGCTATGTACGCATAACATTCCATCGACACCGGCTTAGTAGTGTTGAATGGCTGCTATAGGTATAAGAAACAATGCAAACGCAAAACAACACTAAAACATATATTAACCGATATCGATGCATTCCTTGTTTTTGCGTGGTACCGGTACTACTAGGAAACCGCGCCAATAGCCATTTGCCGCATTCCTTCCTCTAATGCGTGTATACCATACCGGATTAAACCTGTGTAACAATCAGAAAGTAGCAGTAATTGATTTGATCGTTTTTAATTGGTACTGTTTTATTATAAATCAAGTGAAATAATGCCAAAACAAAACTATCAGAGGCAAGATAACATGCGAACAAGCCAATGTTAGTCCTTAGAAGAAATAAAAGGAAATATATTATTTAGCATTTTTTGTGCAGTTTATGTGTCGTTTCGAATTTTTTTTAACACACACCTCTCGTACCAATCACTCCCAATTCGAGGGTAAAGTAATCTGTTTCTGACGTAACCTAATCTACTCACAACCACAACATACTGAATACGATACACAATCTGGGGTGTTAAGCAGGAGCACTACCTGTTTACCGCGAATCCCAGTGGAGGCTGAGAAAAAAAAATACCACGAGTGAAGCCAGCTGGGAATGTAATCGCTACACGATTTAGGCAGGAGGTCGCGTCCGGAAAGCATCGAATGATACTTTCACTAGCTGCAATAAAAATAAAGTAATACTGGCGACAGACATACTGATTACGGCATACGTGCTCGTTTCGCCACTGACTGTTTTGTAGAAAGAGCATTCAGCAAGGCTGTAGGGGAAACTAGAACTTTTGTTTTAAAAAAATTGTCATTACTATTTAAATTGTTTGTTTTTTATATGCTGCTGTTTTGTTATAAAAAGTACTTTTATTTTTATTATTACAAATAATAATATTACAAGTTATAGTTTAAAAAATCCGCGGTAAACATTTTTTTAATATTTATCTCTTCAATCGTTTTTCGTTTTTTTTTTCTTTTTTTTACAAATTCGACCTTACCGGAACGTTCTTTCGTAAATTATAAAATATGACGAAAAAATGATTTATTGGTGAAAGAAATATGTAAGCAAGTCCTTAGCAAGGATGTCTACCAATAACAGACATCGAGTACATTCAATGTAATAAAAAGAAATCATGATTATTGTGTTTTTTTTTCTTTATTTACTTCTTACTTCTCGTCGTATTGACTTAATGTCCTCTACGCGGTCAAGCCGGCCCTATACAGGGTTTCGAGACTTATTGAGTTCCACGCAGCCTGATAGATAGATAGTCAGCCCTTATTTATTTATTTATTTATTTATTTCATATATAACCGACGGACCATCGTGTCTAATCGGCAACCTTATAATTAAATTCAGGAGCATATAAATAAACCTCTAGTTATAAGCAAACATTAAATGTGACGTATACGCAATTTCTCCTTGAACGTAGAAGTAGACATACTAAAGTCGAACAAATCTAACACTTCATTGAACTCGAGGGACATACGTATAATAGGGTGTCCCTGGCTATGTTGTTGCGTGTACGCGGTACACGGAGATGGAAATTAGATCTAAGAATCCGACAGGGAGCGAACAAATTGATGCTGGCTAGTAATGCCGGGGAATCGATCTCTCCGTTAAGGAGCCGGAATATAAAAAGGCATTGGGGGTTTTTGCGTCGAGAGCAAAGTGGTTCAAGTCCGAGAAGCAGACACCGCTGATGGTAGGAGGGGCGAGCGTGGTGGGATTCCCATGAAAGGAGTCGAACCGCGTACCTGGTGATTCTCCGTAGAATGGCTTCGAGGCGATTGATGTCACCAACGCCAAGCGGGCACCAGATCGGGCAGCAGTACTCCAGGCACGACGATGGCACAGAAGATCGACTTTACGCACATGGGATCGGTAAACTCGCTACAGGTCCGCGTAACTAGACCGAGTAGCTGATTTCCCTTCGCAACAACGCTGTCAATGTGAGGGCGAAATGACATCTTCTGATCGAGTAGAACCCCCAGATCACGGATACAAGTCGTGCGAACCAAAGCCGTGTTGAGCATAGTGTATGTAAACGAGGTAGGGTAACGGACTCTGCTGATTGATATACACTGGCATTTATCAGCACACACTTGGAGGGCGTTTCTGCTGCACCAGCTGTCGAGATTCTCAAGGATCATATGAAGGCGTACACAGTCACTGTCGTTTCTAACTGCAGCGAATATTTTTACGTTGTCGGCGTACATTAGGTGTTGGCCTGGCGGTAAAATAAAAGATAGATCATTTATATAGATGAGGAAGAGTAGCGGTCTCAAGTTACTCCCTTGAGGTACTCCGGAGGAGCTGGTGAAGAAGTGAGAACGATGAGTTTTACGTCCGTTTGTGATATATGCGAGAATGGACAATACACTCACGAACATAAATACAGTTATAAACTTAACGGATGCTTTATTGCTAACTTGTGTATGCCGCGCTGCCCCGATGCGAAGTGTCCTCTGCTCTTCGCGCAGCAGCCGAACGATCCACCCCGACCGATCGCTCTCAGGCGCTCACGGCTCGTCAACTGCAGTAAGAGCGGCTTACTGCGAAGAGAGCACGCGAGCAGCTGGCTGCATTCTTTCATCTAACAATGAGATCCTATGCTTATATAGTACGAACGACCAGTTAAGTATGAACGCAGCCAGGTGATGTGCCAGTCGAGGAAACCGAGTTTTTTTAGCTTCGAGAGTAGAATATCATGAGAGATACTATCGAACGCAGCCCTGAAGTCGATATATACTGCATCAACTTGAGTACCACGATCCATGTTGTCGAAGCAGAAACCAACAAATTCAGCAAGATTTGTGGTGGAAGATCTCCTTGGGAGAAATCCATGCTGACTAGGGCTCATATAGTTTTGAACTGCTGTGAGTAGCGGATTGTATAGAATGAACTCAAACCCCTTTGCACAAGCGCATAGGAAAACAATGCCACGATAATTGCAAGCATGAAGTCGACTGCTCTTATTACGGGAGGACGGGTTATATGAGACGTGAACCCATGATGGACATTTATTAATTAATTTATTTATTTGTACCTCCCTTACTTCTATACCAATACTTATTAGTTTTGCGCCAACTACGCAAATTTTCTAGTGGTTTATTATCATGTATTTGTGCCTTCGTTTATAGTTTAATTTTTGTTTTTGTTTTTAATCTGCTTACTCTTCTTTGCCACAACAATCGATGTTGCTTACCTGTAGCACTGCTTATAAGCCGATAGTTATTTAGATGGATGGTTAATCTACCCCATCCCTGTCTTAAACACTGTACTCCTCGCCGTCTACACTTCCATTTACATAGAGATTTTTTTTCCAATTCGCATGCTTTGCCATTAAGAAGCAACCAAGGATTTCTCGTGCCAATAAATTGAATCTGAATTTGTATATGATAGCAATATATTACGACCAACTAAGTAACGTATTTATTTGAATTTTAAATATTTCAAGTGTTGTCTATACACCTTGTGGCTGGAGACCTTTGTCCTAAATAATAATAAAAGCTGAACTGCCACGTCAATTTGTTTGACCGAGGGCTCTCTATAGTCATGCGAGAAAGCGGTTGTCATTTGTTGTGGTATGCTTCACAGGCTCAGTGACAAAGCAATAATATTTTAACATTGTAATCAAAGAAAGAAAGCAGCAAACATGGTAAGTGGAAATTTAATCCCTTTAATAACTTTTAAATTATTGAAAATATATCGTATCCTTTATTGGGATACCCCTGCATCCCTCTGTATGAGGAATTCAGCGTAGACCACTGGACTAACCTAACAATTTGTCCTTTTTTAGTTCCGCAACCAATACGATAGCGATGTGACGGTCTGGAGTCCACAGGGCCGTTTGCACCAGGTGGAATATGCAATGGAAGCCGTAAAGCTTGGCTCAGCGACGGTGGGATTGAAAAATAAGGATTTTGCGGTGCTAATTGCACTGAAACGTGCATCGTCCGAGCTTTCGTCGTACCAGAAGAAAATCATTTCCATCGATGATCATCTCGGCCTTTCGTTCGCCGGTATCACGGCCGACGCTCGAATCCTTAGTCGCTATCTGCGCCAAGAGTGTCTGAATTACAAGTATGCTTATGATGCGTTCTATCCGGTAGGACGACTTATTAGCAATCTTGGCAACAAGATGCAAGTCTGTACCCAACGTTATGACCGTCGTCCGTATGGCGTAGGGCTGCTGGTCATCGGCTACGACGACCAGGGTCCGCATATCTACCAAACTTGCCCAAGTGCTAATTTCTTCGACTGTAAAGCTATGTCGATTGGATCACGTTCCCAGAGCGCCCGTACGTATCTCGAGAAGCATCTGGCAACATTCCCGGATTGCACCAAGGACGAGCTGATTCGTCATGGCGTACAAGCACTTCAAGACACGCTGCCCAACGAGGTGGAGTTGAACAACAAGAACATTTCGATTGCGATCGTGGGCAAGGGCGAAAATTTCCACGTTCTAGAGGAGCAGGAAAATGATAAATACTTGAGCAACATTGTACGCCGTGGCGGAGCTGCACCGGAAGCTGCTGTCGGAAGTCAGCCACCCCGTGACGATGGTGACGATCAGCCCCCAAACGTACCGGATCCAATTCCAGTAGTGGCGATGGAAACGTAAATGAATCGCAATCGCCCTTAAGTGGTTTGTGCGAAACGAATCCTACTGGGCTTCAGGCGCATCTCAACCACTTTACCCTCACCTGGAATAGAACTGATGGGTATTTCAAAAACTGAAGGGTGGGAGTTTGGAATACGGTTTTATTTCAAACTCCCACCCCGACAATTTCTTCGGAATCCAACAGCGTTCCTTTCGGGCAAAGGGCTTTAATGTGAATTGGATATTCAATAAAAACTCAAGCAAACACAAGATACTGTTTATTATTTGTTGTAAAGCATAAACATATGTAAACAAACGTATCAAAGCTTAATATTTTGGACGAGTATCGTCTACATCGAGTTGGCCCGTTTCCCGGGAAGGCATCACCAGAGGCTTCACGAAGTAGAATCCAATGTGTAGAGTAACGATAGTTCCGAACAACAGCTTCAAAACCGATTGCCGATCCATTTGTGATGTTTCTGATTTCGTTATAAGTTGTGATGATTTAGCAGCCTAGGACAACTATATTGACCGAATATTGTTGCCGAATTACAAGACCGGCGAATAGTGTAGCAATGTTTCGATTATTAGTTTTGCCGAAATTGGCCTTTTGACAGTTCATATTATTACCCGATATGAACAGTGGTGTACACAATTATAGCAGCTGCCATTCATTCCCGTTACGTAGAATAGAATAGAAAAATGCATTTAAAATGAATCTCATTTTCCGCGTGGAAACTAACAGATTACATCAGGCAACAAAAGATATGGATATGATGTACAGAATACGTTGAACACAGTTGTTTCTTTAAATTTCAAAGCAAGGGACACAATTTTCCGTTATTATAGAACAACTTACACATATTGTGGATAAAAACAAATATGAAAAATATGTAGATTTCCATCTGCGTTATCGGCATGATTATCTTTGTCATCAAAATTTCATATTGACACAATTTTTCATTTGTTCGTACCTCATGTTCAATGATTGCCGACGTGCACGCTGTCAATGAAGGTTGTTGCTATGCGAGAACCAAGCGACGCTTCGACCAACATTACATTCATTTTCATCAAAACGTATCTCATTATACGAACACAATGTAGAACTGTAGCTGGGTTTCAATTTGTATTATATTTCCCTTTTGCGGTGCTTGAACAGATGATACTCCAATCACCGAGCAACGTTAGATGTTTCACCGACGCGTTGAAACATAACAAACTTTTCGCCACTCTGTATGCTGATGTTGATTTGCATATTCCTTGTGCCGCTTTTCTTAGGCTATCGAACCGGCATTGGACGCGATACGAGGCCACAGGTCAGCGCATTCCTTCGCAACGGGACCGGTGATAGCAGAGCCTTTCATTTCGCCCTTGTTGTTTACTATCACACCTGCATTGTCCTCAAAGTATAGAAAAACACCATCTCGCCTGCGGAACGGTTTACGCTGCCGAATCACGACGGCTGGCATTACCTACAAAGAAAAAACATGTATGAGATATCGTGCACACTTTCACTTTCACACAATCCTTCAATGTCGATTATAGGGTAAAAACATTACCACATCCTTAACGGTAGATTACCTTTTTACGCAGCTCTGGTTTACCCTTCTTTACCGTGGCTACGAACATGTCACCGACTCCAGCCGCAGGCAGACGGTTCAAACGACCGCGAATGCCATGGACAGCAATGACGTACAGGTTCTTGGCCCCCGTGTTGTCAGCACAGTTGATGACGGCGCCAACCGGCAGACCGAGCGAGATGCGGAATTTTCCTCCCGCGGATCCTCCACGTCCTATTGAAGAAAGTAATCAATATACACTATTAACACCCCGAAAATTGCGAATGCTACACTTCCGATCACCACAACAGTGCACACAACCATTCAACCACCGCGCATCCCTCCACAATACGTTTTCGTTTGGAGCTCAGTCCAACACGCCAGTGTGACATTGTTTTCACCAAAATATCACCGTGATTTGCACATGGGCCAATAATACGGGGCACTGTTGTGGCATCGGAGCAATCTAGAAAACGGCCAGTAGCCACAAAGCCACAATTTACCTCTCTTAGACATTGTTTAAGTCCGCAGCAAAATCAAGTGTGTCTTTCACACAAATCCGATTGCCGGAAAAAGAACGCAAGACAGCCACGACTGACAGCTAGTTGACTTCCGTTGGTTTCTGAATGACAGTTGCGCAAGAAAATTTTCAATATACGAAATAAAGTCAAACATTTTTCCCAAATTATTCCGTTCTAGAAATACACGCAATGGTGTTGAGAGCTCTAAAAAGAGCTAAAATAAATGAAAGCATAATAGAAATGTTCAATAAAAATTAAACGAATAAAAAATGAACAATTTTAATCGATTGAGCAAATCAGAATATGGCAGATTACAATTGCTACTTGGGCATTGATTGCATTGACCGATGACAACGTTGACAAGTTGACGTGTCGTTAAAAAAATTGCAAAAATTTTCAACAAAAGAATGAGCATTCGGCTTAATTTGCTGAAGTAAAAGCATAACATTTGCAGTACGTGTGCAGTGATAAAATTGAACATAATAGAATTGTGCAAATCTACTTTGTGTTTTATTTCAGAGCCACTGTCGTAAATCTACGGTATGTTGACGAATTTTGAAACAAAATCGGCCCGTGTGAAGGGCCTATCGTTTCACCCGAAACGTCCATGGATTCTGGCTAGGTAGGCGACAAACAAAAAAAATCAATCGCACTGACTAAGTGTATTCACATTTAATTGTATGTTTATTTCAGCTTGCATAGCGGTGTTATTCAGTTGTGGGACTATCGCATAAGCACTTTGATCGAAAAGTTCGACGAACATGATGGCCCGGTACGTGGCATCGCGTTTCACAATCAGCAGCCCTTGTTTGTCTCAGGCGGGGATGATTTTAAAATCAAGGTCTGGAACTATAAGCAGCGCCGGTGTATCTTTACCCTGCTGGGTCACCTGGATTACGTTCGAACCACGGTGTTTCACCATGAGTATCCGTGGATTTTGAGCGCCTCGGATGATCAAACCATCCGCATCTGGAACTGGCAGTCACGGTCATGCATCTGTGTGTTGACCGGGCACAATCACTATGTCATGTGTGCTCAGTTCCACCCGAGCGATGAAGACATCATTGTTTCGGCTTCGCTTGATCAAACTGTTCGCATTTGGGACATTTCTGGTCTGCGCAAGAAGAACGTCGCTCCCGGACCCACTGGTTTGGACGACCATTTAAAGAATCCTGGTGCAACGGACCTTTTCGGCCAAGCGGACGCCGTAGTAAAGCATGTCCTAGAAGGACACGATCGAGGCGTAAATTGGGCAAGCTTCCACCCTTCGCTACCGCTGATTGTGTCCGGAGCAGACGATCGACAGGTAAAGTTGTGGCGCATGAACGAATATAAAGCTTGGGAGGTAGATACGTGCCGTGGACACTATTATAATGTTTCCTGCGTACTGTTCCATCCTCGGGCGGATTTAATAATTTCAAACAGCGAAGATCGCAGCATTCGCGTCTGGGATATGACTAAGCGGCAGTGTATTCACACGTTCCGCCGCGAAAACGAACGCTTCTGGATCCTAGCAGCACATCCTAATCTGAACCTGTTTGCGGCAGGCCACGACTCGGGCACTATCGTGTTTAAACTTGAGCGCGAACGTCCAGCATACGCAGTGTACGGAAACTGTTTGTACTATGTGAAGGAACGCTTCCTTCGGGAGCTAGATTTTAACACGAACACCGATTCGGTGGTGATGACGATACGCGGTGGAGGAAAAACACCCGTCTACAGCATGTCCTATAATCCCGCACTGAACGCAGTATTGCTCTGCACGCGTACATCCAACTTGGAAAATAGCACATACGATCTGTACAGCATCCCGCAAAAGGATAGCGGTTCGCAGAACAAGGAGACGGACAGCAAACGTTCATCCGGTGTAACGGCTGTGTGGGTGGCACGGAACCGGTTTGCCGTTCTTGATCGTGCCAACCAGTTGGTAATAAAGAATTTCAAGAACGAGGTCACCAAAAAGATACAGACGCCAGTGTGCGATGAGATATTCTACGCTGGAACCGGCATGCTGCTGCTGCGTGAACCCGAACATGTGACATTGTTCGATGTACAACAGCTTCGGTCACTGGCTCAAGTGAAAATTGCCAAGTGCAAGTATGTTGTCTGGTCAACCGATATGAGCCATGTGGCTCTGTTGGCAAAGCATACGCTGAACATCTGCAATCGCCGTTTGGATTTGCTCTGTTCCATTCACGAAAGCGCGAGAATTAAGTCCGGTGCTTGGGACGAATCTGGAGTGTTCATTTACACCACATCGAACCACATCAAGTATGCGATCATTAACGGTGATCACGGTATCATTCGTACACTTGATCTTCCGATTTACATAACGCGCGTGAAGAACAGCCAGGTATTCTGTCTCGATCGGGAATGCCGTACGCGGCTGCTTACAATCGATACAACGGAGTACAAGTTTAAACTCGCGCTAATAAACCGGAAGTACGAGGAGGTACTTCACATGGTGCGCAATGCTCGACTTGTCGGACAGAGCATAATTGCATATCTGCAACAGAAAGGTTATCCCGAAGTGGCCTTGCATTTCGTGAAGGACGAAAAAACGCGTTTTGGGCTTGCGCTCGAGTGTGGCAATATTGAGGTAGCTTTGGAGGCAGCCAAAGCCATGGACGATAAGCAGTGCTGGGAGCGTTTGGCACAGACCGCTTTAATGCAGGGAAACCACCAGGTGGTGGAGATGTGCTATCAGCGCACCAAGAACTTTGATAAACTGTCCTTCCTATATTTGATTACGGGAAATCTGGAGAAACTGAAGAAGATGAACAAGATTGCCGAAATACGCAAAGATGTTTCCGCCCAGTACCAGGGTGCACTGTTGCTGGGAGATGTAGCGGAACGAGTATCGATACTCAAAAATTGTAAACAAACATCCCTTGCTTACCTGACCGCAAAAACTCATGGTCTGGAGGAGGACGCCGCTCAGATGGCCGAAGAGTTTGCTGCGGAAGGGAAAGATTTACCGGAAGTCAGTAAGGATGCCAAATTTCTTCGCCCACCTGTGCCGATTCAGCAGGCAGAGAGCAATTGGCCACTTCTGACCGTTTCAAAGGGATTCTTCGAAGGAACTATGATGTCACGTGGTGCCACTACCGTGCATCAGGCGCTCGCCCCAACGGAAATGGTAGCCGAAGCCGCCGAGGAGGAAGATGGATGGGGAGTAGACGACGATTTGCACGATGGTGACCGATTTGAGGATGCGAAGGAAAACGACGAAGCTAAGACTGGCGAAGGAGGCGAGGGAGCCGGGTGGGATGTGGGCGATGATGATCTGGAGCTGCCCGAAGAATTGATATCAAAAATTTCAGCTTCAAATGCGGCCGGCACCAAGAATTTCTTTGCGGCACCACCAAAAGGACATCCCCCGTCTCATTTTTGGACCATCAATTCACAACTGGCTGCCGATCATGTACGAGCGGGTTCCTATGATTCTGCTTGCCGTTTGCTGAACGATCAAGTCGGCGTAGTTAACTTCGCCCCGTACAAGGAACTTTTTATGGAATCATACGCAGCCTCGAAAACGTCGTACAGCAGTTTGCCACACGTCAGTTCGCTGTCTGCCCATCCTAACCGAAATTGGAAGGAACTGAATCCCAAGAACTGTCACCCCACGCTTGCCTACAAGTTAAATGATCTTGTGCAAAATTTGCAAACATGCTACCAGCTAACAACTACCGGCAAATTCGTTGAAGCAATCGATAAGCTGCAAAATATCATCCTCTGCATTCCGCTGCTAGTCGTGGAAACGCGACAGGAAATAGCCGAAGCGCAACAGTTGCTCACCATCTGCCGAGAATACGTGGTGGGTCTCCAAATGGAAACAGTGCGGAAAACGCTACCGAAGAACACACTCGATGAGCAAAAGCGTATATGTGAACTGGCCGCATACTTTACTCACGTGAACTTGCAACCCGTTCATCAGATACTTACCCTGCGAACAGCACTGAATCTGTTTTTCAAGCTAAAGAACTACAAAACAGCGGCTTCCTTTGCCCGTCGTTTGCTCGAGCTCGGTCCACGTCCTGAGGTAGCTCAGCAGGCACGCAAAATATTGCAAGCATGCGAAATGAATGAATCTGACGAACACACTTTGCATTACGATGAACATAATCCGTTCACATTGTGTGCCATTACTTATAAACCCATCTATCGCGGTAAACCGGAGGAAAAGTGTTCTCTATGTTCTGCTTCGTACCAGCCCTCATATAAGGGTGTCACGTGCGTCGTTTGCAAGGTGGCCGAAGTAGGCAAAGATGTAATTGGTTTGCGCATTAGTGCATCACAGTTCAAGTAATGTGAACGGTAATAGTAAAGTATGCTTCCCTCCGGTGGTATATGAGAAGAAGATGAAGTGCGAACTGTTTCAGAGATAAATATGCGCGTAGCACGGCAGCAGGAAAGATGAATACTGAATTTTAATGCATTTTATGCAACTTACAATAATGGTTTGTAGAAGTGTCGTCGTCTATCCAACGGCACAATTTCTCAAACATTCCGAACAGCATTATAATTAGATCTTCTTGCAAAGGTTAGCAGTCTTAATCATATAAACTCAACATGTAAACACAAATGAAAACGATCGTTCATGTGCTCTTGTGGGAATAAATTATATGAATATAATTATAAACTGTAGTCCTACGTTTTAATTGAAATAGAAAAACCAATGAGAATTATATTACGTTTAAAATGCGCTTAAAGGTACAGTGGGGTGTTAACATTTTTCCTTTTCATGTTTGATGTTTCTACCATGAATCATCAAGGACGTCACTATTTCATACGGCTTGACACGTCAGAGAAGATTATTTCTTGTCGCGACACTTTGTGCTACTTGGCGTTGTTTTTATTTTCGTCTTTGTTTAATCGGAAAAAAAGATCCAGTGAAAATTTAATAAAACATTAAATTAGTATATTCCGCTTCGATTCCTGTTTGGAGAATGATACCTAAAACGTGCATCAACTTAAGTGACCAGCATTCAATAGCTTTACCCACGATTGGTCTTGGCACGTACTCAATACTTGGCGCCGATGGCAAGGAAGCGATCAGAACAGCAATCGACGTGGGCTACCGTATGTTCGATACGGCTGTTGCGTATGGAAATGAAACGATCGTTGGTGAAGCAATACGCGAAAAAATACGTGAATGTAACAATCTGACCCGAGATGATTTTTTTATCATCTCGAAACTTTCGGGATCGTATCATCGCATGGATCTGGTTGAAAAGTGTTGCCGAATGACCTTGGATCGTTTGGGTATGGATTATGTAGATCTTTACCTGATGCACACACCTGTTGCCTTGCAGTCTGAAGAGAAATGTACGAGAAATGGAACGAAATCAAATGCCATCGACGATAGTATTGCTCCTACAGAAGCGTCGTTAGGATTGGAGCAATGTTACCAAGAAGGACTATGCCGTTCAATAGGTGTATCTAATTTTAACGAGCATCAAATAAATGCTCTACTCTCAGATGCATCTATAGTTCCAGCGGTGAATCAGATTGAATGCTCGATCGGGTTCAATCAAAGGCTGATGCGCAAATTTTGTCAACAGCAAAACATTCTAGTGATGGGCTATACACCTTTAGGAAAGCAGAAATTACCATTCCTACAGAATAATCGTTTAAAAGAAATTGCCCTTTCTGTTGATAAAACTACGGCGCAAGTTAGTTTGAGATATCTGGTACGAATTTTGTGTTGTGTAAAATACAAAACTAAAAGGAAATTAAAACGATATTAATAAGCTATGCTTTTTATTCCAGATAGATGAAGGTGTTGTACCGATCGTAAAATCAACTGATCGTAAACGGCAGCAAGAAAATTTGGACATTTTTGATTTCATGCTCACCAAACAACAGCTGGAAGAATTAGATGCCATCGGAGGGGACCAGCGTGCATGCAAAATGGGTTTTTTAGCAGGAGCTAAGCATTTTCCTTTTACAGACTATTAAATTTTCTTACTACTGTTGTTGTAATTTCATACGGCTTTGGCCGCTTGGATCCGTTCTACTCTCTGTTTAAATGCATTGGGTCGCAACATCTGTATCACTAGATATGTTTAGCAGTGAGGATGGAAGAGTGTTTATAATCTGTTTCTCATCGTACCAAGAGTTGTAGAACAATGAAACGGGAATGATCGTAGACAGTAAGGTAAACATCATCCAAAAGAAACTATATAAAATTTCTAACAGAATGTCCATAGAAAATTAAAACACATACTGCTGAAATACGTTCTATTGCCTGGTCGTGTTTGAATTGAGGAATAAAGGTGAATGATTTGTTTACATATTGCTGTTTGCGTTGAACGGCCCGCAGGGCAAAGCGAGCTTTATGGCAGCCATCCCTCGAAACCCCTCGCTCCTCCCTCAAAGAGCGGCCATCCCTAAAAAACCTGACGTCAAAAACCGTCCCAACTACTTACAAAAAGTATCGCCAGCGAGGGAAAATCGCACCGATTTTGGAACGCTGGTGAGCTCACAAAATCACTTTTTGGCCGGGGGTATCTATCTTGGTTTATACTGTCTAGTCGAAAGTTAGGGTCGTTCAAGTGAATGAATTTATCACATTTGATTTGTTTTCAACGTATGTTTACTGTTTCGTTACAGTGAATCAAATGTTACAATTATAAGAAATATATACATCTGTTATGAATTCTATTGACATAGCAGAAATATTATATTGTGAAATATTATCTGTTCCGTACGCAAGAGAACCAGCACGATTGCTTTTGATGGCAACCAATTGTTGACATTCCATCTCATCACATTTCATCTGCATTTTTAACAATGCATATTTAGTTTTGTATCTAGCTTAGCTTATCAATATTCGTTCGATATGAGAGCGGATTTTTAAGAAATAGCTGTACAAATAAGTATTTCAAGCATTATGTATTTGTAGTTGTATTAACATTTCAACGCCCAAATGAGTTATCCAGTTTTGGTTGTGGTGTGCATTAAAATTGGTGTGTATAATTTCCGCTAAATGGGGGATAGGTCAACGAATCGTTCGTGAGCGCTGTGTTTGACAACAAGAGACCAATTGCTTTGTGCAGGAGTGATTTACTGCGAAGCGTATTATTACCTCGCGATGTAAGTGCTTTGTTTCGTTTCCAGAGTAACAGTTCAGTGGTATCACCAATCTGATGTTTTGCTGAACTGATCGAACTGCTAACGAACATTCATTAACGAATCTCGTTATTGAACCGAATTATCTAGAGCTAGCATACTTTGATTGAATTGTGCCACAGTTTGCACCAGGACAGTGATTAGAATGATCGCGCAAAACAATGTACGAAGTACAAACAACGATCCAGTAGAATCGTCAGAATCGTATCCCATTACCGGAGGAACTAACGGGACAGGAACGTCCCGGCTGTTTCGACAGTTCGGTAGTTTGTTTTCGTCTCCTGCCCCGACAACAGATCCAGCTGGATATGTGGAATTCGGCAGCATCTCCGATCCCGTGGCAAGTTCCGGACGTACGCTGGGAACGTTTGCGGGTGTCTTTTGTCCCGTAGCGTTGTCCATGTTTAGTGCGCTCGTGTTTATTCGAGTTGGTAAGACACAACTTGACTTACAACATTACATTACATTACATAAATGCATTCTTCTTGCTATAGAATGGTGAACATTGTTTGTTGGATGGTAATAATTTTCGAATATTTTTCCACAGGTTTTATCGTGGGCAATGCTGGCCTGTATGTTACACTGTTGCAGTTTATTATCGCTTACGTCATTTTGCTTTTCACCGTTTCGTCCGTATGTGCGATCTCGACCAATGGTGCCGTTGAGGGTGGAGGTGTATATTGTAAGTATACGCCCCCGCAAATGAGCTGTACTATATTTCAAGTTGTTTTTATTCGCATTTTTTTGCTATTCTTCGCCTACAGTTATGATAAGCCGCACACTGGGTCCGGAATTTGGCGGCTCCATAGGAACACTGTTCTTTCTGGCGAATGTAGTAGGTTGTGGTTTGGCGATATCTGGATGTGCCGAAGGTATTATACAAAACTTTGGTCCCTCGGATGGCACTGGCAGCGGTTCAATTCCGGATGGCCGTTGGTGGCGCTTCCTCTACTGCAGTTCACTCAACACGCTGATGCTTATTGTCGTGTTAATTGGTGCGGAAATGTTCGCCAAAACATCGATGATGATTTTGGGAGTGGTGGTCATTTGTTTGCTGTCGACATACGTCAGCTTCCTGACGCAGGGGCCAATGGACGTGAGCATACCGCATGAGAATAGCTTGGTGAACTTCACCACCGCACGCTATACCGGCCTGCAGGCGGATACGCTTTGGTCCAATTTGCACACCAATTATACAAAGGATTACACTTCGAACGGGAATCAAGTGAATTTTGCCGTTGTGTTCGGTGTACTGTTCTCAGGCGTCACCGGCATCATGGCCGGTGCAAATATGTCCGGGGAGTTGAAAAATCCATCCAAAAGCATTCCAGCCGGCACTCTGTCTGCTGTGCTCTTTACTTTTCTGTGCTACATGGCATTATCAGTGCTGATTGCGGCCACCACCACAAGCACTTTGCTGCAGAACAATTTCCTATTTCTTGGGCCAATCAACTTGTGGCCAACGTTTGTAACCATTGGCATTTTGACGGCCACTTTTTCTACCGGTTTAAGTAACCTGATTGGCGCAAGCCGTGTAATGGAGGCTCTAGCGAAGGATCGTGTGTTTGGTCCACTGATGAGCTTTGTTGTGAAGGGTACGTACAAGAATAATCCAATTGCTGCCGTAATCGCGAGCTGGGTTTTGGTGGAAGCAATTTTACTAATCGGTTCGCTCAACACAATCGCCCAGATTAATTCGGTGCTATTCATGCTGGCATATTTAGCGACCAACTTGGCATGTCTGGGTATTGAAATAACTGGAGCACCTAACTTCCGGCCAACCTACAAGTATTTCACATGGCATACTGCATTTATTGGCCTGCTTGGGACAGCAATTATGATGTTTGTGATAAATTCTATATATGCGCTATCTAGTATAATACTTTGCCTGTTACTTGTGATAGCACTGCATTTATTTTCGCCGGCCTCGCAAGGCGCACAATGGGGTTCCATTTCACAGGCACTGATGTTTCATCAGGTGCGTAAATATTTGCTTATGTTAGATTCAAGAAAAGATCATGTAAAGTTCTGGCGTCCGCAAATGTTGCTGCTTGTGTCCAGTCCACGCTCCTGTTGTCCCCTGATACATTTCGTAAACGACATGAAAAAAGGTGGTTTGTATGTGATTGGGCACGTAAAAGTGGGTGAGTTCGCGGATAATGATTCATCGAATGATCCTACGATCGAGGAATACACTCAGTGGCTCTCGCTAGTTGACCATATGAAGGTGAAGGCTTTTGTAGAGCTTACACTATCTAGAAACGTTCGCGAAGGCATTCAGCATCTCATTCGAATATCCGGTATGGGAGCGATGAAACCTAACACAACCATTCTTGGTTTCTACGACGAGGAACAGTCGAAAGACTTTTTTGAACAGTAAGCACACACCTCTGAACTATATTGTTTCCTATCGGATGAGATTAATTATTGTGTTTTAAATCTTTGCAGTGAGGACTCACCCTACAAAACCAGTGAATTTGATGGCAATGGGATTAAATTGTTCCCGTATCGCAAGAGCGGCGAATCGAAGTCACTCGGAGTGGTTGACTATGTACGGATCATCGATGATGTATTACGGATGAGGAAAAATCTCTGTCTATGTCGTCACTTTCATCGATTGGACAAGCAAATGATTGCGCGTAACAACCACATCCGCTACATAGATGTGTGGCCAGTGAATATTTTCGAGCCGAAAAATGAGGATCCGTTTGATGTCGTGTCACAATTTATGATGCAGTTGGCTTGCATAATTAACATGTTGCCTGTTTGGAAGAAGTTGGAGCTACGCGTGTTTCTATGTGAATCGGAAACTGTGTCAGAAAATAGGTAAGATCGTGCCTTTTTTGCGAGTATTATATGCTAATACTAATTTGTCCCTTCACACATTCGCAGTGCTGCTTTTGAACGGCCCGCAGAACACCGTCTTGATCAACGATTGAAGTTGCTAAGAATTTCAGCATCCATCCATAAGGTAGATAATTGTAATGTGAATCTTTTACCGTTCAATAGTACAAACTTTTCCCATACTTTCAGATTCCGGAATGGAATAAAGATATTGATTTTGCAAAACACCGCAATATTATTAAACAATTCACCGGTAATAGCGATAGTAGTCAATTGATGGCTGAAGAAAATATTAATCGCTCTAAATTATACATGCAAAGGTAATAGAAAATAGTGCGTAAATAGTAGAACAGCTACTAATTATTTCTTTGTCTTAATACGTTATTTTGCTATTTTGTGCACAGAATCAATCAATTAATACGCGATAGATCCAATGCAACGGCTGTGACATTTATGTATCTTCCAACGCCTCCAGCTACTCCATCCGTTGATTATAAGGAAAAGTGTCACCACTATCTCGATCTATTGACTGAGCTTACGTTCGATCTTCCCCCAACTATACTTGTCCATGGTATTGATGCTGTGACCTCAACTACTCTTTAAGAGAGAAAAAATAGATATGCGCACCACCTCCTCGTTGGATTTGATCTGTTAGTTTACGTGTTTCTTTTCTACGAATGCGACCTCCAGAGCATACAGAAAAAAATATATATCGAACACAATTAATTATAAAATGTAGCGCGCAACACATGTATGTGAAAAGGCAATTTTTAGGTGTAATTTGAAACTAACATAAAAACAGGCTGCAAACAGGTATGGTGAACAAGCGTTGTGTTTAATAATATACAAAACACAGGGTAATTCCATTTTTCGTTACATTATTAAATTATTTTTAAACAATTATTTCTTTAGCGTAAGGTACACGTAACACATTTATTGAACTGTAATAAAATTTTGTCCGCTGCTGTGATTTTTTTTGTTTATTATTCTGCATAATGAGTATTGTTTATGGTTTTTGACTCTGTTTTTATACCAACCATGGCAATTAAAGGGCATTTTGTAGATTAAAACAATATAAAATAACGATTAACCCAAAGCTAGGCACATAGATGCTTCATTGTAGCGATAGAAATGACAACAATGAAAATAAAGTAGTTTTGGATGTATTTTATTAAATTTTTGGGCAGCTTCATTTATATCTTTCATCTAAATAAGTTATGTTAAATAAGCTTTCAGGAACAATTATCAATGGTGGATGATGTATAACAAATTCAAGCAAATTCGCTGATTACGCGATTCATTGATGGTTAAACAAAAAACTTGTTTCCCATACAAGACAGTGTTTTTGGCTGGCGTCTACTTGGAAGAATCTTCGATTTGTATCATAGAAGGTGGTAATTTTTCCATCGCATGTTGATTGTATCGTTTTTTAACGAATAGCTCCGAACGAGCCATTACATTCCGCAAGTATTTACGCAGTCGTTCTGATCTTTTAGAATTAAACTCTTTCGGACGTTGAACTGAGTGAAAAAAACTTATTAGTTTAAAAATGTGTTGGTACACAATGCATTTAAAACAAATTCTTTTTGATGAGGAAAATACGTACCAAACTGTTGCATTTCCCGAATTTGCTCTGATGTATAATGACGATATCTGCATAGTACCCCAAACATGCAAACACTATGATCTTTCAAGGAACGGCAAGGCGGTTTATATTTGATTTCCCCTAAAATCTCTTCAATACCTAGCGGAAGAATAAAATATGTTAAACACAATTGTTACACGTATGATTTGAACAAACATACTTTTGAATTGTTGAAAGTATTCAGCCCTGGCTCGAAGATGTGGCAGTCCTACATTGTGTTGTTTGATTATGTTGTAATCGTTTTGTATCCGTTTATCACAATAGTCGCAGTAATATTTACGTCCCATGCTAAATGTTTCTATGAACAGAGTGCTTTACAAGAACAAACACATGCGACAATGCTGTTTTTTAATCCTCCATAAAACTGATCGGAAAAGTGTTGTTTACGAATTGAGGTCAAAGTCTTCTGCAAAGAAGGGGCAAGCTTCGCATGATGTAGACATGCTGTCAATTTGAGGTGTGCTTCTGTCACTGGATGTAAATAAACAACACGCCGCCCGGTGAATATCACGAGCTGTGAAGATCAATTATTTTAGTAATATTGAAAGTCTTTGTCCACAGAAGAGTGTCCAAAACGGTGAACATGACGACGGAAAATAACAGCGTAGCCGTAATGGCAGGAGATATTATAAGCGAGCCGATGGAAATGATGAAAGCGAACAAGAAAGTAATCTTAGGCCCGGGCATACGAGTAGAGAAGGAGACGGTGCGCGCTAGCAAGTGCGGGATGCTAAAGATGAAACCTCCCAACACCTTCTGGGTAGACGCCTACCAAAGACGCTACGTGCCAAATCGTGGAGAGCTGGTGATTGGTGTTGTGATGGCAAAGACAGGCGACACATTCCGCTTAGATATTGGAGGTAGTGAGACTGCTTCATTGTCATACATGGCTTTTGAAGGAGCTACGAAGAAGAATCGGCCGGACGTAAATGTTGGCGATATTGTATACGCTCGGTTGCTAATTGCTCACCCGGATGTCGAACCGGAGCTAGTGTGCGTCGACTCGCATGGCAAGAAAGGCAAACTGGGCGTTCTACACGACGGATTTATGATCAGCTGCAGCTTGAACTTGGTTCGAAAAATATTGAATCCAACGATCAATTTTCTTAGCCAACTAGCGAAGGAACTTCCTTTTGAAATAGCAGCCGGAATGAATGGACGCATATGGATCCGGGGGAGAACGATCAAAGAGACAATTGCGGTAGGAAATGCTATTTTGGCTTTGGAATACCTACCGAACGATCGCATTCGAGAGTTGTGTGATGATATAGGAGCCTATGCGTCTGGTTTCATTAAATAAAAAACGTTAAAGTAATTATTTCTAAAAAATGTTGAGTTGAATCGAACGAAAGAAAGGAAAATAATACTAGGTTGCATACATACCTTGGTTGGAAGCACCTTTTGAACGTCAGTGAATCAAGATAATTAGAAGAAAATAGGCGCAGCACATTTTGTGCTCACCTTGGTGGAATACATAAACAAAGCGGAAAAAAGAAATATGCCGAAAGTGTCATCAGCTGTGCTAGGATTGTGTACCCGGATTACTATGCTAGCGGCTCAAGCGAAACTTCATTACTGAGCGAACTGAGTGCGAAATTGATTCGTATTTGATAATTGTGTATTGCATAATATTTTTGCTAAACATCGCTCGTTTAAAATCATGAGTGAGCCTACAACGTCGAATGGTGAGTAAATGAAGGAGTGTATTGAGATCAATATCATCTGCAGTGTGATTAAAAATAAAATGGCTTTGTTAATGTTATTACATTTTAGGTACTAATGTATCGACGTTGCGTCCTATAGAAGAAATAGAAATTCCAGTCCCCTGGGGTATCATAGCAGGTATGTGTAAATATCGTATGGTAGTGCAGCATAACATCATACCATCCAATGTTAGCTTGAAAGTTGCGTGTTCATGCTTTGACGTAATTGTTCCATAGTTTCGTCACGCTTTGGGCGAATGGTGCAGTAGTGGCATCAAGGTGTAAGCTGTTTATTGTTTCGGTATGTTAAGCTTAGCATCCCTTGAACAAATCCTACTTGTGGTATTAGCATTCTCGCATCGCACTCGACTACACACATACACACACGCACACACATCCACATAAACTCATAGGAAAGAATTAAGAATTGCGCTAAGCGCTTTTGCTGTTGTCCGGCATAGGGTTAATCTGCAAAACAAATTATCTAATTCTAATTCCTTCTAGGTTTGATTGTTAATGTAAGGGGTTAACATGAAGCAAGACATGCATGCTTTTATTGGAATGCGATTCTTTTTTCATCCATGGTTGATGTTTGAAGTGTAATGTTTAACGTTTATTTTTGTTTATTTGATTATTGATGAGGTTCTTATTGAATAGCCATGAATGTTTACGAGTGAATTCGTATGCAATCGTATGCAATCGCAAACAGACATGCAATCGCCCAAAACACAAACGATTGAATAACAATAAACGTTTATATAGCACGTAAACCAGAAGTAAATAAGCAAAATAAAAAAATAAATAAAAATTTTGCTATATATTTTCATTTAATTTCAATGTATGGTTTTTACTTGTAGGTAAATGGTGGGGATCCCGTCTAAAACAGCCTGTGCTAGCACTCCATGGTTGGCAGGACAACGCAGGTTCATTTGATCGTCTTTGCCCTTTGTTGCCTGCTGAGGTCCCAATTCTTGCTATCGATCTTCCGGGACACGGTAAATCGTCACATTATCCCAAAGGCATGCACTATTTCATTTTCTGGGACGGAATCACGTTGATTCGGCGTATAGTGAAATATTTTGGCTGGACTAAAGTAACGCTCCTGGGTCATTCGCTAGGAGGCGCGTTGAGCTTCATGTATGCAGCTAGTTTTCCAGATGACGTAGAGCGATTTATTAGCATTGATATTGCTGGACCGACGGTGCGAGATCATCATAAAACGGCCGCTAGTACTGGAGACTGTATTGATAAATTTTTACATTACGAAACGCTACCTGAATCTAAAATGCCCTGTTATGGATATGACGAGATGATCGACCTGGTTTTGGCAGCCTACGATGGCTCGGTGGATTACGACTCTGTCGAAGTGTTAATGCGGCGTGGTATGGCTCTTGCTCCAGCTCATTTCAATAAGGATGGTTATCATTTTGCTAGAGATCTCCGTTTGAAAGTGGCGCTGTTGGGTATGTTTTCGATGGAGCAAGTACTTGCATATGCGGAACGTATAAAATGTAAGGTTTTAAATATACGTGCCGATCCTGGAATGAAGTTCGATAACCCTGAAGTTTATCCAAAAGTTATGGATGTGCTTAAACGAACTGCATCAGAAGTAGCATATTATGAAATTCCTGGGTCACATCATTTGCATCTTGTAACACCAGATAGGGTATCAAAACAAATTAGTGAATTTCTCTTGAAGTGAATTGAGAATAACATAGGACACTATAACGATAATGCTGGGTCACATCATTTGCTTCTTGTAACAATAGATAGGGTCCCGTAACAAATTAATGACTATCATTTGAAGTGAATTTAGGACACTTTTGTTACTCACAATCACTTTCAATTGAAATACCGGCTAGACAAATGAAGTGTCGATTCAATGTTTTAGGGATCGTTGATAAATTTATATATTTTACAAATAGAATGATTAGTAAGTTGTTTTCATTCCCCGCTACATAACTCTGTGAATTATTTCCATACATTTTTTAGCTCTACAAATTATTACGTGTGAATACAAAACTAGAAAATATGCTTTACGGGTTAAGAAATAGGTATGGGAATTCATCTGAAAAGATGAATGAAATGTTTTAAAAACATTGGACTAGGAATGGATAAAAAATTAATAAAACAGTTATCATACTATTGTATTCTTTTCTTTATTTTTAAGAAACATCCTTATAATTGTGTCAACATAATGATGCACGACAATGGAATCACGAAAGCCTCATTAAACATAGGTGGGCCCGTAAACTTTTTTTGTGCTGCATGGAACTAGCGAAGTTTCTTTCAGATAATTTCCAATAGCCTTCTGTAAAATCGCTTCCAACGGGCTAAATGTAGCCCGAGACCGTAGTCTGGCTTTGGAAATTTCCAACGATTTCAACAGTTCGTGATTCCTTTGCTTCATTGTTTCCGTCGAGTAGCTGGAAGATTCAACTTTAACAGTTTTGGATTTGTCATCGATTTTTGCTTCATTTACTTGCAGCGAGTGTTCCATTTTCACACTAAAAGGTTAAAAAAATTGAATAATTTCTCTCTACAATTACGGGCTACAGCATACATTTCTTCAAGTTTTCCGTGTAATTGGAACTCTAACCCGCCATATTTTTCATTGATATCTTGTATAAAGTCTAGATCTTTTACCATGTCAATAGGGTTGTCTTACACTGGAACACAGAACACCAACAACAGCACACAAATCGATCAAAACTTTGTTGAGACTTTCAATACACCATAGTTGCTATGACAATGGCATGAACGAACACACAGAAGACAAACATATACAGTATGGATATGCGAACACTTACGATTTTGGATGTATTTCATCCTAAAACTCCAGTTGTTTACTTATACCGCCAGAATTCAATAGTTGAACGCTTTTTAGTTGGTTTGCTTTTTAGTTGGACGCTCGATAGTTGGCTGACAGTTCAATTAAAAAGCATGCGTTTGTATGGAAAAACCGGTTTTTGAAAATTTCACAAAATTCTCATGGCATGCCGAGAAAAATTTCAGATTTTTTTGCATGGAACAACGTGCCAACTAAAAAGCACATATTCAATAGTTGACAGGGAATCGAAGTTCAACCAGTGAGTTCAGACTGTAGAATCGTGCAAAACAGAACAGAAACAGAAACATTTTCTAATAAAACGATTTTTTTAAATGTTGTTTTCAATTTTAATAAACTTAATAATTGCTTGTTTGAAAAAAGCTTTAATTTCGTTTTTTTGTGTGTGAATGTTAAATAAAAAGAAGATAAGATAAAACCCCGATAAATTTGTATGACTATAGATTGTATAGAAGTGCGTGATTTCGAAAATCGCAGATGTCCGGATTTGACTGTCATGTACTGTACAATTCTATTGATAATGAAGTAAAATTGTAAATTGTTAACCCCGGTGGTTGAATGCAACCCATATTAATTAGTTTTTAACAGTGTTATATGCTTTCATCCATAATAAAAATGTATTATTTTTATAAAATAACAAAATAACAGAAGGGTAATTGGCCCCGTATGTGTGGAAGGACAATGGAGGAGCCGCTATAATGACGAGCTATACGAGATGTACGGCGACCTCACTGTCGTACAGCGTATCAAGCTCGCCAGGCTCCTGTGGGCTGGCCATGTTGTACGCATGGAAACGGACGACCCAGCCCGTAAAGTCTTTTTAGGCCGTCCACAAGGACAGAGGAGGCGTGGTAGGCCCAAATTGAGGTGGCAAGATGGCGTGGAGGCGTCCGCCACTAAGGCCGGGATAACGGACTGGAAGATGAAGGCGCGAGACCGTGAGCGGTTTCGGACACTCCTGAGGCAGGCCAAGACCGCAAAGCGGTTGTAGCGCCGGATAAGTAAGTAAGTAAGTAACAATAAACAATTTTATAACATTATTCTGATTAAATTAGATGATATTTTCTTCTTCTTCTTCTTCTTTGGCACAATTAACGTTGACGACCAAGGCCCCACTTTAAGACTAGTTGGCTTTAAAAGACCTATTGATTACCCATAACAGGATAGTCAGTCCCACGTAATGGACACGGTCCATTCGGGTCTTTAACACATGACGTGCATGTTGCTAAGTCGTATGAGTTCACAACTGTATCACGACACCGGCCTGGACGGTTTTTAATAATTTCTGTTTGTTGTGGATCACAAAGGTCTAAAGTACAATTTAAGGGGTCTAACACATTATATAAAGTATAATATATAAGGTAAAAACAACGCTTTATTTTTACATACGGAATTTTTACACTTAGGTAAGGATTAAAAATATCACAAATACACCTTTAGCAGAAGGCCGCGCATGATTTGATTATCATCAGTATGATAGATCCATACTCTAGATTGACTATCCTGACATGATTATTAACCCACAATGAGGTTTTAAGGATGGCCCAAACACGTTGGTTGAGCCGAAAGCAATTCATCCTTATGTTTTATATTAATGTTGTTTAACAAAGACTAAGCACACCGATTCATTCACAATAAGCGACTGGTAACAATATAGAATGTTGCCTATGTTATGTTGTTTCAAATATGTTTTGAGAATTATTGTACATTTCCGAAATTCGTAAAACATAGTATTTATTATTTTTATTAAACGTAATACATATGCAATTAATCGGAAACTAAGTCGCTATACATACTATTAGTTTATTAATAAGAAAGAAAAAAAAAATAAAAAATAAGAATAAATAAATAAATAAATCTTCTTCTTTGGCACTACAACCGCTGTCGGTCAAGGCCTGCCTGTACTCACTTAGTGAAGTGAGTTTGGCTTTCAGTGACTTATTGTTACTATACAGCAGGAGGAAGTCAGTCCTATAAATAAATAAATAAAAATAAATTAATAAATAAATAAATGTAAAAAATTAAAATAAATAAATAAATTCATAAATAAATAAAGTAAAAATGAATAAAAAATAAATAAAAAATAAATAAATAATAAGTAAATAAAGAAATAAATAAATACATAAACGAATAATGTATTAATCAATAAATAAATAAAGAATTAATAAAAAATAGTAAATAAGTAAATAAAAAACAAATAAATAAATAAGTAAATAAATGAATAAATAAAAAATAAATACATAAGTAAAAATATTTAAATAAATACATAAATAAATAAAAAATAAATAAATAAAAAAGTAATTAAATTAATAAACAAATAAATAAATAAATTAATATATGAATTAATTAATAAATAAATAAAAGATAAACAGATCGATCAATTAATTAATCGTAGAATGTTTCTTAACGAAAATCAGGATGAATCAATAAATCCTTTTTTATTTTATGCTGTTAGTGAACATGTTTATATATCTGCGAATTTTTATTTTTTATACAAACGGCAATTTAATAATGATCAAAGATCCTGTCTGCATAAGATGTATAAACTGTTTTGCTTATAAACATGCCCTTTCTTAAAAAGTCTTCTTCTTCTTTTTACCTCACCAACCGTTGTCGGTCAAGGCCTGCTTTGCTACCACTGGGACTTAGCTTTACATGACTTTCTGATTACACATAGTAGAATAGTCAGTCTTACGTATGAACCCGGGGGAATTCGGGGTATGAACCCATGAAATGATCTTGGTGTTTAAGGAATTGGGCTCTATAGCATACTTTTTGGACAAATCCAATAGGAATTTCTAAAGAGTATCCATAGAGTCCAATTCTCGGCTTATAAAGTGCATTTCCTAAAAGAAAGTGTCAAGAAAGTGAAGACCGCTTAAAAACACTGTAAATAATACGCGTTGGCGACTTCACCGCCAGACGGGCCCTTAATAGTCATTTGACAGAATCAATAAAGTGTTAAGCTCTCTAGCAATAACAAATAATAAAAAAATAATGATCTTGAGCAGACCATAATAATCAAATGGACCTCTTTGAGCATCGATAGTCGTATAGTCAATGCTGCATGACTTAATCATTATTGCCACGTGGTTTATTCGATAAATGCGACGATTATGGCAAAGTTGGACAGAATCAATTCTCATTAGGATTGCCGTCCTTTTATATAAGGATTTACAATTCAGTTGTGTGGTATAGTAAATCTTGGGAGTTTTTGAGAGAGATCATGGTGTTAACCATGTATTTGATGGTTTCAAGGAGATTTGATATGTACTATCCAATATATAGAATGGACAAAAATAGCCATAGAATAATGAAGTTTGAAATGTTGATGATGATATTGTGTTAATGGAAAAGTTATAATGGTGGAATATAATTTCTCAAGCCTTCAACTTTTTTAAACTGAACGTAAAATTAATCGTTGAAGTACATACAATTTAATTTAAAATCAGTATGTGCTTATGAATATGGAAATATGAATGGAGGCCTGGACAATCGTTTTTATTAATTTTTATAATTATTATTTTTTATTATCTTTATAATAATGAATGAGTGGTGGATTTAAATTTTCGCTTCGAAGAATCAAATTATAAAGAAATATGTAACAAAAAAAGAGTAAAATCTAAATATGTTAAATCTACAGATAAACCGTTGGATACAATTAGGCCAGCATAGGGGTGTATATTTTGTTCTAGAACAAGCGCGTGGAACAGCGGACTTTGAGCAAACTAAAACCATAGAAAGTAAACAACGTCACATCCGACGTCAGTAACGTACCCTGAAACTACCGGGGCAATACCGAGCTAACAGCACTGCATACTCGGCTCCAGCCAACCCAGATGTAGTCAAATACTAGTCGTAGGGTCTTGCTTTTAATACACGTCATCTAAGCAAGTGTTTTCTTGTCCACTTTGGCTGTGCGTGTGAGACGTTCTTTGATCAACACATTTTGGGATAGATATGATCGTGTTGTGTAGACAGAAGTGGATTGGATGTAGTAAGATTGAACCCGAAGTAGCCACCATGGTTGAGCTGTAATAGAATGTATAGTAGTGCGTTTGAAAAATCCACGTTTCGGGTAGTGTTTCCTTTTACCCTGTAATCAATACACACGTAAATTGTGTATTGTTATTACCTTTCAGCTGTATCATTGCTGGAGCACTGAGCTGTGTAGGTATGTTGGGAGCTTCTGTTGGTTTTGTTAGGTTCTTTTAGTTCGTTGTCGGCTGACAGCATTGGAAGTGTTTCCAATACTTCTCAGACTGGTGCTGATAATGTTGCTTAAATGCATTTGTATAAATTAAAAAAATACCAAGCACCCAGCTTCATTTGTCCGTGGTTAGCAAATTGGATAGTAACGTGTGAGAAAGCATTGGACAGTGCCTTATAAAAAGCATGCTGCTACACGGTGGTCTGGGTTACATACGAAGTATTGTGAAAAAAAAGATCGCTGAGAAAACCACTTGGATATTGTTAGTGTTCTCAATGCGCTTATTAGTTTATTATGTGAACGTGTGTTGTATATGAAAGCTGTAATTATACCGTGATTTGTTGCTGTTGCGAGGAGACAGAATTTGGATTACTTAAGCCACGCGTACAGAAACTTTTTAGAATGAAAGAGTTTGTTCGTTTGGCTCGAGTTATGCCGGTTCTAAATTGCAGCATGTTGTTGACTAATTTTACTCGTTTTTTTCTTTCACTGGTCCTGTTGTAATTTTAACGTCATGCTGATCAAAAAGTTAGATTTTGTTCAATAATAGCTGCGCATGAGTTTTTAGTTCAGTTTTTTGTTTTTTTCATTCAGAAATAACGGCTTAAGCAACGGCTTAAGATTAACGACAGAAATGAAATTTTTAGTTCAGTTTGTAGTGAAATATAAATAATAATTGTTCTATGTAGCATTTTTAAAGATATTTTTATCAGTTATTAGATCTAATAATCCAATGAGATTTATTGATTTTGTATTTTTTGAAAAAAATGTGTATTAGATAGGATACGTGTGAATAACTCAGTGTTTTGCAACGAATAGTTCGTCTAGATCGTATTTTTTATGAAAATGAATTAATAATAAAAATAGTAATATTTATATTATTAGTTATAGAAGTCAATTGTACACGAATGCTGCATGAGCGATTACAATACACAAAACTTTTACTCCTTTAGACACGGTTCGCCTATCAGCATTACACGGCATTGCGTTTGAGGGTTGTGGGGTGAGAAATTGTAATTACTTTCCAACATGTACTGTGTGCCGTTTGGTATGAATAATCGACGATTTATAGGTGTTGTTGTGGTAGTTGCAACTAATTGTTATATAGTTCCTCGTTATGTTCCTTATTACTTGCCTTCTTCTTTATTTTTCTTCGAAATATTTATCTATTTCATGGAATTACATCTTACACGATCAAGCCAACATTTCGTAGGCTTATGACACTTGCAGCTAGCTACCACGTAATCATATTTTCAGTTCAAATTGTCATTCAGTTATTTGCTTTGTACAGACAGGCCGGATCGGAAACGATCTGCTTAATGCCTTGTAGCAGTGTACACGTGTATTATGTACCGTTTCTTTGTATATCCCATGTAAAAATAAAGATTGAAAAATAGATAGTTTACACGAGATCATCAAAGAATACGTTTCAATAATTTAAATGACACACACGGCCACATGTATTCAAGTACAAAATTGTAAAAAATAATACATGTGATAATACATGTAACATGTTTTCTGATGTATTGATAAAGGAATTTACTATGTTTATAGGACTTTAAAAAACTCTAATACAGATTTTTTTATTTCATTAAAGTTAAAATTAAAGAACACGAATTCCTTGATATTGACTGATAAGTTAAAGAATCTTCTGTGCTGGGATAAACGTGTTGAACGCGAGCTTCAGAAGCAATGGAGCGGATAAAGTAATTTAACTTTCTGTTTGGAAAACTTTTGGTAGTGTGTATTTGTCATTTGTCCGTTCTAATTCCATGTTCCATTCTCTGTACAGTTTTTACCCTAATGGGGAAAGTTTTCTTTTGCGCATCGATATGTCTAAGATTGACCATACGGACTACGAACTTCACAATTGCAACCAGGTACAATGTGGGCCAGGAGCCTTTCCAAACATTTTTTTTAACCTGAGTGCACTAACCGCTCCTTCACCTTCATGGTAATACTTCATACCCATATGCCTCAGACGAAAGTTACACAGAAGAATTTTCTTCGCAAAACAATATAAGCACATAAAATCCTATCGAATCTACATTTGACCATATGTGATCACACTCCGTTACATTGCAAACGACATAAATGTTATCGTTGCTGTCATCATCATTATGGACCAGCATTAAACAGCAATCATCGCTTTACTTCTTTCGCAGCATGAAATAGGAGTCAATGGGAACTGGCCTGTCAAGAAACGGATTTTTCTGTGCGAAAAACTTTGTCACACGTACGATGGTTACAATTTGAAGAAATGTGTAGCTGTATGTGGCACGGTTGACCATTTTAGGGGAGCAAGACACATTGACACATTGGAGATGGTTGGTAATAGCGAAGTTTCCAACATCTCATAATCGACCAGATGGGACATACAGTTGGTCGCTGAAGGTTAGAAAGCGATTTGCAACAAAAGTCACAAGATTGATGATTTGTACAGATTCCAACAAAAAAAGGTCTGAACGGTTTGCGATCTCAATGCAGCAAAACAACGATATTAATGGAATTTAGAGGTACAAATGTTTCATGTTAGTGAAACAACGCACTTAGTCTATTTAGCATACCTCGTATGTTGTACGACAAAATCATATTTCCCGAATGCATTTCATCGTCCTTCTCGATTTAAAAAAAAAGGAAATAGTCAGAACATATTGTTCTAAATTCAATCTAATATTTAGGTGTAATATCAACATTTTATGTGTTTAACGATTATTTATAATGTTAAAAAGGTGAGTAAATAATGGCAGCAAAACTGTTGGATATTGTTTTTTTTTATAAAAAAACTCTAAGACAGGATACGCAAGGTAGTCTAAAACAAACAGGAAAAAAAAAACATATGTGTTTTCACTCATCCACCGATATGGTGCCGACATTACATCATTGCATAACTCAATTTTTAATGGTATGGAAAGAGCCTCAGTCTCATGTGCAGCTGTCGTCTGCCTTGCATCGGTAGCATGAGTAGATTTTATTTTGTGCAAATGTGCACACATATGTGACAATTCTGGATTTAAAATTGGGACGCGGCGATATTTCTCTTTCATTGTTTCCAACGGCACTGTCGGGTGTGATAGCTAAACGGTATCATAACTAATATTTATGCGTAGATAAATCGTCGTGTATATCTCGAAGAAAGCTATAAATGCTCTTGTGTACTGTGTGGTTTCTAAAAAACAGGAAGTTGATTTATGATTTCTTGAGATCTGTATATAAAACACATATACTTAAGTCTACAAAATTTATTTGATGTTGACGCCATCTATATAAAATGCGTTCGAGTTAAAATATAGAAAAAAATATTTAAATGCATATTGTGTACTATAGTTAGTACAGTAACGTTACTCTAATTATTTTACAGCATAAGTAAATATATATGTTCAGTACATTAAGATAAGATTGAATTGACATGAAAATGGGTAACAGAGAAAAGAGTGGTAAAACAGTAGAAAGAGTATGCTGTACAGAGCATCAGCATCGTAATTAATGTTGCGAGTGTATACATTTTAGGTAATTTATACCTCATGCCAGATCTGGTACATAACACTAGTGACCACATCATCAATGGTGCAATCAATAACGGTATCAAATAGGTTATACAGTACACTTAGCACCCTATTAGGATTGAGAGGATTACACAGGAAACAAATACGAGTAATGTCAAGGGGGTTGTCAATTAATTATGACATGGATGAGTAAAAAATCCAAAACAAAATTTATTTGTTTCATCATATATACAGGGTGTTCGAGATAAATTTGACAGTTTCTGAGGGAATAGGAAAGAAATTTTTATCAAATTTATGTTAAATATTAAAAAAAATATTTTTCTACAAAGTTTAGCTTACCATGTTTGCCGCATTTTTTATTCGAAGTACCCCCCCTCCACGTCGATGGCCGCCTGCACCCGCTTCCGGAACCCGCTGAGATATAAACCCAAAGGCAAGGTGTCAAATTTATCTCGAACACCCTGTAATGCTCGTTGCTACAACCTATACAAGCTATCGTTACCTTGCAAGTAGAAGAGGCAAATGCTGATAAGCCTGATAAAATAACTTAACAACGTTTTATGGAGGCCAGAAAGTTTTAGTATAGTATCTTATTTAATTGTTTCCTTAAAAAAGGGACATATTCTATCAAACAACCATATCAAAGAAGAATAACAATGAAATGATTTTTAAAATATTTGTTGCTGTAGTGTAATGTTTGAAATAATTGAAGTGTTTTATTTTTGGTAAAAGTGATACATTTTGCGTATTCCAGAAGAATTGTTGAGTTTTTTTTAATAAAATTTGATCGTTATAAAAATCAACTAAATTAATCGTAGCAATAGTTTACGCTTCAATACAATGTTCTTGTAAATGTAAATGAGCATATCCGTCCACCTTAAAAGCTACAGCATGAGAACCCGACAGTGTCTCTTCAAGTTCACAAATGTACACAATGTTTTGTCAGGTATGTAAAATATTTCTTCTACAAAATCGTTTGTTGGCTTCCTGGTATAGTCCTTAAATCGTACAACTTAACAACATGCCCGTCATGGGTCCATGCCCCGTATGGACCGTGCCTCCCTTCCATATACGTAATACCGACTATCCTAAGGAGGATAATTCATAAGACACTGATAGTCAACACGGAGGCCTCAACCGACAACGCTTGAGGCCAAAGAAGAAGAAAATAATTTGCATCTTCATTTCGGATGGTTCAAGGCACGTATCTACAGAAGAATTAGTGTTTCGATATAGCTCACATTTCGTTCGTTCTCGATGTCTTATGGAAGTCAGCAGTTGGCGAAGGCCGTAGGCAGGTATGATCCCCAGAAATAAACCTCTTCCGATTTCTCAACTGATAGCAGAACTCTTCCATCAGCTCAAGATTGTTGTTGTCAACTGATGAGTAGCCTACCAATATGGACCTATGACAGGCTAAGTGTCTGATATTTCTTGTTCGTCGCATTAAACACCAATCCAATTATTGTTGCTTCAATGTTATATGGATATGTTATGTTTAGATAGGCCCCAAGGATTGAGAAATCTAGTAATTAATTGCAACGAGGATGATGGAGGGAGAGGAAGGCAGGTGTTGTACATGTATATATACTCTTCTATATTAGCAGTGCATTCCTAAAGAAATAGGGATTTATTTTGTAATTTTGATAATATAAGCATTATCAATACGTCATAGACAGCCAGCCCATTAGTGGTATCTGCGGTAGTATAATAACGGTAGTTTTGTCATAGAAGAATATTAAAACGAGCACTTTATAAAAGTGATTTAGACCAGCGGTCGGCAAACTTTTGAGGCAAAGGGCCAACTTCAGTAAATGATCGAGTGCCGCGGGCCTGGTGAATGCGGTTTTTATTATTGCGCTTAAATTATTATATTTAATTCTTTTAGAAACATTTTAAGTAATATTGTTGTTTTTCTGTAATTATATCATCGAAGTATGGTTCAAAATTAATGATACCTACTTTAAAAACTAATTCTAATCTTTAATCATTTGAGAATCGGCAATAGAGGGCTAAAAATGTGATCAGCCAAAAAATAATAAAGACCCCATCTTCCCACACCACAAAAAATATTGAATATATTCCGGGGATGATACAAAAGTCTGAAAGGTTGAAAATTATCGAAGCAAACATAGATTCAGTGATTATAAAAATGCTTTATGGACAAGTCAGATGTCATGCCACGTCAGATCAATTGATAAATTATGTTGCCCATGAGACAACAGAAAACTCTAAACATGATGACCAAAAAAGTGAACCAACCAACTTATAAGCGTGCGCGATCAACGAATGACATTCCGTAGCGTCTTAAATGGACTGCGTACAGAAGTCTGACGTCGCACAAGAACATTTCTGCTTATTGATCACCAACATCTTGGCCCTATTAAGCAACAATCAAAGCATCGCAGGAGAGCCCAGGTTCACTTTTTGAGGTTCCAAAAAACCAAAAAATAAAGACAGAGGCACAAGTGGCTACATTACTGGGTTATCTGGGCCGGGAGATCGATGCAACCCGCCAAACAGTGAAATAGTATGAGAAAATTAACACACATATTAGGAAGCAGAAATCGCGTCCACTGACTTCGCAATGGCAAACAATGACGCCAAAACTCAATGCGTTCATATTAGGCGAATTTCGGTAGAATTTCGACATGACACCATAGTCCGCAAACTGGTACAACATCCGTCACATGTATTCCATCGAATTTTTCTGGGCCAATATGATGCAAAAGCTCTACTCTGACAATTTTGCCGCGAAAACTTAAGATGCCTACAGGCATGTCTTCGTCCATCATGGCGAAAATTCCGGATAACTGATGAAAGGCAACTCCCCAAGTCTTAGAAAGGTTAAAGAAAGCTTAAAAAATTTCCTTTCAAATTATGTACATGTTAAGAAATTGTCTCTCTAAGTTTTTTTTCCACATCCAGCCGAAAAAAAGCCATTTTTTTCTTGTAAACGTTACGGGGATATTGATCACGAGTTCGAACATACTGAACGATCATTCCATAGTACTTTAATTAAAGTTGAAAGAATACGATGGTATAAAATGTTATTCTAAAAGATATTCAGTAATTTGTATACGAATAGTTTCTTCACATCTTTCAAAATCAGTCAAAACCTTTCGCGGGCCGGATTGAATGTTGCGGCGGGCCGCATTTGGCCCGCGGGCCGGACTTTGCCGAACGCTGATTTAGACCAATTTTTGATAAATTATTTTTTCTTAAGGCCGACTGCTCATTTTTGTGATAATTTGGTAGTGGACATTAATGAGCATGTAACGAATAATGTTTAAAAAATAAAGTAGTGCAATAACTTCATTTTTCACGAATTTCAGAAAGTCAAAATAATTATTTTTTTTTCCAAACCCAATGAATATTATGACAAATTAAGTCAAATCAAAAGAAATAAGGATACTATTTTGTATTTATAAGTACCAAAACTGTAACTATCTAAGCGAGTTACGTTTTTTAATGAATTTATTATTTATGTCAACATCTGTTCATTGAAATGTCTAACACGTGTCTTAAAGTGTCTATGCAATTAAAAACTCAAAAAGCAGAAAAAGAAGCTGCATAAGCGGGCACGTAGACATATATGAACATTTATTCACATGAGATTACGCAGACTAATCTTGGAAAGATTAAACTTCCCAGAAGATGGTAAAAGTTGGTACTTGTTTGTGTCATTACTACGTATCACTACATTACACTGTGTCGAATTCTTTGAGACTTTTCCGAGAAAAACGTTTCATAGACAACGGACGAGTTTGTTTTGCCAAAAATATTATTTTGTGGCGAGTTCAGCCAAAGATTGCAGATAAGACGGGAGAATCGAGACAATGTATGTTGGTTAATGCGCCTTGCCGTTTTATTGCACACCAACGTGAAACTATGCACATTAAGATAAGATCTTCGGAAGGCAATCGTTTTTGTGATGACGTTACAGGTCTTTGTTGTTTGATCTTAGAATATAATTTGATTGTTATTGGTATTGATTTTGAGTAACTGTTTCCTTTATATAGGTTGTGCTCGAAATCCGCTATAAAAGCGGACTGCGAAGAAACCGCGTAAGTATAATTTTGTGGTTTTCTGTAATAATACTGCTAATGTACTAATAGATTTGTTTGAAGTGGGTGGTTGTAGCCATTACTAAATTAATTTGTTATGATTTTGACTCAAAATATATATTAGTTTCACTTTGGAATGAACTCAAGTGAAGGTTTTTTTTGCGTTTAACAATTGTCGAGTCAATGCAATTTTCTAAAAGAACTGCCAAACTTTGACAACTGTGCATCTTTGTAAATTGCATAGGTGCTGTGTATGTCGGGACATCCTGTAAACTATTTTTTATTGTTATTCATTATTTTCACGTAATTATTATTCTTTTCAAAGCTTATTATTGAAGTATGAAGCTGATTTACAAGAACTATAAACACTCTTTTAAACCTTTTAGATCTTTTAGATTATGCATACATGCAAACACTACATACTACATACTTACATACTAAAATGGATTTTCCTGTATGCGGACTGAGCGCCGCCAGACCTGAATTGTCCAAGTTTAGAGGTTATTGAAAGTATACTCTAATTAGTCTTGTGATTCATGATTCCATTCATAAAATTAATTCATAAGAACGTCAATAAAGATTTATTCGAATAATGCTTCAAATTTTGGGTATAAACCAAATTCGCAAAAAATCTATTCAGTTAAGTGAGTCTAAATCCTCAGCGTAAACAAATGTCTTTACATAATTAATCAATGAACAACGTTTTAATAAAAGCATTATCGAATGGCAATCTGGATGTTTTTATGCATCTTTACATTACGCTTGTTCCGTGATTTCAACTCTTGGGAAATTGAAAAATTCGGTAACACAACCGGGAGCAAAACTTTCAGCACCAGTTGGCGATTCTGTTTAACAGACGGTAGCCAGATCCTTCAAGTCTTTTAATCGTACTCATCAACTGCATGTGCGGTATTTTCGTTGAGTATAGCTTGTATTTTTTTAATATATTTAAACTCCATGATGACACCCATCAGCGAAACCGAGATTACAGGTGACAGAGTAAACAAGGAGCGTAGCAAGTTGTTTAGGCTGTCAAAAAGTTGTTATATGTAGAACGTTACCATACTGTGTTCCAAACAATTATGCTCCAATTAGCGTGTTTTTGAATATTTTTAAGTTGGTATAAGCGATGAAAAAATAAAATATTTCTGCTGACGAGAAGAATACTATCATAGGTACAAAGGTTGAAATTATATTTTGTTTTCCATACGCATCACGTTCGCGCTGTCTACCTAAGTTTTTGGCTGTCAAGTCAAAGCAAACCAGGTGAGCAATTTGGAATTTCTTTAAGATTCAAACCATTCTTTATTTTCATCAACTAGACCACATGGTGGCTATTTGCTGTCGAAAAAATACGTGCAAATTTAGAATGACTCGTGAAAAAATAACTAGAAGTAAGAATTGAACAATTTTGGGAAAGTACAAATTGAATTTAATTATTGGTAGAGTATGACTATTTTCAAATTATTAACGTAGAAAGAAGTTTTTTGTCAATGATTTTTCCATCTACCATCGAAATAGCAATGTTACACCATATTGCCTATTAACGGGCCAATTTCGAGTGTAAACTTTTTTTTGTCAGTAAAAAGCCAAAATGAGCAATGAATAGTGCGTTGAAGGACGCAACATCAACCATCAAAGACGAACTTTTAGCCTTAAGGAAGTTTGCTTTCCTTTTGGCAGGTTTCAGTATTTTCTTTTTGTTTGCTATTTTTCAGTTGGTTGATATTTAATCAACACTCGTTTAATTATGGTAAGTGCTTTCCGGTCTTATTGATTGAGGGGAGGAAAACGGAAACTCAAACACTTAGTGTAAAGGAAAGTCAAAGTCAAGTGAGGCGTTTGTAGGAAGGTGAAGCCTGAAACAGAAGGAGTTTGGGATCAAATTTTGGAGGCACGTAAAAGATAGAGTCTTGTACAAAATATAAAATTTTGTTCGTTGCTTTTATTTGAAAGTAGCGGATTGGGATAGTACTTTTGATCATTTTAATTCTTTTGTAGATGTGTTTCTGATATTCGGATATTGATTCCCAAATAATCAACATAAGTGTCACTGCATTGACACAATATTTGATGCAGGTTAGTAAAAAAACGAATTTTGAAAGGAATGAAATAAAAATACCGATTATTATTTATTCTTACTTTATTATTTTATTCTTACTTTTTCTGTATCCTTTTACTAGGGATTTATTCTTACTTTTCCTGTTCATACCGTTAATTATCTAACGGTCTATCAATACTTATGTCCCAAATCATTTCAAGCTTTCGGTTTCACAACTATAGCTTTTGATCTGCCAACTCTTTTGGTTGATTTTGTTAGATACAATTTAAAAGCTTTCAGTAGCTGTTTTCAATGTATCCAAACAGTCAGTTCGTGCTACTAAGGACGGTCCGAATGGGAATTGAACTATGTCTCAGTTTTACCGCAGAATGATTTGATCACTCGGTCGTTGTACTATGTACTAACTAGGAGGTTTAGTATGTTGTATGAGAAATATTTAACTAAGTTTCATACCTGAAAATTTCACCACATAATCAAGTGCAACAATGGATGAATGCAGTTGGTCATAACACCAGAATAAAAAAAAAACAATATGCTGCTAGTTGCACAGGAATATTGGGAAGAATGGGCGAACAAATTGTACTTACAAAACATTATTGTTATTAGACGTGTTGTGTAATGAATGCAATAGCCATATTAGCGAAACTACATTCTGGATATTTGATTCCACGTCCTATATGATATTGTGTAATATAATCGGATTTGTCTTCGATTGATGTTCCATGCGTCGTTTCGTGGAAGGTCGAATGAATATGAGTACTTTGTTATACGTGTTCCCATAGAAAGGCCCATCATTATTTTACTTTTGCATCCCTTGGTTATACCGTACGCAGTGTGGTATACGTGTCTTTCAAAATATCGTAGTTTCTGTTAGGTGACAACGGGGCTGCAGTTCCCATTCGATACAGCCGTGTATTCAAATTAATTACATAATTCCAATAGCACTGACAACGACTCTATTTCTGGCTATCAAATTCAACGATAATTGATAGTGAGCATATCTTATTTGTGATATGTGTTACATTACAGTATGCCAAAAATACATAACGATTCATCGTATAGGCAATCACGCTCCTGTCTCTCACAAATTTTAGATAAATGGTCGAAATTTGCTGCTTTTTGAATAACAATAACGCAAACCGCGATGACCAGGAGCCTAAAAGCAATCGCCATTTTATAACAGCGGGATGCATTTAACGGGCTAACCGCCGATCGTAGCGATGATGACGGACAAATAAGGACAAGGGTGTCTTTGTTCTGATGAACGACATAGTTCGACAAAATTCATTCCTGTTGTGAAAGGTGGTCGCTAAGATAATAATTTAATTACTTCAGACAAAGACGGATTAAACCATGAAGAAAAGCAGGATTATGGTGGCCTGTTGAGAGTATGAATGAATTCGTTTTCTCTTGCATGTGGAGAGTCCGAGTGCGTTGTGATTGAATAAAGATGAAGCTGTGTTTGTTTTAATATGATTAGGGATAAAATGCATTAATCATATTTTATAAATTTTATAGTATCTATGGACATTTTTTTGAAACAGCGTTGTAAATAGTTAAGCTCCACATTGTTATTTATTTGTTGTTATTTGTTATTTGACTGCACATTCTCAATTTGTTGAGTTGAGTTTAAGTAAAGTTTCCAAAATTGTTTGAAACAGTTATTATCAGTTATCGAAGAGTTTGTTTTTGTAACAGTTGTGTTTTATCCCAAAGATAGTCCTATAAACAATTGATGATCGGCGATAATCCTGCCTGGTTTATTTGAAAAGCGATGCTCCAATAACAGTGCCGGTAATTTTACTGAAAAACAGTCAGAAAAATCGGTGCAATCAAGGAAGAGCAAATCATTCCAGGCGCATCATTGTCGTAAATTTAGTCATTACCGACTGATTGAGCTCATCAAAGGATAAAATATATTACCTTGCTATGAGATAGATCGGATAAAATCGTAGCATGCACACATCAGACGCGGAGGTTGATAAAAATTAATGTAACTTTATTGCATGGTTGGATATATTGACCGGAAATCCCTTTCTCATGACCATGATTTTATAATCGATTGTAAATGCCAAAGCAGGAATGTGATTGTATTGTTTTGTAAATAGTGTATTTTTCATTTAACTGTGTTATACAAAAGAGTGTTCCCTTTTGGGACTACACGTATAGACTATAAATTTCAAAGTGAAAGCATTTTAAGTTTTTATGAAGGAACAAACTTAAATTTAAATATTTTTTTTAAATTGATGATTAGGAAAATTTCAATAAATAAACAAATAAATAAATTAATTAATTAAATAATTAATAAAAAAAATACCTCATTAAATAAATTATTGACAACACAAATATCTCTCATGACAACACAAATATGTATTATAAACATACATATTTGTTTATGTTTATATACTGAATTATAAACATACATATTTGTGTGTTTATTAGATAATTTTGTAACATTATTTTAAATAAGTGTTCTTATATTTTTTCAATTCCTTGCACTCTATGTTCACATTCGACACTTATTTAAACCATATTTGTTTTGAGGTTATTACTAGATTTGACAACGTCACGTGGCGTTGGCTGACACTGGATATCAGCTGCCTTACGCAACAACGTATGATCTTGCACTTTAAAATCTAAATGGATGCTTAGAAAGATTATCTATAGAATAGCATCAAAATTTTAAGTCAAGCTTGTAAACTAGTCATTATGTTTACAAATATGACAAAAAAGTTGAGTCTGCCATCAGCTTATTGAGTCACTATATTTGATTGAGGCCTCAACAAAAAAAAAAAAACTATTGAGGCCTCGCAATCATACTGATCCAAAAAAAACACGCTAGAAATGATTGTCAACACATAGCACACATAGTGCCTGCCACAATTATACAACACTTTTCCTCCTGGCAATATATTAAAGGATTCTTAGTATTGAAGCTCTTATTTGCCTGAGCGATAATCAAAATTAATGAAATGCTGAATGCTTACCGATTTTGATCTTGATTCCACACTGGCACCAAAAAAAGCACCAGGAACACAAATTCGACATCACAAATCGTTATGCGAGAATTTACTCGTTCAGAGAGGTAATTTTTTAGCTTTCGAATTAGGGCAATTGCTGTTTAACGTATTACGTAAGGGGCGACTGCTTCAGAACGCATCGAGTTAGGGCCACTGCTTACTAGCTAATCGTTACTAGCTACTAGTAAATATAGTTAATAGCTGCTTTGCTTATTACAGTTGTTTTTCACGTATTGTTTTAAAGATCTAGATGAATAATTAAAGATCTATGATGAATAATTTCATCAAATTGTTACTGAGGTGTGGGATAGCGAATCGATGCCTTGTGATTGGAATCTCGGCATCATCTACCCCATATACAAGAAGGGAGACAGGTTGGACTGCAACAACTACAGGGGTATTACGGTGTTGAATACCGCCTATAAAATATTCTCCCTGATCCTTCAGGATCGCCTTGTCCCGCACGTCCCGCGGCTAGAGAGAGCCATCCGCGACTCGAGGGTGGAGACTACGGGAACCATCTTCTATAAGTCAACCCAGATCCTGGCATACGCTAAGCAATACGCGGCATACGCGTAGCAGAAGCCTACCAAGGGATTGAGCAAGCGGCAGAGAGCCTCGGATTGCAGATGAACGAGGCAAAGACCAAACTATATTGTACCAGTACTCACATACGCCTCTGAGACATGGACACTGTCCAAATCTGACGAAATCCTCTTAGCCGCGTTGGAGAGGAAGATGCTCAGAAGGATACTTGGCCCCGTATGTTTGGAAGGACAATGGAGGAGCCGCTATAATGACGAGCTATACGAGATGTACGGCCACCTCACTGTCGTACAGCGTATCAAGCTCGCCAGGCTACTGTGGGCTGGCCATGTTGTACGCATGGAAACGGACGACCCAGCCCGTAAAGTCTTTTTAGGCCGTCCACAAGGACAGAGGAGGCGTGGTAGGCCCAAATTGAGGTGGCAAGATGGCGTGGAGGCGTCCGCCACTAAGGCCGGGATAACGGACTGGCAGACGAGGTGCGAGACCGTGAGCGGTTTCGGACACTGTTGAGGCAGGCCAAGACCGCAAAGCGGTTGTAGCGCCGGATAAGTAAGTAAGTAAGTAGATGAATAATTTGTTGTAGGATTTATGATGACATGAACATTGATGACATGCTGCGAAAAATGTAGATTTTATTCCAGGTTCAAGGATGTGTCTATGATGATGTTCGCAGAACGAAAGGAGTATAAGAAAAAGCAATAATTGACCAAAACCTGAAAATACATAATTTTTGATTGTTGAAAAAATAATGCAACAAATAAAAGGAATCTTAAGAACTGATATAATGTGTGATATCATTGCTCTAAAGCATTTAATAAGACCAGAAAATTCAATCTTGTTTAATTCACTGCCAAATTTAAATGCTCTGTTACGTTCCATTTCATATTTGACAAAAAAGCTAACACAAAAATGACAACGACTAGGAAAAATCAAACTAATCAAAATATATATATATATATATATATATATATATATATATATATATATATATATATATATATATATATATATATATATATATATATATATATATATATATATATATATATATATATATATAGCAAAAAACTATAGAGTAGAAGTCACTGTTAGCTGGCCATTCTTTGATTACAATGGAATGATCGGTTGATAGAGATGAAACATAATAGACGGAAAAATTACTTGTAAATAAACGAAATGTATATACATACCGTCTCTGAGACTTCGATTATATTCAAAAGTGATGGAAAATTGAATTGAAATATCATAGAACACGATTAACCTTTTCCCAGTTTTGATTCGTAACGAGCCTGGTACTCTTTTTCCTCTAGGGATGAAGTTTTTGATTTTCAGCTTGTTATCGTAAAAGGAGCTGATTAAGGTTATAAATAGGTTTTTATTTTGAGCAGGTAAAAGCAGGTTTTGCTCGTATTCGTACGGACCAAAAGGTGTTCAAAGAAATTTGCATTTGATTCTGATTGAATAGAACAGAATAGGATAAACATTCGTCGGTTTGCTTGAAGAATTTACAGTCGAAAAAAGCATTTCTTTGTACCTCCTTCGTAAAAACAGAACACTGGGGTAAATTGAGTAGATTTTCCTGACTCATAATTTACCAGAATGTTGTAAACCTTATCTCGATTTCTACGTGCGTTTCTTCAGTGTTTCTTTGCTATGCTACACAAGTGTTGAGAACTTCATCGTTCGTAGTAAAATAATAAAATACGCGAATGTGTACGCTCTATGGTATCACTTGATGACAATTTCATCTGGATTACTGTGTACTAGTACGTAAAAACTGGTCTACCTGTTTGCTTTCTTCTTTAATCCCCGATGAAGAAACGGAACACCTCAATTTAAAAAAGCTAAACAGCAAGAATGTAAAAAGTACGTAAAGGTTGATCTATTGATTGTTAAGCCCAAGAAAAACTTCGCCAAATCCCTATCACCCCTAATCTTTGTCCTTTGGCCGACCCTCAGCGAACATTCCGGTGGAATTGAATTCCGTAGTGAACGATAATTTTGCAGCTATTTTTTAAAGAATGTGGGTTATCTCCAATCTCAAAGACGCGAAATGGAAAAAAAGGTAACAGAAAAAACAACGAATAGTTCGATCGATGGGAACGAGATTGGTAAGATGCGAAATCGTTCATTTTAAAATAGATAGATAGATAGACGTCGCGGAGTATTTAATACTAATTTACTTTTAGAGTCTTATCCTTACTCTTTGTGCACGGTAGGACATTTAAGCATTAAAATTTTTGTTTTTGGAATGAAATGGATTTGAATGGAAAGCGGCTTCATGCCTCATTATGGCCTTATTGCAAAATTATTCAATTATTATATGTCTCTTTAGTGGCTAGGTTGTCAAATGTTATTCAGTCTTATCGGGCAATGATTCATTCCATACACCGCAAACGATAGACCAATTCGTCGCTTTAAACACGTTCAGAGGTCAATGATGCATCCTTCACCCAAGTATACCTGTCCCTGTCCATAGAAGACTTCTAGACAGTGGCGGATCTAATGGTAGGCTGACTAGGCGGTCGCCTGGGGCCCCGCTGATTTAGGGGCCCCGCCGATTTAGGGGCCCCGTAGATCGCCATGATCGTAGGGGCCCCCGACGGCATTTCAAGTTTACTGTTCTATCTCCCAATAGCAAGCAATAGTAATAGCCATAGCAATTGACAATACAACCTACGCATTCATATCAGACTATCAGGCTTTCGAGAGTTATTAGTACCACACAGCCGGATAGTCAGTACTTGCTACGGGAGGACGACTGTTCCACGGAACCGCATGTCTTGCCCACATTCTTATTTATTCTTGCGATAATGTCGATAACATTCGTTAAATTTAGATAATGTAGTGAAACGTTCGATTGTGCTCATGAGCTCAAATCACGTATGAACTCTGTGCACAGGACTTTCTATCTTGTTACAGATAAACTATTTTTTTATTCAGGAGGAACGGCCCAAAAAGGCCATATTGCTGAAGGTAAACTATTTAATCATATCTATTTAGGTAATACAGGCCTTGGTCGGATAAAGTATTTGTCTCAGTTCATCAGACTACCACATCTCTGATGTTTCGATTTTGAAATCTCACAATGATTAGTTTGTACATTTTGTTAGTTTATGTGTTTGTGCCATATGCATTCAATCAACGTTTTATACTGAATGTGCATGTAAACTTGGTATATGTGTTGCCTTACCATAAGTATTTCACAATGATTTAAGCTTCCAAATGAATGCAGTAATTTATGCTGCACATCACTACCAGTTGCTCAACTTTCGACTAAATACGTTTTGTCGGTGATATATAAGCTAGCGGTTCTCTTTAGTTTAAATTTGTGTAGCCAGTAGCAGTGTTCATTTTATTATGATCAAGTGGATTTTGTTTTAACGCTGACTATAGTCAACTTCTCAAAGAGTTGTACTGCAGAAAATGCAATAAGTTTATTAGAGGAATTGAACGATTTTGTTGACTTGCTGGATGTAGATTAGATAACACGCTTAACAAACATTTACTATCTGAACGATAGGGATTTCTAATCGATGTTGGAATATGTGCAAAGTGATGGGTTCTGCAGAGTATGGACAGGGTTTTTAAAACTGCTGGCGATACGCGATATTGGAATGTACTTGACTTCAGAGGGTATTCCTGTGTACGATTATGTTGAAGTTGTTGGAAATTTTATCGGTCAACCTCCCGTAAACTGTCGTATGATACGATACCCTCATCGAGGTACTTTATATATAGCATGTTGGTAATTTATCTTTTTTTAAAGCACTTATTTTTATATTTTTTAGTTAAAGCCCAGGGCTTCAAGGGATATGTGGAGAACCTATTGGGTAGTTTACCATTAAATGATTAAATGGTTTGAGCTCTATAAAGTAAAACAAGAGATAAGTTATCGGTTTAAGTCATTTATCAATCAAGTTTGAGGAGTAAACTTGACAGAGCTTAAAGAATTCTATCAGGTATGTGAACAGAACAAGTTATATTGCAACATAAATATTGTATGTTTATTCACCTCTATACCAATAATGAATGTAGATCATTTGTGCAAGTGCTCCGAAGTCATGGTATCCAAGTTGAACTGTTGCAAAAGGGAATAAAAACGTGGGAATTGTTTGGAAATTTTAAATTTGATCTATTGTAAAAAAAATGTAACAACACTTTAAACTGTAGTTGTAAACAAAATTTAATGTATTGTTACAGAAAAAAATAGAGTACTAAGCAAATTAGTGTTATCTAGAATAATCGGTTACAATAAGATTCATGAATGAGAAAGGTTATATTTGTGACCTTCTAGCTAAACGAAACTCTTCATATGTCATCGTTACACTAATAAATAGGTATAATATGACTTATATAATATATATCACAGCTGTTATATACATCAACAAATTTAATCACTGTGTACCATGGCCTTGACAGATTATCGAATTATATGCCAAAAATTTAATGGGTATACACTAAATTTCAGAGACCATGAACTATCTCTATGGTTTGCTCGCCATGTAGTTCGTTATAGGCATCACATCGCGTGGGGCAAAATGCAAGGATAAATCGATTTTGATTTTTTTAGTAAAGGGGGTTTCGGTTTTTTACGTTATTTCCCTTCAATTATTTTGCTTTTTCTGTCCGTTGGCTTTTGTGGAAAATAAGTCATTGAAAACAACTCGTGTATAGCATGCTACTCCTAAATCAATTGTTGATGGCATTTGTGCTTCGTATCACATCGGACGGTAGTACTGTTAAAACGATGCAACGCACGAATGACGGTGCCAACGAACGAGTTAGAGAAATAGAAAATAGCAAACTGGCGATGAATTCCGACAGTACACGGGTGAAATCAAGTTCCTATCATGTAGGAATCGTGGTTTAGAATGACATGGACGGACGTGACGTCCTGCTCGCACGTAGAAGTGAAGATTGACAGGAGTAAGCTAGTGATCAGAAAACGTACAACAGGCAATATTTACCCAATGACATGGTTTCTGCGAAATTAAACGAATTTGTTTGTTTTCGGAATTAAGCTCAATTTAGCCATGCGTTGGCAGTAGTTGAAGGAAAGGTTGGTCTAAACGGGTTTTGGGGCCATTCTGTTTGCATGAATAATTTCTTTTCTACGTGTTTGGAACTGTTTTTACGTGATCTAATAATAAATGATGTTATTTAAAATTTATTTAGCTCGAAGAAAACCAAAAATCTGAAACAACTTGACGATGATATAAATTAAAAAAAAAAAGCTTGCTATCTGAATGTACCAGAATCGAGCTTTAGCAAAGTCGGCAGAATAGATTCCCAGCACAACCGTCGTCGTCTTCCCCCTTAGCACACAAATTAATATACTGCTGCGCGGTACTAAAAAGTCTCTGACGCCTGTATAGGCCGGCTTAGTTGCGTAGGTCGTTACGCAAAAAGATGAAAAGAAAAATAATAAGCTTAACAATAAACGCCCGCTGTGCAAAGCAACGGAAGGCGTTATGCCGTTCTGAGAATTTTATCATGCCTTCCTTTTCTCTCCAACGGCAAATTTGTCGAGCAGCTCGTCGAGCTGCCCGTCCCTGGCTCCGCCTCATTCCCCTCGCCTGAGCGCGCTGCCGAAGGTTTGGATGTGTTGGTGCGTCAGACGGCCAATCGCTGTCAGCCATCGTCCGTGCTCATTCCCTCCCTAGCGCTATCTCATTCTCACTTGTGGTCAATGCTCATGAGTTGCTGTGGCGCTTAAAAAAGCTGTTAACAAACATTGCGGCAATGTAGTTGCATTTTCACAAATCAAACTAAAAAAGTGCAATGAGTTCAAACGCTGCAATGTAAAAATGACCAAGGAATCGCTAGTTTACGCAGGAGGGTTTGTTGTGCATCGCGCAGAACCATAATTCGCATTAACACGTTCAGTCCGGTGCTGATTTTCATGAGCTTACCGTTCCGCCGGCATCTAGAACGCAAGCTGATTGTAAAACCAGCATACTGGAAAGTTCACTGGCAGTCCCTGGGGCCTGCCATCGAACTGAACGTGCAAAGCATTAAGCGTAATTTTGTTACACTAAGCTTTTGCTATCGTATGGTTTAGATTACACAGATATGCTGAGCCGTCAGCGCATGGGTGTGTACGTGCGTGTGTATGCACTTTCGCCAAATGTGTTTTCTTCCGGAATATTATGATCCATCGGTCAAAACAGGAAGGTGTTTATGACAGTGGCGAAAGGACGAGTTGAGGTCCATGTAAATGGTAACTGATGACCGGGAGGAGGGGGTAAAGGCACACAGCTGTTGGGAGATTGAACAGTATACTTAAATTGCCGGCGGGAAGGGGGGTGGCCATGGGACCCCTACGATAATCGGTCACAGGCCCTAAAATTGTAGTCGCCATGGGGGGAGGGGAGGTGCAAATGGTTTTCTCCAGCCACGGAGCCCTAAAGACCATCTTTCCGGGGGCCCTTGTCGCTAATAATTTGTCCACTTGTAGACATACGGCATACTACAGACTAGAGATCTTCGGCGACCGCCTAGTCCGCCTATCGTTTGGTCTGCCGCTGGTTCATGGCCGTGTTTTTTTATCGTGGAGGTGCATCCTTCCCCCTGCCTGCAGCGTATGCATCGAGCAGGAGACAGTGTGGCAGTATGCAAGTTGCACGCTGGATAGGAGCGGGCCCGCGACACCGCCATCATTCCGCACATCTGCATGCCCGTCGTGGGTTCTAACCGCGTATGAACCGTCCGCCGTAGCAAGGGGAGACTATCCGGCTACGCGGTACTCAAGTCCTGAAAAGGCTGGCATGATCGCGTAGGCCGTAATTACAAGAATAACAATAAGAAAAAGAACTTTGAAGCGCCATCCTTACCGGGGAAGAGTTTGTCATGACTTTGTTGCTGCCGGGTTCCCGCTGTGGCGCGACATATCAACGGAATGCACTCGACCAAAACAAGAACCTACCAATCCGAACCCATTCCAAGGCATTGCCGGTCAATCGGCGTCATGATAACTACTCCAAACCAACAAGCCACCAGATTCTGGACGGACAGGTGCAGCACCATACGCGCACCGTAAAAACAAATCCAGAATCCTCGTTTGTATGGATTCAATTCAAAATGTTGTTTCCACTTGCGTCCGCTAGCTGAATTAGAAATAAATGTGCAACATATCACACGCACGTTTACTTAGATCGTGTGTCTTTTTAATACCCCCAACAGCATAGCCGATCGCAAAGATGGTGGTGCCAATGGTTGTGTTGTATCTCAGATAGCGAGATCGAAAATGCATGGACTTTGTAGCCTTAGCGGATGGAAATGTACGCATCAGAATCAAATAGTTTTGGGGTTTCCAAACGCACACAAACACGCGCGCGCAAACTCACACACACACACACACACACACACACACACACACACACACACACACACACACACACACACACACACACACACACACACACACACATCCATGAACGCGTGCACGCCAGCACGCACACACACACGCACGCACACATGCACGTACGCGCGAACGCGAGCACGCACCCACGAAAGCGCGCTCGCGAGCACGCACCCCCGAAGCCGCGCACGCGAGCACGCACCCGCCACAAATCCCCCCCCCCCCTCCCGCACGAGCGAGTACGGCTACCTTATCGGAAGAAAGGCTGGTTCAGCTATCATGTAGCACATCCTCATCCCTAGCGCCGGGCGGGGTGGGGAAAATTCCGACATGATAGAGTGAACGGTCACTTTCCCCGCGCTGTGTGCGTGTGTGTGTGTGTCGAGACCCAAAAACTGGAGACAGATTTCAGCACATTAAAAAAATAAAATTTATTGCCACTATACATCGTGCTACATGATGCTTAGAAGGTCGTTGAAGCGTCAAACATGTTCAAATTAAAAAATATTAGATTAGTGTTAGACGTTCTCCTACGCTTGTTTTAAATAGGCTTCTTCACCCTCAATTGGCAGGGGCATCGAATGGTCTCATCAGCAGCGGCACGAAATAAATTAAACCATCAATACACCGATAACACTTTAAATCCCAATCCAGCTTCTCCCACAGCGTCTCAAGGTCACACACTAATTAATAAATGCTAATAAACACCCACCAATAACAATATACAACCGCAATGCACATATAAGTATCAACGCATACACCACAACACCCAATCAGCTGGCGGCGGAAGGCACGGGCTGAAGCTCAAGTAAGGCAAGCCAGGGTGAAGGATGGAGAGGAGAGGAAGAAGCGGACGAAAAAATGGGCGCCATTATTTTTTTTAAAATTTTTTTACCGTTTTTATTTTTTTGCTCCGCCGCCGCCCGAACTGCCCGAACTGCCCGAATTGCGCGACCCAGCGCAGGAATCGCTGAAGTCCAGCGCGTGAGACCTGCCAAAATCTGCGCTGGCCAGCGCAGATTTTGGTACATTTTCTGCGCTGGAAACTGCTCGAATTTGCGCAGCGGGTTATCTTAATTTGATTTTCTTTAGATTTTCTCAATTTGACAGTTCTTATACTAATTTGACACATCAAATGCCAAACTCAAAATAAATTCTCTTTACGGCAAATTTTTAAAAACCATTTAAAATAGCACAAAATTTAAATTTTTTAGTTGAAATCAGATCAAATAACTAATTTAATGGCTAAAACCTACCCCTTCAAGCAGAATGATACGGGAGTTAGCTATAATTTGACCGAAAATATCGAATTGCGACATACGCTAATATCAGAGATACGCGATTGCCTCCAGTCCGCATTAATAGCATATATCATAGAGTGCCTGTATATGATATATGGTATATATGGGTCCAATAAACTCTGTGGTAAACCAAAAACTCAGTAGTACCCAAGCGGATGATTGTAGATCTTAATTACCTACTGTTATTACGACCGCTAAGAAGAATCGAAGCTTTGGGATAAAACCATAGTAATCATTGTAATCGTTGTTTTATACTCCTTGGATTGCAAATTTTTCTATTTTTAATAAAAACGGGACATTAATTTTATCCCGCGTGAAACCGGGTAAATCAGCTAGTATATATATAAGCAATTGGTTTCTTTTTAGAATACCTGAATGTTCTTCTTTCAAGATAAATCAAGATAAATTAAAGATAAATAGATTTGTTGTTTAAGGTTCTGTTTTAGGTTTATGTTTTTAATGTATTGCTCGAGTAAATGTGTTTATAAAATACATACAAATAAAAAATTGTCTACGGCAAACTCACCTGCGAATGTCGCTTGCAAGAACTATAAAATGTATCCAATTGTCATGTTCGTTTTTCTTCAAACTTTCATTCAATGTAGCATGTGTACGTCAAACTAAACTCTTTGTAACAAGTACAAACGCATAGATAGAAAATGTATGGCAATTCATACTACTACAACACAGGTTCAGCTGGCAAAACATAAGTATTAACAACACAAAAACATCAAGATATGAAAAATGTGCCATCTGCACTGATTGGAAACGTGTTCAAAGTTTGAAAATTTTGCCACTTATAAGTCAGAAAGAATAACACGATAACGTAAAAATGCTTTTTAAGATTTTGCCTCTGGTTGAAAAATAATCATCCGCTTTTCAAGCTACGTCCTCAAATAAATTCATCACCAGCTGAAACCACAGCAGTATTTACTTAAAACTTTTGACCCAACTTTTAAGATAAATTGCACGTACTAACAACACCGCATTGAAACGGCAATGTGGTAGGGATTTTGATTTGGAAAAAGGGAGAAAGAGCTTATTTTGTTTTTTATAACTTTTGTCAAACATGTCGTAGTAGTATAGAGTAGTATATAGTATATAGAATTTGAAAATTCACATGATAGATAGAAAAATATTTTTTGTAGCTCTAGTGTTACAACTGGTTACATAATTTAATTTTAAAATACGTTTCGTTAAGAAAAATAGCAGTAGAAAAAATTTCTTTGCTATCATGTGGTCAACAATAAGGAAGAAAATCTACAAATGTTACACATCACCTCAATAAAAGAAGGATTTCAATTGGTTTTACCACATCTGCCTAACCGCCCAATAGAGATACGCATAAGAAAAAAGAGCGTTTGTGTTCTGAAACGATTTTAGGAGAAAAAATAGATGCTAACTTTTGATAATAAAACCCCTGGAATATCTTTATACTTTTTCGTATATATAAATTAAACACAAATAGAAGTTGACGCCAACTTAAAAATTGTTACCATGTTTCAATTTAATTCCTCTACAAAAACGTAGATGGAGAACTGTTCTACATAACGTCAAAATGTTGAAGTGTGGGTAACGTATTCTTTCATTCTTTATTTTGTTTATTTTCTTTCAAGCAACAAACATCAATACGGTTCACACAATTACTATTCTCCGTTCAATTTTATCTCAACGAACGTATCATACATATGTTTGCATCTTTTGCTCAAATACAATATAATTTATTCTAAGGTGCGGTTTTTTTTATCGAGAACATGTTTGCATTGCATTCAAGCATAAAATGTATTCTATAATTGATATCGAAAATATCCGTTCACAAAGTCGTTGTATATGTGCTTTGAATTGTGTTTGTGATAAACTTTAAACTTGGTCATTTCATTACTCTTTTGTCTTCTTCAAGCGATTCCAAATGTATGTTATGTGTAATATATCAATCGCCTTTTTATTGTGCCTTTGTTATGTAGTTTAAGGTTTTTATATAAGCTATTAAACCTACAGTACACATCCGACGGTAGCAATACAAGAAGCAATGCAATCAGTAATTTCGGAAAAGTAATTTTGATGACGCTGAAGACGGGTGATGCCAGTTCCTGTCAAATCAATAACAACGGAACCTATCGGGCTGCCAATATGTTTCCACAATAAGAATGATTTATTTGTGTAGTTTAGGCATGCAGTGAACATAATTTTTCAAATTAACGAAAATTCAAGTTGTGTACTCAGTTTAGTACAGTTTAGTGACGAATTACATACATATGGGCTAAAACGGTTGCATTACTGATTGCAATCGTATCGTCTGACCTTAACATATTGAATTACACATAACAGGGCGTCACAGTCATAATTCGCACATTCAAATATAATTTATGATTTAGCCCTTCCTACAATTAAATTCACTTTAGTGCTTTAACTTTTTAAATTTAGATACCAAGATTTCCGCTATAAAACAAGCTAAAGATACTGATAACCCCGTTCCAAGGAGCTCCCAAACGGGAATTAGATCGTCTGTTAGCACAATCAAATCATTAAACGTTTGTTCTCGACGAATGTACACTTTCTTTGGAAACCATATTTGTAGTTGTCTATGATAGAGTCCAACATCATACATTATATCCATGTATCGCTGATACTCTCGCACAGCCGGGCATGTCCAACTGAAAATAATGTGCTTCATACGGTAATACACACGCGGTTTAATCACAATCAAATCGGCTTTAACGGGTAATGACCATTCATACGGATTCGTATTCAAAAAATGTGCTAGATCGCAACTCACTATTGACGCATTCTGCAGTGTTATATCAACATCCATCTGATCCACCTCTTTCAACAAGGGCTCTAATTTTGCAGGGAGTAGATTAGGTAGGTTTGTTCTCTTTGTAATTATCAACGTTTGATTTTGTTCGATAAATTCATTCACTGTTTCGGGATTTTTCTCAAACGGATCGGCAGACATGAGAGACAAAAGTATCGCTTGATAGGTTTCAGTTAATAGGAATATTAAAACGCAAATCACACATAAAATAAGTCGATTACCTGTAGCTAGGCTATGTTCAGGCTCACCACCGCCAAAAAACACTTTAAGATCAAGTAACGCGGCACGCGCTCGGGGAACATTAAGCTCACTATCTGAATTGCAACCAAAATCACTACTATCACCAACCATATCTGCCATTTAAATGGGGACAACAATAGCTGCAGATGCATTCGCTCATAACGGCGAGGTAAAACAATGCAATATTCCTGTATATCTTTCCAATATGCTACTTCAAATACTTTTTTTGAAGTCTCTACGGGGTTTAACAAAACATGCATCTTTCCAGATAACATCTTATGCAAAAGTTTGTTTAGCTCAATTTCACGGTGAAAACGATATCTTGCTCCTTGTTTCTCTATAATGGTTAAGAATGCACTTATTTCCAGGTTACGGATATTGTTACCTGTTCGATACACGTGTGCCAGCATAGGAACAATCCCAACTTCATACACAAAATTGCGATAATTAGTTAATGTACCATCGAACAATCGGTTTTCTGCATCACTGTCATTGGACACCGTTATCCATTTTTCTATTAACGCACCAGTTACGTACACTCTGGTTTTGGTATGATTTTTTGATGGGGCGACAAATTGCAGTACCTTTATAATACCACCTCTTTTTAATTCGCTACCGTACTTGATGATGTGTGTATTGTCTACTCCATGGAATAATTGGATATATATAGAGTACTTATTTGGATTGGAATACCAAAATGATTCACCCCAGTGACACTGCAAACAAATTTTACGGAGTTTTTATTTGCTTATTCTGATTATTCTTCAAATTATGTTTTAAGTTACTTACATATGTACTATTTGTGCAACATTGTAAAACTAATGACGGTTTCCGATGTATTTCTTGCATGCTATCCAATGTGTTTATAGTCCCGGACACGAGAGTAATACGTCGGAGTGCTACATACGGACGCTCGTTTTGTAATCTAGTGACCACATCTTCAAACACTTGCTCATTACAATTAACACACAATATATCATGAGTTTGCTCTTGCTCCAAACGGTCGACCACCCGCTGTGCGATCAAAAACGCTTCTGTAACAAAATGTTCACAACATACTCTACTGGCAAGAAAGCTGAAAATCAACAACCTGATATGTTGCTTCATTTTAATTCTTCAAAATTTAGAAATGTTTAAAATCAAGGTATCGCATCACATAGATCATGGTTCACAATCATCGCTACCATTTTATACTCCTTTTTAATTTTACCAAAAATATGCACCTGGTTTGTTCTCATCAGGTCAGATAATTATCTGACATAATCCATTACAATTACAATAGCTATTTATAATTGTAAATCATCGAAAAGGATTATGCTATTATCGATTAGGAATGGTAATGATAGTATCACATTGCCTTGATGAAATATGTAGAAGAAAACAACATATAAGCTATGTGAAAACAAAAAATAAATAAAATAGGAATAAAAAAAAATACAGCAAGTCCATTACAACAAAAACTAAATACGTTTAGAATAAAAAATTACAGCAAGTCCATTAATTGAATATATATATAATAAATATATATATATATATATATATATATATATATATATATATATATATATATATATATATATATATATATATATATATATATATATATATATATATATATATATATATATATATATCACCATATATTATATATATAACCATATATATATATATATATATATTATATATATAACCATATATATAAACATATATATATATATATATATATATATATATATATATATATATATATATATATATATATATATATATATATATATATATATATATATATATTAATCTCGAGTCACGGTGTTTGTTACGAGCAACCTCCTAGACTGCTGGATCATTTTCAACGAAACTTTACCCTATGGTGGTATTAGAATAGGTTTTAAGACTCACATTAAAACCTGTTTAAAACTTTCAATGACGATCAAAAGTCACTCCTAGGATATCGGCTGTGCATGTGTTAGGTATTACTGAGTTATTGTATGTTATGGGTTTTAGAATATGATATTTGTTATTGCAGATGTGAAGTATTTTGGATTTGGAGTGTGAAATTGTGTCCCTGTCCAACGTGACCATTTCTGAACTATATTGACTCCTTCTTGTAAAGTTGTCTGTGATTCAGTTCTATTGTTAGATACTGAGACAAGAACTATATCAGCATACATGGAATATTTAATGTTACTAGGCATGAGGTGGAAGAGGAATTCTACACTAATCAGAAAAGAGTGGGAGAGAGAATGGCACCCTGGGGAACACCATTCTCTTGAACGTGCACGTGAGAAGATAGAGTTCCATTTAATACTTTAAATGTGCGATCTGAAAGGAAGCTTTGAAGATACGCTGTAATGCGTCCTCCAAAACTCCATGTATTAAGCTGTTCAAGAATTGTATGCCACCAGGATCTGTCAAAAGCTTCTAATAAATCTAATTTAACACAGTCAAGTATTGCACAGTGCCTTTGGGATAGTGGATTTCTAAAGGTTCATTAAGTTGGGCAAAATATGTATCAGTACCTTTCCCACCTCTAAAGGCGTGTTGATTGGTACTAAGGAGGTTGCAGTCTTCTAATTCTTGCAGCAGTCTTCTATTTACCATTCTCTCCATGATTATGCCAATGCAATTCAGAAGAGAGATTTATTTATTTTTTTAGCGGTAGCTATCTATTTCGCTACACGATAGTGAGGTCGCTGTACATTTCGTATAGCTCATTGTTATAACGGCTCCTCTATTGTCCTTCCACACATACCAAAATTGTTCTCAACATCTTCCTCTCCAACGCGGCTAAGAGGGTTTCGTTAGATTTGGACAGTGTCCATGTCTCAGAGGCGGATGTGAGTAGCGGTACTGTATAGGTACTATATAGTCCCAGCTTCGTGCGTCGCGAGAGGTTCTTTGAGGCGAACTGATTTTTCAGGCTGTATAATGGCCGGTTTGCAGTTACCATTCTTGCGCGCAACACAGCTACCATGCTATTGTTGTTGCTGACCTTTGACCTGAGATAGGTGAAATCTTGAACGACTAAAAAAGTGTGTTCACCCAAGGTGTATGGATATTAGGAGGTGAAGTGCTTCAGAGCAAATTGACATTTCACGACTTGACATAACAATACTGCGTGCTCCGGTATTAAAATCGGGAAGGGCTAGAGGGGGGCATAGAAAATTGTATGCGATTTGACATAACAATACTCAACGATGGCGCCCGGCAAACGCGCTAATAATCCACCTTCTAAATAAACACACCTTGTGTTCACCTATCTGTACGTCACGCCTACGTAAGGGCTTGGTACTTGTTCCGACGCAGCGTATCGCAACGCATTGCGTGACGCAAGCTGGTATCTATTCGCTGCGTTCTGCATGGATGTGTCAACACATTTTACAAAGAAAAACACTAACAAACAGCAATAATGCCTATTATTTATAGGCTTTACAACTGATTATAATGTTAAATAACAACTGTAAAATCCTTTCCAGTTGTACCCAAAACAGTGCAAAGCATGTTTACGTGTTTTGCATATTGTATACTGACCCGCACACACCTGTTTTGCAGAAATTACGCAATTATTTTCTCTACATTTATTTTGTTTTGTTTATAAAATTATTTAGTAGTCCAATTACAAGCAAAATTGCGCCCGAAACAATTTAACGTAAAAAAATATCGATTTTCACCCGATATGGTTAAATTATTTTGACAGACGCATCACGTCGAGCGTCGGAATAGAATTTTTTCTACTTTGACGCTGCGTCGGGCGTCGTTAACGCACGCGTCTGTCAAATCCCATACATTTTGGCAAAATCGCAACGCATTGCCAAATTGGTAGTTTGGAACAAGTACCGCTCTCTAATGTTGTATTGTTATTGTTTATTGGATGTTTGTTTGTTTTTTTTATTGGTGTTGTATGCCACCTAGGGTTTCACAATATTTAGTATTTAATATCTGGGAAAGGAAGAAGAATATAAGGATGGGAGAAAATAGATAGAGTTGAGGATTTGGGCAGACGGGAACGAAAGCGGGACAATTTTACGTGATAGTCGAATAACTCATGCATTCGATTGAACGAAGCGCAGGCTCTTAAGAAGGAATCATTCAGGCCAAAAACCGATTGACAGGAATATTGCCACCATCAGTATGATCTTTGCCTCGTTTATCTACAATCCGAGACTATCTGCCGCCTATATACAACGGTTGCTTTAATTTATTTCATGAGTATCCTGCTTAGTTATACGTAAAATATGGCAAAATGTTCAAAAAACATCCAAGGAAACAACAATTTTATGTCATTTTGACAATCGCTACGATCGTTCCCGAATTCGATCGAGTTTGGGAAAATGGCTGTATATCATCAGCGTCATCTGCAGCAGCATCTGGGTTGACTTATAGTAGATTATTCGCGAAGTCTCCATCCTCGTACTGAGAGTTGTTCATCCACCTTCGCCTACCAAGTCACATTGGTCATAGTCATTCTAACATGCCGTATCACTTGGCCGTTTGAGATTCCAAAAGAGGTCATAGCATCGAATATTTCCCCGGCTATGCTATCATACTATCATAATGCTTTGAAGTCAATGAAGAGATGGTATGTGTCTTTTCAAAGATCTGCCGTATAGTGGGGGAGAAGTCGATCCTGAAGGGTCAGGGAGAATATTTTATAGGCCGTATGCAACACCATAATACCCTTGTAGTTGTTACAGTCCAACCATCAATATCTGAACCTATCTTCTGATGGAGGGATATTTTATTAGCTGAGACTTGGTATTAAAAAAAAAAAGATATATGATAAGATATATGATGTATGAAAAAAGATATATATCTTTTTTATATATAACTAGCTGATTTATCCGGTTTTACACGGGATAAAATTAATTTCTCCTTTTTTTTAAAATAGAGTACAAAAACAACGATTACAATGATTACTATGGTTTTATCCCAAAGCTTCGATTCTTCTTATCTGTCGTAATAACAGTAGGTCAGATCTGCTATGACAATCATCCGCTTGTATACCACTTAGTTGTTGGTTTACCACGTAATGGCACTCCATGATATTAATGCGAACCGGAGGGCAATCGCGTATCTTTAATCTTAGAGTAAGTTGAATTTCGATGTTTTCGGTCAAATTATAGCTAATTTTCGTATCATTCTGCTTAAAGGGGTAGGTTTTAGCCATTAAATTAGTCATTTGATCTGATTTCAACTAAAAAATTACAATATTGTACCATTTTAAATGGTTTTTAAAATTTGACCTAAAGAGAATTTATTTTGAGTTTGACATTTGATGTGTCAAATTAGTATAAGAACTATCAAATTAAGAAAATCGCGTATAGCGAAATTGCGTATATCGTGTATGGCGTATATCGAGGAATACCTGTACCTTTTGAAATGGTTTTTTTTAAAATTCAACCAAAGGGAAGTTATTTTGCATTTGACATTCGATCTGTCAAATTTGTACAATTTGCTAAAAAAACTGTCAAATTTAGAACGTAACGTATACCAAAATCGCGTATATCGAATATGGCGTATATCGGGGAATATCTGTACCCATAATACCCATTGTACCCACCCGCTGTGCAAAGCAACGGAAGGCGTTATGCCGTTCTGAGAATTTTATCATGCCTTCCTTTTCTCTCCAACGGCAAATTTGTCGAGCAGCTCGTCGAGCTGCCCGTCCCTGGCTCCGCCTCATTCCCCTCGCCTGAGCGCGCTGCCGAAGGTTTGGATGTGTTGGTGCGTCAGACGGCCAATCGCTGTCAGCCATCGTCCGTGCTCATTCCCTCCCTAGCGCTATCTCATTCTCACTTGTGGTCAATGCTCATGAGTTGCTGTGGCGCTTAAAAAAGCTGTTAACAAACATTGCGGCAATGTAGTTGCATTTTCACAAATCAAACTAAAAAAGTGCAATGAGTTCAAACGCTGCAATGTAAAAATGACCAAGGAATCGCTAGTTTACGCAGGAGGGTTTGTTGTGCATCGCGCAGAACCATAATTCGCATTAACACGTTCAGTCCGGTGCTGATTTTCATGAGCTTACCGTTCCGCCGGCATCTAGAACGCAAGCTGATTGTAAAACCAGCATACTGGAAAGTTCACTGGCAGTCCCTGGGGCCTGCCATCGAACTGAACGTGCAAAGCATTAAGCGTAATTTTGTTACACTAAGCTTTTGCTATCGTATGGTTTAGATTACACAGATATGCTGAGCCGTCAGCGCATGGGTGTGTACGTGCGTGTGTATGCACTTTCGCCAAATGTGTTTTCTTCCGGAATATTATGATCCATCGGTCAAAACAGGAAGGTGTTTATGACAGTGGCGAAAGGACGAGTTGAGGTCCATGTAAATGGTAACTGATGACCGGGAGGAGGGGGTAAAGGCACACAGCTGTTGGGAGATTGAACAGTATACTTAAATTGCCGGCGGGAAGGGGGGTGGCCATGGGACCCCTACGATAATCGGTCACAGGCCCTAAAATTGTAGTCGCCATGGGGGGAGGGGAGGTGCAAATGGTTTTCTCCAGCCACGGAGCCCTAAAGACCATCTTTCCGGGGGCCCTTGTCGCTAATAATTTGTCCACTTGTAGACATACGGCATACTACAGACTAGAGATCTTCGGCGACCGCCTAGTCCGCCTATCGTTAGGTCTGCCGCTGGTACATGGCCGTGTTTTTTTATCGTGGAGGTGCATCCTTCCCCTGCCAGCAGCGTATGCATCGAGCAGGAGACAGTGTGGCAGTATGCAAGTTGCACGCTGGATAGGAGCGGGCCCGCGACACCGCCATCATTCCGCACATCTGCATGCCCGTCGTGGGTTCTAACCGCGTATGAACCGTCCGCCGTAGCAAGGGGAGACTATCCGGCTACGCGGTACTCAAGTCCTGAAAAGGCTGGCATGATCGCGTAGGCCGTAATTACAAGAATAACAATAAGAAAAAGAACTTTGAAGCGCCATCCTTACCGGGGAAGAGTTTGTCATGACTTTGTTGCTGCCGGGTTCCCGCTGTGGCGCGACATATCAACGGAATGCACTCGACCAAAACAAGAACCTACCAATCCGAACCCATTCCAAGGCATTGCCGGTCAATCGGCGTCATGATAACTACTCCAAACCAACAAGCCACCAGATTCTGGACGGACAGGTGCAGCACCATACGCGCACCGTAAAAACAAATCCAGAATCCTCGTTTGTATGGATTCAATTCAAAATGTTGTTTCCACTTGCGTCCGCTAGCTGAATTAGAAATAAATGTGCAACATATCACACGCACGTTTACTTAGATCGTGTGTCTTTTAATACCCCCAACAGCATAGCCGATCGCAAAGATGGTGGTGCCAATGGTTGTGTTGTATCTCAGATAGCGAGATCGAAAATGCATGGACTTTGTAGCCTTAGCGGATGGAAATGTACGCATCAGAATCAAATAGTTTTGGGGTTTCCAAACGCACACAAACACGCGCGCGCAAACTCACACACACACACACACACACACACACCACACACACACACACACACACACACACACACACACACACACACACACACACACACACACACACACACACACACATCCATGAACGCGTGCACGCCAGCACGCACACACACACGCACGCACACATGCACGTACGCGCGAACGCGAGCACGCACCCACGAAAGCGCGCTCGCGAGCACGCACCCCCGAAGCCGCGCACGCGAGCACGCACCCGCCACAAATCCCCCCCCCCCCTCCCGCACGAGCGAGTACGGCTACCTTATCGGAAGAAAGGCTGGTTCAGCTATCATGTAGCACATCCTCATCCCTAGCGCCGGGCGGGGTGGGGAAAATTCCGACATGATAGAGTGAACGGTCACTTTCCCCGCGCTGTGTGCGTGTGTGTGTGTGTCGAGACCCAAAAACTGGAGACAGATTTCAGCACATTAAAAAAATAAAATTTATTGCCACTATACATCGTGCTACATGATGCTTAGAAGGTCGTTGAAGCGTCAAACATGTTCAAATTAAAAAATATTAGATTAGTGTTAGACGTTCTCCTACGCTTGTTTTAAATAGGCTTCTTCACCCTCAATTGGCAGGGGCATCGAATGGTCTCATCAGCAGCGGCACGAAATAAATTAAACCATCAATACACCGATAACACTTTAAATCCCAATCCAGCTTCTCCCACAGCGTCTCAAGGTCACACACTAATTAATAAATGCTAATAAACACCCACCAATAACAATATACAACCGCAATGCACATATAAGTATCAACGCATACACCACAACACCCAATCAGCTGGCGGCGGAAGGCACGGGCTGAAGCTCAAGTAAGGCAAGCCAGGGTGAAGGATGGAGAGGAGAGGAAGAAGCGGACGAAAAAATGGGCGCCATTATTTTTTTTAAAATTTTTTTACCGTTTTTATTTTTTTGCTCCGCCGCCGCCCGAACTGCCCGAACTGCCCGAATTGCGCGACCCAGCGCAGGAATCGCTGAAGTCCAGCGCGTGAGACCTGCCAAAATCTGCGCTGGCCAGCGCAGATTTTGGTACATTTTCTGCGCTGGAAACTGCTCGAATTTGCGCAGCGGGCAGCCCTTAAAAGCTATCGCAATTGCGAGGCCTCGTGCGAGCTCTCAAACTGCTCGAATTGGCTTGCGGGGTTTTAACACCTGTGTAAACTGCACTTAACACCGAGTGTCAAAGCGCTGTATACAACAATAACAATACTGCTCTTGGTATAGGATTAAAAAATTGCTAATTAATAAAGATTAATGTAACTTCTGAAAATAATGTGAGTCTTAAAACCTATTCTAATACCACCATAGGGTAAAGTTTCGTTGAAAATGATCCAGCAGTCTAGGAGGTTGCTCGTAACAAACACCGTGACTCGTGATTTATATATATATATATATACATATATATATATATATATATATATATATATATATATAATATATATATATATATATATATATATATATATATATATATATATATATATATATATATATATATATATATATATATATATATATATATATATATAACCATATATATATATTATATTATATAACCATATATATAACCATATATATATATATATATATATATATATATATATATATATATATATATATATATATATATATATATATATATATATATATAAATCTCGAGTCACGGTGTTTGAAACGAGCAACCTCCTAGACTGCTGGATCATTTTCAACGAAACTTTACCCTATGGTGGTATTAGAATAGGTTTTAAGACTCACATTATTTTCAGAAGTTACATTAATCTTTATTAATTAGCAATTTTTTAATCCTATACCAAGAGCAGTATTGTTATTGTTGTATACAGCGCTTTGACACTCGGTGTTAAGTGCAGTTTACACAGGTGTTAAAACCCCGCAAGCCAATTCGAGCAGTTTGAGAGCTCGCACGAGGCCTCGCAATTGCGATAGCTTTTAAGGGCTGGGTACAATGGGTATTATGGGTACAGATATTCCCCGATATACGCCATATTCGATATACGCGATTTTGGTATACGTTACGTTCTAAATTTGACAGTTTTTTTTAGCAAATTGTACAAATTTGACAGATCGAATGTCAAATGCAAAATAACTTCCCTTTGGTTGAATTTTAAAAAAAACCATTTCAAAAGGTACAGGTATTCCTCGATATACGCCATACACGATATACGCAATTTCGCTATACGCGATTTTCTTAATTTGATAGTTCTTATACTAATTTGACACATCAAATGTCAAACTCAAAATAAATTCTCTTTAGGTCAAATTTTAAAAACCATTTAAAATGGTACAAAATTGTAATTTTTTAGTTGAAATCAGATCAAATGACTAATTTAATGGCTAAAACCTACCCCTTTAAGCAGAATGATACGAAAATTAGCTATAATTTGACCGAAAACATCGAAATTCAACTTACTCTAAGATTAAAGATACGCGATTGCCCTCCGGTTCGCATTAATATCATGGAGTGCCATTACGTGGTAAACCAAAAACTAAGTGGTATACAAGCGGATGATTGTCATAGCAGATCTGACCTACTGTTATTACGACAGATAAGAAGAATCGAAGCTTTGGGATAAAACCATAGTAATCATTGTAATCGTTGTTTTTGTACTCTATTTTAAAAAAAAGGAGAAATTAATTTTATCCCGTGTAAAACCGGATAAATCAGCTAGTTATATATAAAAAAGATATATATCTTTTTTCATACATCATATATCTTATCATATATCTTTTTTTTTTAAATACCAAGTCTCAGCTAATAAAATATCCCTCCATCAGAAGATAGGTTCAGATATTGATGGTTGGACTGTAACAACTACAAGGGTATTATGGTGTTGCATACGGCCTATAAAATATTCTCCCTGACCCTTCAGGATCGACTTCTCCCCCACTATACGGCAGATCTTTGAAAAGACACATACCATCTCTTCATTGACTTCAAAGCATTATGATAGTATGATAGCATAGCCGGGGAAATATTCGATGCTATGACCTCTTTTGGAATCTCAAACGGCCAAGTGATACGGCATGTTAGAATGACTATGACCAATGTGACTTGGTAGGCGAAGGTGGATGAACAACTCTCAGTACGAGGATGGAGACTTCGCGAATAATCTACTATAAGTCAACCCAGATGCTGCTGCAGATGACGCTGATGATATACAGCCATTTTCCCAAACTCGATCGAATTCGGGAACGATCGTAGCGATTGTCAAAATGACATAAAATTGTTGTTTCCTTGGATGTTTTTTGAACATTTTGCCATATTTTACGTATAACTAAGCAGGATACTCATGAAATAAATTAAAGCAACCGTTGTATATAGGCGGCAGATAGTCTCGGATTGTAGATAAACGAGGCAAAGATCATACTGATGGTGGCAATATTCCTGTCAATCGGTTTTTGGCCTGAATGATTCCTTCTTAAGAGCCTGCGCTTCGTTCAATCGAATGCATGAGTTATTCGACTATCACGTAAAATTGTCCCGCTTTCGTTCCCGTCTGCCCAAATCCTCAACTCTATCTATTTTCTCCCATCCTTATATTCTTCTTCCTTTCCCAGATATTAAATACTAAATATTGTGAAACCCTAGGTGGCATACAACACCAATAAAAAAAAACAAACAAACATCCAATAAACAATAACAAATACAACATTAGAGAGCGGTACTTGTTCCAAACTACCAATTTGGCAATGCGTTGCGATTTTGCCAAAATGTATGGGATTTGACAGACGCGTGCGTTAACGACGCCCGACGCAGCGTCAAAGTAGAAAAAATTCTATTCCGACGCTCGACGTGATGCGTCTGTCAAAATAATTTAACCATATCGGGTGAAAATCGATATTTTTTTACGTTAAATTGTTTCGGGCGCAATTTTGCTTGTAATTGGACTACTAAATAATTTTATAAACAAAACAAAATAAATGTAGAGAAAATAATTGCGTAATTTCTGCAAAACAGGTGTGTGCGGGTCAGTATACAATATGCAAAAACACGTAAACATGCTTTGCACTGTTTTGGGTACAACTGGAAAGGATTTTACAGTTGTTATTTAACATTATAATCAGTTGTAAAGCCTATAAATAATAGGCATTATTGCTGTTTGTTAATGTTTTTCTTTGTAAAATGTGTTGACACATCCATGCAGAACGCAGCGAATAGATACCAGCTTGCGTCACGCAATGCGTTGCGATACGCTGCGTCGGAACAAGTACCAAGCCCTTACGTAGGCGTGACGTACAGATAGGTGAACACAAGGTGTGTTTATTTAGAAGGTGGATTATTAGCGCGTTTGCCGGGCGCCATCGTTGAGTATTGTTATGTCAAATCGCATACAATTTTCTATGCCCCCCTCTAGCCCTTCCCGATTTTAATACCGGAGCACGCAGTATTGTTATGTCAAGTCGTGAAATGTCAATTTGCTCTGAAGCACTTCACCTCCTAATATCCATACACCTTGGGTGAACACACTTTTTTAGTCGTTCAAGATTTCACCTATCTCAGGTCAAAGGTCAGCAACAACAATAGCATGGTAGCTGTGTTGCGCGCAAGAATGGTAACTGCAAACCGGCCATTATACAGCCTGAAAAATCAGTTCGCCTCAAAGAACCTCTCGCGACGCACGAAGCTGGGACTATATAGTACCTATACAGTACCGCTACTCACATCCGCCTCTGAGACATGGACACTGTCCAAATCTAACGAAACCCTCTTAGCCGCGTTGGAGAGGAAGATGTTGAGAACAATTTTGGTATGTGTGGAAGGACAATAGAGGAGCCGTTATAACAATGAGCTATACGAAATGTACAGCGACCTCACTATCGTGTAGCGAAATAGATAGCTACCGCTAAAAAAATAAATAAATCTCTCTTCTGAATTGCATTGGCATAATCATGGAGAGAATGGTAAATAGAAGACTGCTGCAAGAATTAGAAGACTGCAACCTCCTTAGTACCAATCAACACGCCTTTAGAGGTGGGAAAGGTACTGATACATATTTTGCCCAACTTAATGAACCTTTAGAAATCCACTATCCCAAAGGCACTGTGCAATACTTGACTGTGTTAAATTAGATTTATTAGAAGCTTTTGACAGATCCTGGTGGCATACAATTCTTGAACAGCTTAATACATGGAGTTTTGGAGGACGCATTACAGCGTATCTTCAAAGCTTCCTTTCAGATCGCACATTTAAAGTATTAAATGGAACTCTATCTTCTCACGTGCACGTTCAAGAGAATGGTGTTCCCCAGGGTGCCATTCTCTCTCCCACTCTTTTCTGATTAGTGTAGAATTCCTCTTCCACCTCATGCCTAGTAACATTAAATATTCCATGTATGCTGATATAGTTCTTGTCTCAGTATCTAACAATAGAACTGAATCACAGACAACTTTACAAGAAGGAGTCAATATAGTTCAAATGAAATGGTCAATATAGAAATGGTCACGTTGGACAGGGACACAATTTCACACTCCAAATCCAAAATACTTCACATCTGCAATAACAAATATCATATTCTAAAACCCATAACATACAATAACTCAGTAATACCTAACACATGCACAGCCGATATCCTAGGAGTGACTTTTGATCGTCATTGAAAGTTTAAAACACACACTACGCGGGTCAAAAGAGAAGCGAAGAACCGTATTATTTTTTTCAGAATGCTTGGTACCGATCAACATCGCGCCGACAACATAGTAGCAGCTGCAGGATGAATGATGGAGAAAAACATCAAGGCCTATACCCTTGTTCAAACGCAAACGCCGAATTCACCATGCTAGCAGAACAAACACTCCCCTCAGTCACCAAACTCATCCAAATCGGAAATCGCTCCTGGTTCTGCCGCCCACCACAAACAGACTGGACCATCAAAAATCAGCTTCGGGCTGGTTGCAATAGTCTTATTGCCAATACTCATTTTGCTGAATTTGTTCAGCAAAAATACCATAACCACCACCTGATCTTCACTGACGGATCAGTGCAAAAGGGCTGTGAAATCTACTCCAGCATCGACAATAGTGCCATCCGACTACCAGACCATACCTCAATCTTTACCGCAGAAGCCTTGGTTATTGCAGCTGACGAAGGCCTACGCAGAGACCAACCCGTTTTTCTTCGCCGTCAGTCTCAGTGTCCTTTAAGCACTTGAATCTGGAATTACCCGTGATCCAAACATCCAACAACTCTGCAATATACCGAATTCACACCAAGTATTCAGGGAAACGAAATAGCAGACTGACTAGCAAATGCAGGACGTAATAACCCGGCATGTTGCCATAACACTCTTCCACGCCGTGATTTCATTCGTCTTAGCAAAGCCATCATCGCCAATAGCTGGAATGGTTATTGACAGTGCTGCAAAATGTCATGAGTATCACGAGATTTTCACCAACGAAAACAATGAACACATCCGTGGTAGCATGATGCTCATTGCTGACAGTCAATAAAAGTGCGTCATGACATGCTGAACACGACATGTGAATTCTTGAGTCCAACGCGATACTCTGACTGACAAGCTTAGCTTAATGCCAGCGCACGCATTATCATGATTTTTTTCTGGCTGTGAACAGTGCTGCCAAATGCCACTGTTTCAATCATCAAAACTCATGACTGAAACGAAGCTCAAATCAGATCACGTACACAACTGAGATGATCAGTGACTATACTCAAACAGTTGGTGGATCAATCACATGCTTGGTGACATTTAGTTTAGCACCCAACTTTTGATCACTCACTTGGTCACGACATTGTTGTCGGCGATAATCGCGACATTCTTGAAATACACTTGGCGCGTGGACTCTAACAACAAAATGAGCATGCTTTCTCCCTATATCTGTTTTGATTATCTGTCGGGTCAAACAGAGCAAGAAAACATGCTCATTTTGTTTCTTGGAACCACTCGCACGCAAAGCATATCACCCGTGACCATCGCGATGATCACCGACTGAAAATGTCGCGATCAAGTGATTGAACACGAGTTGGTTGCACACAAAGTCACCAAGCATGCGATGGTCGCACCAACTGTTTGAGGCTCGCCTCTGATCTTCGCAGTAGAGCTCGTGACGCTGAGATGATTTTGTTTCAGCCAGAATTTGTCATGACTATGTCAGTGACATTTTGCAAAATTGATCACAGCAAAAAAAAAGTCGTGATATAGTGACTGACCAAGCGATGGTCGCAAACATGTCATGAGCATGTATTAGTCGCAGCAATCGTTCTGAGTATCACCTCTGATTATCACAATTGAGTACGTGACGCTGATATGGATTTTGTTTCAGTCATATTTTTTTATGACATTGATAGTGATATTTTGCAGCACTGGTTATTGAGTTAGTAGCGGTAGCTCTTTCCTGAGAATTATCAAGACCACAAAACCACCATGGAAAGACCATCCATCACACCAATACCAGAGAATACTATCACGACTTTGAATAGGACACACCGTGCTCATCTACACTTTTTTTACTTCTACACGCAAAAATCCAGCCTATCACTATGAAGTTTCTGAGACTGCAAATTAGACCACTGAATCGACACCGCCCTCTCACCAGACAACGATTGCCAAACTTTTAAAATTCCTTCGTATTACTAACCTTTATAAAGAACTCCAACCAAATCCAAATTTTGTAACAGGTAATTTAAAAAAAATAAAATCAACAGATAATAATAGCTATAAGTAAACCGAGACTACCCGATATAAGTTAATGTACAAGGCACAAATGGCTTGCAAAGAAAAATGTTAGATTTTAAGTATATAATTAATTCAATTATTAAAAGAGGCGAATGAGGCCATTCGGCGCAAAGTCTCTATTAAAAAAAAAAAAACAAAAAAAAAAAATTGTTGTGTAGCGCAGTGGTCTCCAACCTGTGGTCCGCGGACCACTTGTGGTCCTTGTCGTTAACAGACGTGGACCACGAAAGAATTTAGTTTTGATAATGAAAAGCTTACTATTATACATATCGTGCATGTTTGTCCCCACCATTAATATCAAATTTTCAACATGCATGTCTAGAATAATATTATGACATATTTTTGATCAAAAACTTTGAACTAAGTTTAAAAAAATGTATGCCCTCAATGGATGGGAGCCGCGGCAAATGTATTTTCAAAGCCAAGTGGTCCACGACCGTAAAAAGGTTGGGGAGCACTGGTGTAATGTATCAAGCTCACTAGCCTCCGGTGAGCTGGCCATGTTGTACGCATGGAAACGGACGACCCAGCCTCCACAGAATTAAGTCTTTTTAGGCCGTCCCCAAGGACAGAGGAGGCGTGGTAGGCCCACATTGAGGTGGCAAGATGGCGTTGAGATCATTAAGCCCGGGATAACGGATTGGCAGACGAAGGCGCGAGACCGTGAGCGGTTTCGGACACTTCTGAGGCAGATGAAGACCGCAAAGCGGTTGTAGCGCCGGATAAGTAAGTAATTCTTCACAGTTTTCTGCGTGAATTATAAATGAATTTGTTGTGCTTGTTGCAATCTTTGTAGGACCTAGAAAAAGTTGTATTAGTATGTACGTGGGCACTTGCATCAACGGTACAATTTTAAATTGTCTATTTCGGGACCCTTCACGATTCTAGTCAGTTTTTTTGTATGGAGTTTGACAGTTGGAGGCTGAAATCATGTAAAAACTCCATACAAACCACACAAAAAACTAGCCTGCAATTTTCAGTCTTGATTATTCTAGCCTAAAAGCTATAATTAGATTCGAGTAGCTGCTCGAAAGCACGGTGTTGTTTACATTTACCCCAAGGTGCATTAAAGAGATCAGGTGGTGGAATCCAGAAGCGAAGTGTATGTAGTCCAGGTTTCATAGTATGTTTTTTAAAACCAAATTTTAATATCACTTTTTGACAGGATGGGTGAAAACTTTTGTTCAAACAAGCTTTCTGGAGGCTTGACGAATACTCAAAACACTCTTAAAATCTTTATTCAGAAGCAGAAGCGATAAAAATCAGCCTTTTAAATTCATACACCTTGGGATAAGCCCACCTGTATATTATACACACTTAGATAGCTGCTCGAAAACTGCCATACAATGCAAACAGCTGACAGGCTAAAATTTCAGCCTACGAACTTACAACGGAAAGGGCCCCATTGACAGAATTAAGCCGGTCTCGTGGTCGAGTCGTCAACTCGTACGTTTTAACAACATGCCTGCCATGGGTTCAAGACCCAAATGGACTGTGCCGCCATACGTAGGACTGACTATCCTGCTATGCAGGGTAATCCGTAAGTCACTGAAAGTCAACCCCACAAGTGGTATAGGCAGGCCTTGATCGACAACGGCTGTTGAGCTAAAAGAAAAAAAATGACAGAAGTAAATATAAAAACTGTCCTATAACTAGATTCAATGCCAATAGATTACATATACCAAAGATAGTTGTTAAATATATATTCTGTTTATGCCGTACACCACCGTCTTCATGTCTCATTTGTTCGGACACAACAGCATGTGTTTTAGTAGTTGTTTGGTGGACACCCTTAAATCCGACACCTCATATTTTCTCCCATTTTCTGACTTTCAGGCTTTCTGGATAGCTCGGAAATCACGTATTTCTCCACTTCAATAATGAGGGTACTCTTTAGCTATGCTTCTGCAAAAAATCAGGCCGAGATAATTAAAAATTTCAAAAAACATAGTACACAAAAAAACGATATGAATAGCATGAGGTCGTCTTAAGGTATATAGCTAGCTAATATTGAACGATATAGTGGTATCATTATAAAAAGATGGATTTCAATTTTGTGTGTCTACTAAATGACCTATGTCTAGATTACTAGTTCCGAAAATGAATATAATGGCTATGTTTGGTTTTCCATGAGTGTTTTTAAATACTGGTCGATTTTTTTGCGATCGCTTTGCCGAAGTGTATTGGGGCGACCGCCACTAAAGTTATGAGAGACTTAAAACTAAAACTAAAAACTAAAAATCAATCAATTAATTTGTGGATAACATTTGTGCATAACAAAAGACAGGATACATGATACACATTTAGTTATGCGTATAATTTGGCAAAATGTTAAAAAAAAACATCCAAGGAAACAACCATTTTATGCCATTTTGACAATCGCTATGAACGTTCCCAAATTCGATCAAGTTAGGCAAAGAGGCTGATTAATTAATTAGAATCATAAAAACGTTTAAAAGAAACCTTCACAGCCAGTACATCCTTCCTCCATGTGTTTAAAACAGTTTTTAATAAGGATAACTTTTGAACAGTTTTAAAATTGGTACTGCACCAACCTTCCCCCTCCCCTTTTCCCCTTCCATGCTCTACTGCGATCCGGCAGAATATTTTTTACAATGATGCGGCCCGTGACCCAAAATTTTAAACTCATTCAATCACTGTGCTAAACAAACCACGGGCCGCATGCGGTTCCTAGGGGTTTTGAATACTGATATCCATCGCTTGAATACTGATCCAGAACTCCCCCCTCGTACTGAAGTGGTATGGGGAGAAAAATTGCAAGAGCTCGACCAACAGTCCATCGCAGAAATCAGACTTATTGCTTTTCAGCGGCTTGATGGCGCTTTAAAACCGTATATAATTGTAAAAAAAGGCCTGATATCTATGTGGTCTGCAGAATGACGAATTGTCTCCATTCCTTATAAAAATGACTTCCCAATGTTGGCCTATATTGTGCTGAAATTTAACAATTATTGTTCATAGTACTAGTGAATAAATTGTATTCGTAGTTCATGTGCATATTAAATGGCCTAAGCTTAGAATGAATATGCTCGGTTTTCAATGATGATCATATCGAATCATGTTGTAGCAAGGCATGATCAATGCGTCATATTCTAGCTGTTGGTCTTCATACTCTAGAGAAAGTCTTTATATTGTGTGCCTAAGTTTTTGTAACGAGTGAAAACCCTTGTATCCCTTTTATGTACATTGCCACAGACACATATTTCAATCGGTCAATACAATGGAGCCATCAACTTAGTTGTATAGTTGAGAATTATTGTATTGTTTTTAATAATGCAACAAAAACAAATGAAATAAACAAAATTAAAGGTAAACCATTAAGAGTCCAAGTAGCAATAAAAAAAGTATCATACAATATTCAAGAGCTAATTATCTTAAACAATTCGTTTTTAAACAGAAAAAGATAAAGGTACTAAAATTACGAATGCGCCGAATGTCAAGTACTAGGCGTTCTGTTGTTTGTGCGGTAGCGCAGGTGAACGATTTATGTATGGCGCACCCTGAAGAGGTGTGCTCGAAAAATGTTTGAATGCATTTTTTGTCACATTTAAGGTTTAATGATAAGTCTGATTTTGTACAGCTTGTTCAACACATGTGAAATGAGGTTTGGAGAAAAATGGAAGATATAAAAAATTATACATTTTTTTATTCATTCCCAAAGTTGTAAAATATCATTTGAATATTTTGTAGTAACTTTGACTTTGTAGTCATAATTTATTAAGTTGAAATGATAGAGTTATAATATTAAAGTATTTTCTTAATTTACTTTTGAATCTTGTAATAAACACGATAATTTTTTAATCAGACATATTATCTTTATTTCCGACCGCCCTTGTCTGGCTGTGATATGTGATGTGACGCATAAGAAAAATTAATGTCAGATGTTTTCTATCTAAATGTTTTAGCGCTCGTAATATCATACATATATAGATCCTCTTGCACTGGTATTTGTTCAAAAAAAATTATTACATTCAGAGAAATTTTCATGTGGCCCGTCATGGCCAAATAGTTAAAAATGTGTCCCGCCCGCAAATACGGTTGTTCATCTAGGTTGAAGTGTTAAAAAAAGGTGTAGAAAAAACAATGTAGAATGTTTAATAAAACTCATGAGATAGTCTGGATGTGTTTTGCAAAAAGGCAAAAATTCTTGTAAGACAGCATGCGACTTGATTATTTAAAAATTATGATGAAAATTACGCTGCATACATATGTTTTCATGAGTTCGATCAACGGACCGTCCGGTTCGTAAAGTCCTTTTAGACCGTCCAGAAGGAAATAGTAAGCAAGGTAGGTCCTAGTGGATGTGGCAAGATGGAATAGAGGTGACGGTTCTAGTGCCGGATAAGTTAGTATATAACTATTCAAAATGTTAAGAAACCAATTTGCATATATGTAGTCCGTCTTTATGTATAACATGCCATGTAAAAAAAGTAGTTTTCGAATAAATACTATATTATGATATAGATAACTCAAAATTATCCAAACAACTATGTAAAAGTCCAAGCGTAGTGTATAGTGTGTCTCATCAATTCTATATCATTTCCAATAAAATTTGCTACGTAATACCAACGGAAATAGTTAACAAATATGTATGTATCAAAATTAATGTATTAAAAATAAGCTTTTAATTGTATTATTTGTTATTTGTACTATTTGTTATCTGTATTAATATTAAACCAATTGATTTGTTTGCTGGAAATATAACTCGATCGATTCATTACTTGATTGCAGTTATACTAGCAAAAATACAATGTATTCATTTTGACGGTAATGTTGAATATTACGGGACTGGACCAGCAATCTGCCAACAGATGTCATAAATATTCTTTATCACTACAGCTGTCGCTTTCATTTATCTCCCATGGGATCTGGCACAAAACGCAAGACATTGGGATATAAAAGAAAGCCAAATACAATTTTAAGTGTTAGGCTTCGTTCCCAGCGTGAAAAACAGTATTCTTCTTCTAAAATTGCTTGTTTGGCATCGTCAGGCAAAACAGTATAGCTTTATCATCTGAAGTATAACTAATTCTTTAGCTTGCGCCAGTTTGCGATTAGCACGGGTTGATAACGACGGTGAAGAGAAAAAGACAGAAAACGAAAGAGAAGAAACGAATGAAACATGTAGCAATTGAAGTTCTGCTGCTGACAATCGCCTGTCGTAGTAGAAGTTATTCGAATGGAAGACGAGGTCAACCAACAAAATCGGTGTCACTTTTGTAGTCAAAGAATAAAACCGCCCAAAACAGAAACGACGGTAACGTGCCCTGATTTGAAATCGCACATGAAAATAATCCTCAGTTGAGCGAAATCCGGAAAACCAGAAGAATGATGATTCAATTTCCTGTTTGACCGAGTGTCAGGGGTTGATTATAAATCAGTCACATGGTCTAATAGATTGATAATATTTACCGGCATCTAAATGAGTACTTGAACATCATTTTCGTTTAAAATTGGATATTAAATTTAGATGTTTCAAAAAGTTATCTTTACAATAGTGGTTTGAAAACAATGGTGTACAGTCTTTCCATACAATAGTGGTAAAAAAAGAATTTTGTATAGTGTTCAGGAGACATTCGCGTAACTTGGGAAAAGACTATAAATAGTTTCCACACAATTCTCTTTATTAACTTATCAATATAAGCAAAAATTCCACACCTAAACTTCAATACTCATTGTCCACAACATCTTTTGATATTGGCGTAGATTTCGTTCATCGTACTGAAATTCGCCGAATAGGAAGAAGTGCGGTACTGCACCGGTTCCTATTTCAAACTCAACAACTCGTGGATCGCACTCTCTCAATTAGGTGAATTTCAATAGGTACGGTGTGTTCCCGATCTAAAGCCCGGGTTACAGCTCCAGTAAATTTGTTTTTTTTGTTGCTATATTTCATGAAATATGAATCAGAATATGGCTTATCATACACCAAAGAAAGGAAATTAAATTTCCCAACAATTCAGATTTAGTTTAGAAAACTTATTGGATTAATAAGTAAAATGCATTTCCTTGTGATTCTTTGTTTTAGATTAAAAAGTAATGATGAATGGGAAATCATAAGGAAATGTATTTCATTCATTATTTCAATATTTTTTACAGTATAAATAGTTGGGTAAATGAATATCCTTTGTTTTGGCGCGAAATATTTTATGAAAAATAGCAAAAAAAACGAAATTTCAAATTAAAGTAATCAATTACTGAAAAAAATGCCCAATGCCACGTTCATGAGATGGACATGTTACATGGATTACATACACACAATATCAACCGGCTTGGTTATGGAAAACGCAACGCCGGCTTAGTTTTTGGTGTTTTCAGCCAGCATTCAATGCAGTTTTCCGTAGATTTTGAGATTTTTCTATATTTGGGGCTAATTCTTAGCTGAATAATAGCAAAAGAATGCCATCTAAAACGTGCGAGGAAAGTTTTACAAAAAGTTTTCCAAGGAACTGTCCAGGAAACTTCAAAGTCAGAATATAGGAGTCCTACTTTAGCTGGGCGCCACTGTAGGTCAGGATGTATGGAAATGATGTGACAACATTTTTACTAAAAAATTAATGTAACAATTAACCTTCTTTTAGGGTTAATTTGTAATGTCGGCCTTTAAGGCTTTCAAGATTAACCAGGCAACCTGATACTCAATCTTTGCTTAGGGCAACGGTCCATACGCGGCTTGAGCCCAGGACGGGCATGTTGTTAAGTCGTCTGAGTTGACGATGATACTGCGGGTTGAGTTGACGATGATTTGTACCCCAATACAAAAAAGGAAAACCACCGGACTGGATAGTTCCATGACTCGAATTAAAAAGAGGGCAATATCATGGTCTAAAATGGGGTCAGCATCTGTTTCATGACCGATATGGAACTTAATCGTTTCAAGGACCAGTATCGATTTGGAATCAGATTCAGTCAGTCAGAGAGTCAGCTGTATGGGATTGGAGTAAGTTCCAGCATCAGTATGAGATCTGTAAAATTCCAGGATTGACTAGCGTTCTAGATCAGTCGCGTTCAGATCGAGATCGGTACAGGTTCAGAAGCAGTTTCTCTTAATGTGTCCCTTAAAAGTCACCAGGAATTGGCGTTGTCCTTCAATATTTTGCAAAAATCATTTGCACGCAACCGGGCCAAATTAATTAGTATAGCTAAACCAATATTTCACGTTCAATTTTACTCGAACTGTAAACCGAGCTTAATGTACGGTTACAATCTTATCCTATTTTCCAACACGTTTGGAGTCGAGTCGATACATTTGGTTCTATTACTCTTTGAAATTTGTGTTTGTTTCCAAAAAACCCAGTCTAGTAGTGTACGGAGGAGAAGAGCAGTTTAAATCTTAGTAGGGTTAGTGTATCAATGATGATTACGATATGTTATCTTTTTATATACATATTTTGCTACACGAAAATCGTCTTGAGCAACATATTGTGAATCTATTTGGTCTTGAAATGTGCAGAACATGCATGTTTTCATTGAGAGCTTTCACGATATGTCAACACTTCGTATAAAACCACACGTCAAGACTAGCTACAGGCTTAAAACCATTTTCAGACTGGGTAGTTTTTTTAATTCTCAATAGCTAATTAGAATAAGTATGTAATAGAAATATGTACTTCCTATTATTTTATTAATGTTAGTGAAATACTAGTTTGAGTCTTTTGGCTCAACAACCGTTGTCGGTCAAGGCCTACCTGTACCACTTGTGGGGTTGGCTTTTAGTAAGACTTTTGAATTACCCCCCCCCCATAGCAGGATACTCTGTAGAACGTATGGCGACACGCTATATTTGGGGCTCGAACCAATGACGGACATGTTGTTAAATCGTACGAGTTGATGACTGTACCATGAGACCACAGTATTAAGTATTTATATTATTCGTATCTAGTGCATGGCTCATTGATTCATTCCATTATAATATTACTCCTTTTCTACAACCCCTGTATCATCAGCCGTTTATCATTATTTAAAAAAAAGCTTAAAAATAAAAGCGTTGAACGACAATAAAAAAATCAAAAATCAATTAAATTGAAGAAAAGATAAAAGCTTCTATACCTTCAAATACATGCTGTTGCACTAAAATTGAGTCATTGAAGCCTAAAAACATTTGGAAATAAATTTGAAATGTTTGTAATAAAAAATATTTTTCTTGTAAAATGAATAACTTATGAGAATATGCCACAATATAAGAAGCAGTGCGCTTGCTTAACACGGAAATCATCATGACGATACATTCTTTTTCATGAGTGCTATGTCAATAGGGGTTAATAAAAACAAAAACAAAATAAATTGAAAATGTACAGAAAAAAGAATGTTTGATACATGCGTAGGATGACGAGAAGCTACACTGAGTACTTCGATATAATGCTAGGATTGAGAGGTAGTATATGCACTCTGAAAAGTAAATATTTTACTGTATACAAAAGTGTAAATTTTGTTGAATAGAAGTCTGAGCTACTGAATGAGCTACTGTCTGTTCGAGATCACCTCCAATATGGCAAAATAACTAGGTTGAGGTGTCGTTAAAACTGACTGTTGTAGAAGATCAAAGCGTCTGATGAAATGCAGGTAAGATATCAATCTCAAGCGCCCGAGGCCCGGAACCTTTTAAGATTGAACAAGTATGTTGGAGTCGTTGAAATCTTCCCGTCGTCTTTCATTTACAAGATTCCATTCTTGATGAAGTTGTTTCCGAAACAACATAAAAATGAGTATCAGGATTATTTTGTCCGAAAATTAAATTGACGTTTTTGAAAAAAATCGAGAGCTCCACATTTTATGTGTTAAATACTAGCAATCGAAAAAAAAATTGTTATCATTTTGTTTGATAAAATAACCGTAATTAGCCTCGGTCCATGATACCTTGGCTTTCGGTATGCATTATTAAGTACTACTCAATACGGCATTGTTTTTAAGTCACTTGTAAAAAAAATCACAAAGTGAAAAACTCGCGTTTACCATTTGGTTCATATGTCCTCCGACTCGTTAACTGCCTAATAGTGCTAGGCCAGGCCATTTTAGGCATGTAGTATGTAAGATACATTGTCAAGCCTTAAAGCAAACAAAGAACAAATACAAATGCAAATATAAATATGTATCCTACTTCATAAGCCATAGTACGTATGTAAAATGAATAACATACAAAAAATCATCATTAAGTTCATTATATTGTTTTGATCAAATAAATGGTCACTTAAATGAGGTTTTCAAATTGAATGTTACGAGCAGTCCAAAACGGTCGAAATACTGAAATGATGATTAAAAAAAGTTTTAGAGTCAGTAATAGTATGTACTGCCTTGCGTTTGTTTATGACCAAAATTGTTGTGCTCGTATCGATTATTCCATTGCAAGAATTATTACATCTCAAAGCAAACGGCTACAAGCCGCACGGGAGCAACATTCGTAATATCTGGGCGTATTGTTTATAAGCATTACGAAGTTTACGAAGAGTATATCTACTATTCCTTCTTTGATTTGACTATTGCCTATCGTGACATAAATGCAACATCCTCATTGAGTCCTTAAACTACAGCGACTTATCGAACGCTGCACCCCTGCATCTGCAAAGGTTTTTCACTCATGAGATTATCGTAACATGGTACCGTTCTCTGCTTGGCTCAAAGTCTCTATGAAAATAAAGAAAAATGGTACTGTTCGTAAAATGCAATGCTTTCATGCTTTTTCTTATTCTTCTATTTGACGTAGCATCCTACGCGGACATGCCAGCCTATATCGAGACTTAATTCATTACCACACAGCCGGATAGTCAATCCTTGCTACGGCGAGACGGTCCATGCTAGGTTTGAACCCATGACAGGCATGTTATTGAGTCGTACGAGTTGACGACTCTGCCCCGGCACCGCTTTCAAACGCTCTTGCCTGTATTAAAGAATCTAGCTTGGAAATTAAAAACTCGAGGTCGAAACCAAATTTTTACAAATGTTGAACAATGCAGAGTTACTTCAATTCACATGGATATGGTCATGTTATGTTAATGGTAGCAGGTGAAATAACTTAACAGTACATCTTGAACTTTCTAGATCACAGGTAGCAACTATGTGTCTTTTAAACAAGATATGCTTAACATCTTTTGTTACTTGATGGCGCTTAAACGTAAATTATTTTCGCCACTTCTAGCAAAACAGATGGCATTATAAAGGAGTAAATAAACTAAATGGTCAAAGACGGCATATTACTCTTAGAACCTAATTAGATAAGTGCTAATGTGGTTTGGTGATTTATTTTGGAATAAACCAGCGTAGGCTTTTCAGTGGAAATACTCAACTACTGATATTTTTTGTTATTTTAGTTTATTTGTTTTTAAATTCATTACTTACTTAAAAGAGTTTGAATCATCCGTCTAGACTCCAGAGATAAATATCGCAGTCGTTGAAGGTTCCGGGTGACATCTGGTTGTGTTTGTCTTGTTTGGTGGGTTTTGTCGAAGAAAATGTACGATGCGTCAGTTTGAACTCTTGACATTCCTTACTGGGAAGAATCTTGCCTTACATTTTTGTCGCAGTGATGCGCTAATGTTGATTATCCTCGATAATGTAAAGTTGGTTGAGACAAGATTGTTATTGTAATAAAACAGTATGAAAAATACGCACTATGTGTTAATGTAAACAACTTTACAACGTTATAACACTAAACGTGTATATTTAGTTTTTTCCCCTAAAAGTTGCTCTTTTTTGGTGAATGTGTCTTGCGATACGTATTTTTAGGCAAAAAAGTTGAGCAAACGTGCTAACACATTCAATTTTCAGCAACATCTTGATTGCGTAGCATGCGAAAATTCGGTAGCAGGCATCACACTGGCAAACGTATAAGCGTTGCAGAACTGAGATAGAGTTTAATGAACCGTTCACATTGTCGCGTTACGACGTTTTACTTGTTTTCTTTTTAAATCTAATACTCGAAACCCGTTTCAGTAGGTTTAGGTTGGTACACTATATTCTCTGCAGAATGCTTAGCAGCACCCAAGGAAGAAATGTTAGTGTGAACTTTTAGCTCTCTAAAAATGCAAAAAGTAAGCGACGAAGCTAGGTAGCATCAGCTACCTCAAAAATCTTTTTTTCTTTATATCTTCTGTTACTCTATCCCTCTCTTTCGCTCTAGTTACTAGTTACTCCTCACTCAAAAAATACAATATATATATATATATATATATATATATATATATATATATATATATATATATATATATATATATATATATATATATATATATATATATATATATATATATATATATATATATATATATATATATATATATATATATATATATATATATATATATATATATATATTGTATTTTTGAGTGAGGAGTAACTAGTAACTAGAGCGAAAGAGAGGGATAGAGTAACAGAAGATATAAAGAAAAAAAGATTTTTGAGGTAGCTGATGCTACCTAGCTTCGTCGCTTACTTTTTGCATTTTTAGAGAGCTAAAAGTTCACACTAACATTTCTTCCTTGGGTGCTGCTAAGCATTCTGCAGAGAATATAGTGTACCAACCTAAACCTACTGAAACGGGTTTCGAGTATTAGATTTAAAAAGAAAACAAGTAAAACGTCGTAACGCGACAATGTGAACGGTTCATTAAACTCTATCTCAGTTCTGCAACGCTTATACGTTTGCCAGTGTGATGCCTGCTACCGAATTTTCGCATGCTACGCAATCAAGATGTTGCTGAAAATTGAATGTGTTAGCACGTTTGCTCAACTTTTTTTGCCTAAAAATACGTATCGCAAGACACATTCACCAAAAAAGAGCAACTTTTAGGGGAAAAACTAAATATACACGTTTAGTGTTATAACGTTGTAAAGTTGTTTACATTAACACATAGTGCGTATTTTTCATACTGTTTTATTACAATAACAATCTTGTCTCAACCAACTTTACATTATCGAGGATAATCAACATTAGCGCATCACTGCGACAAAAATGTAAGGCAAGATTCTTCCCAGTAAGGAATGTCAAGAGTTCAAACTGACGCATCGTACATTTTCTTCGACAAAACCCACCAAACAAGACAAACACAACCAGATGTCACCCGGAACCTTCAACGACTGCGATATTTATCTCTGGAGTCTAGACGGATGATTCAAACTCTTTTAAGTAAGTAATGAATTTAAAAACAAATAAACTAAAATAACAAAAAATATCAGTAGTTGAGTATTTCCACTGAAAAGCCTACGCTGGTTTATTCCAAAATAAATCACCAAACCACATTAGCACTTATCTAATTAGGTTCTAAGAGTAATATGCCGTCTTTGACCATTTAGTTTATTTACTCCTTTATAATGCCATCTGTTTTGCTAGAAGTGGCGAAAATAATTTACGTTTAAGCGCCATCAAGTAACAAAAGATGTTAAGCATATCTTGTTTAAAAGACACATAGTTGCTACCTGTGATCTAGAAAGTTCAAGATGTACTGTTAAGTTATTTCACCTGCTACCATTAACATAACATGACCATATCCATGTGAATTGAAGTAACTCTGCATTGTTCAACATTTGTAAAAATTTGGTTTCGACCTCGAGTTTTTAATTTCCAAGCTAGATTCTTTAATACAGGCAAGAGCGTTTGAAAGCGGTGCCGGGGCAGAGTCGTCAACTCGTACGACTCAATAACATGCCTGTCATGGGTTCAAACCTAGCATGGACCGTCTCGCCGTAGCAAGGATTGACTATCCGGCTGTGTGGTAATGAATTAAGTCTCGATATAGGCTGGCATGTCCGCGTAGGATGCTACGTCAAATAGAAGAATAAGAAAAAGCATGAAAGCATTGCATTTTACGAACAGTACCATTTTTCTTTATTTTCATAGAGACTTTGAGCCAAGCAGAGAACGGTACCATGTTACGATAATCTCATGAGTGAAAAACCTTTGCAGATGCAGGGGTGCAGCGTTCGATAAGTCGCTGTAGTTTAAGGACTCAATGAGGATGTTGCATTTATGTCACGATAGGCAATAGTCAAATCAAAGAAGGAATAGTAGATATACTCTTCGTAAACTTCGTAATGCTTATAAACAATACGCCCAGATATTACGAATGTTGCTCCCGTGCGGCTTGTAGCCGTTTGCTTTGAGATGTAATAATTCTTGCAATGGAATAATCGATACGAGCACAACAATTTTGGTCATAAACAAACGCAAGGCAGTACATACTATTACTGACTCTAAAACTTTTTTTAATCATCATTTCAGTATTTCGACCGTTTTGGACTGCTCGTAACATTCAATTTGAAAACCTCATTTAAGTGACCATTTTATTTGATCAAAACAATATAATGAACTTAATGATGATTTTTTGTATGTTATTCATTTTACATACGTACTATGGCTTATGAAGTAGGATACATATTTATATTTGCATTTGTATTTGTTCTTTGTTTGCTTTAAGGCTTGACAATGTATCTTACATACTACATGCCTAAAATGGCCTGGCCTAGCACTATTAGGCAGTTAACGAGTCGGAGGACATATGAACCAAATGGTAAACGCGAGTTTTTCACTTTGTGATTTTTTTTACAAGTGACTTAAAAACAATGCCGTATTGAGTAGTACTTAATAATGCATACCGAAAGCCAAGGTATCATGGACCGAGGCTAATTACGGTTATTTTATCAAACAAAATGATAACAATTTTTTTTTTCGATTGCTAGTATTTAACACATAAAATGTGGAGCTCTCGATTTTTTTCAAAAACGTCAATTTAATTTTCGGACAAAATAATCCTGATACTCATTTTTATGTTGTTTCGGAAACAACTTCATCAAGAATGGAATCTTGTAAATGAAAGACGACGGGAAGATTTCAACGACTCCAACATACTTGTTCAATCTTAAAAGGTTCCGGGCCTCGGGCGCTTGAGATTGATATCTTACCTGCATTTCATCAGACGCTTTGATCTTCTACAACAGTCAGTTTTAACGACACCTCAACCTAGTTATTTTGCCATATTGGAGGTGATCTCGAACAGACAGTAGCTCATTCAGTAGCTCAGACTTCTATTCAACAAAATTTACACTTTTGTATACAGTAAAATATTTACTTTTCAGAGTGCATATACTACCTCTCAATCCTAGCATTATATCGAAGTACTCAGTGTAGCTTCTCGTCATCCTACGCATGTATCAAACATTCTTTTTTCTGTACATTTTCAATTTATTTTGTTTTTGTTTTTATTAACCCCTATTGACATAGCACTCATGAAAAAGAATGTATCGTCATGATGATTTCCGTGTTAAGCAAGCGCACTGCTTCTTATATTGTGGCATATTCTCATAAGTTATTCATTTTACAAGAAAAATATTTTTTATTACAAACATTTCAAATTTATTTCCAAATGTTTTTAGGCTTCAATGACTCAATTTTAGTGCAACAGCATGTATTTGAAGGTATAGAAGCTTTTATCTTTTCTTCAATTTAATTGATTTTTGATTTTTTTATTGTCGTTCAACGCTTTTATTTTTAAGCTTTTTTTAAATAATGATAAACGGCTGATGATACAGGGGTTGTAGAAAAGGAGTAATATTATAATGGAATGAATCAATGAGCCATGCACTAGATACGAATAATATAAATACTTAATACTGTGGTCTCATGGTACAGTCATCAACTCGTACGATTTAACAACATGTCCGTCATTGGTTCGAGCCCCAAATATAGCGTGTCGCCATACGTTCTACAGAGTATCCTGCTATGGGGGGGGGGGTAATTCAAAAGTCTTACTAAAAGCCAACCCCACAAGTGGTACAGGTAGGCCTTGACCGACAACAATATATATATATATATATGTGTATATATATAGTATAGCATTTTTTATGCTAGGTATAGCAAGTATAGCATTTTTTATGCTAGGTATAGCAAGTATAGCATTTTTTGCAACAATATTTAAATTTATGCAAAGAGCTACCGTATAAAATAGAACAACATAGAACATAGAAAATGAGTTCATAAAGTATTATTAAGAAATGGTTGGTTTTAACTTCTGAATTACTGAATAATTTATTAGATTTTAAAATATTGTGTAATACATATATACATATAAATGGTAATATTTTGATACTGATGATTTACTTGAAAGGGGGTTTTAAATGCATTCAAGAATTGCTTACGGTGTATGACATACGTAATTTTCCGTTTGAATACCATTTAATAACACTTAATATACTTCTCATTCGGTAGACAGTCGTAATCCGTACATAATGCCTGTTTAAGCCACTTATGGCCATAGCTTACATAGCAGAATAGTCAGGACCTCGGTTCTTACAAGGTTTGTTCTTACGAAAGGTATGTTGTTAGGACGTACAACTTGATGACTATTCTAAAAGCCCGGGGTCTTTAAAAACATCGATGTGAATTAGGCCGATTTGGGTGGCCATAAACTCGCACGCACTAACATCATACCCATCATGATTTCAAGTCCCGTGTGGACCCAGGACTGATTATCAGCCTATGCGCAATCAATAAGTCCATAAGTGACAAAGATAGACCTAGGTCGAGAACAGTTGTGGTGCCAAATAAGAAGTAGAAAATGTGAGTTAATGTAAGAAGAATATATTTAAACAAAGTGCAGAATGTTATCAGTTTCATTACATTATTCGAAAAAGCCATACACAAAACTCGTAATGAACTAAACATAAAAAAACTAATTTTGGGTGTCTATTGGCCGCACCATTCATAGTGTTTCATTCAGTAACACTTTATAGATGTCAATTCAACAAATCATTGTTGACTGTGGGCTGATCCAGAGCAGCTTCTGAAAAGCTCCCAATAAACAATAGAAATCTGTTCATTTGCAACTGTCAACCACAAAAGACAGGGCAATTTTGGGCAACGCAGCATTTCCAGTCCGACATTTATTGATATCCTCATTTTTCTTCGTCAGTGTAACAAAAGGGTCAACGAAAGAAAGGAGGGACCATTGCACGAATTCGCGAATGTCGGTAATGGTTGTGAGATGGGAATAAGATTTCGAGATTTAAGAATAGAATCGATGTAAAAAATTATACAATAATAACAACGACTGGAAATGAGCTTACGTTGGCTGAATTTGAAATGCTCAAAACTAAATTTACCCTTGATTTCATTTAAAGTAGCAAAAAAAAATTTAAAATAATTTGCAAGATTTGTTTCTTCAAGTATAGCATTTTTTGCAACAATATTTAAATTAATGCAAAGAGCTACCGGTTAAAATGCCAACATAGAAAATGAGTTCATAAGGTATTGTTAAAAAATCAGAAAAAACACTGGAGTTTGAGTAAAATGGTTGGTTTTAACTTCTGAATTACCGAATAATTTATTAGATTTTAAAATATTGTGTAAATGTTCATGTGTATGTAAGAAATCATACAAATCTTTTGCATGTATGCAATGACAGAAACGAGAAGTGTACGAAGCAACCTCGCATATGGGTGTGTTTGCAATAAACCTCAAATGACAGTTTTAAAATACTCGTTTGCATACTAAAAATATTGCCCACTTATTCATGATTTTCCGGGAATATTTCAAACCCCCTTCCCATAGCGTTGGGTTGGTCCGTTTTCTTTATGTACGGTTCGTTACAACCATGAAACATTTCTATTCTCATACACGATAATGCAAAACGTGGCTAGAAATCTTTACAAAGAAAAAAACTGAGGGTCAAACCGTTAAAGAAACGAATTGCGCGGAATAACTCTGGTTTGCACAGAGTGCATCCAACAGACTGAAGTAAGAGTAGAAAATGTGTTTCGTTGACGTGAATGAAGGGCAGGTATTTTTCGAATTTGGTGGGCACTTGGTCGAAACGATGGAGAATACTTCCTATGCACAGTTGTGTCGATGAAAAGGGAAAACGAAAAAACGGAACGGGTATAGTGAGGAAACCTCTATTTATAATTTTTTTCTAATGTTAGAGTTGTTGAGGAATTTATTTTACGCGAATCGTTTATTTATTCCCAAGGAACCAATTTCCGGAAGTAATAGCTTCGTTTATAAATCGATGCAAACTTGAAGAGAACGCTAGGTAACATTGCGTTGGATTTGAATTTCGTCTTGTACTCAGATATTTTGCTAATGTTTCTTCTTTAAAAAAAAAGAGTCTAAGAAAATAAAAATAAATAGTATAGCTACATGGAAAATGTGAAGAATACATTTTTTAGTTGATAAAAATACATCTAAAGAAAAGTAATCTAATTTTTGTGAAAAATGTAATTCATTGCACTCACATACAGCCTTGTTGGTAGACAAACTGGAGCATTTTTGGCTAGGGTGTCATAATGTTACCATCAACATCATTAGTCTTTAATGGTTTAATATCCGACTAGGAAATGAGCTGTTATTGGTTTCAGTATTGTGCGTATGACAGGTTCTCGGAATCAATATTCATTGGAAGGTCCAATAAAATTAAACAAAGTGTAACGGAAAACTGCCGGTAAACATTTGATGCGTTTTATTTTGTATTTACAACTGTTTGTGATTTGGTTGTGAGTATGAATATAATTGAAATTTCAATTGCAAATATGCTTATGATTTTATGTTTCAGCAAAAAGTTGGTGCACTATTTTTTCCAAGACACGTGATACAAGAGATCAACTATATTTGGATCCCAAAAAGTGTGGCATTTGTACTAGTTAAGATTACAAAAAAAAATCATTACAATCGAATTAAAATAAACGCAAATTCATAGTAAAGGTCAAATTCAAATGTTTGCACTTCTTAAAATCACCTCTCTTGGATACTGACTGATGAACTCTTTGCACAAGCATATAATTTAGAAATTATTGTTTGTGAACTACCCTTTAGTCCGAAAATATTTCACCAAGGATAAGGAAAACATTGATGAAATGTATGGGTGAGTTCATAAGCTTTCGAAATTGTATCAAAGAAAACCAATATGATACAACAAGATATCCTTTTTGTTAGAGTTTGAACAAGGCGCCACAAGTCTACGAACGGAATGATTGAGTAGACATTTTGCTTAGAGAGCAAAAAAGAAATTACATGCTATTCCATGTGTCCTTTTTGTCGGAGATAGCTTTCTCCCGCCTATTTGTTGTAGTTCACGACGTTGTGGTATTATTAGTGCGATTTATTCAATAGTTACTGGGAACACGGACTGGGAAACATGGAGCACAGTGAAAATCATAACGCAGTCAGACTCCATGGTTTGTCGTATTGGCAAGATGTACTGGGCATCTGGCGTGGCAATTATTAAGAGATAATAATAAAAATAAATTATTTCGTGATTACTGGGAGTGGTCGCAAATTACTTCACAGCCCTTTCTGAGTGCGTAGTAGAGAAACAGCATACGTGCGATGATTCAATGTCGATGTTTTAATGGCGAAATTTTGAAAGAGGAAACATAAATTATTTCAGAGTATGCGTTTAGCTCATAGTACTACTGAAAACAATGCCGAGTGCTCGTATTGTAAATAAGGGAAAGATAATGTATTTTACATTAGATCTGAAACTGTTCTCTGGACCGTTCCTTCTGACTAAAAAAACAGTAAAGGAGTGAAAATGTGTGCGAAAAATACATGATGTATGGCAATGTTTGAAAATTGAAAGACAAAGGTGTTAATCTGTGAATACCTTGAGCTGGGCAGCTGTTTGAGCTGGGCAGCACAGTATTGTGATCGAACGCTAATCGTTGGGAGAGTTGTCCAATAGTAAATTATTATGCGTTAAATGCTCGTTAAGTGAAACTTTAATTGTTACAACGATTATTTGTGTACCATTTAGATATGCTCGTTTTGCGAAAAATAATTTAATAGGTTTATACTCATTAAGCGAGGCGCTACTGTCATAAAACTGTTTGTGAAAAAAATCGGTAATTGTATTGCAAGGTAGTAAATATAATTAGCTTAAACATAAGTGTTATAAGTGAAACGCTCAAAAGAAAAAAGAAGGGGAAAAGAATATATTAAAGATACTTTACACCCTTTTTTTTCTTCTTATCGTAACAGACTACGTGGCTAGGCTAGTCGATGCGGCTATATGCTGTTTATCCTGTTACAAACATTTACTGTAGCCCAATATAACTGTGGTGCGGGATTGATTAAATGTTGTGGGATATTCTTGTATTTGTTTCTACAATAACTTGCAATGTTCCTATATGTTTGATATAATTAATATGGTGATTTTACCTTTGTTGTAATTGTTTGTTGTTAAACGCTATTTATTTGATGCGTAAAATTAAATTATTATTTGTTAGCATCGTGCTGTGTGCTTAAAAGTCTTGCAGAATTAATTAATTTACAATTTATAAAATTGTCAGCAATTTGCGGGCAAATCACAATTAGCTATATCTCTACCGAAAAACATTGTTTGAAGATTTGCTTTGAAAGCTTTAAATAAATAGTTAAAGTTTTTTTGAATCAAACAAATCTTGAAATTATTTCCAACTATGACACATACCTATAGATAAATAACCTTAAATTCCTTTTTATGTTAGCAAACATAAAGCAAATTTAAAGTATGATTCGTTACCAATCCGTCCCTCCTGAAAAGATTTTTTTTGAAAAAATAGAAAAAATATATAGGATAAACGTACCTATAGTGGTGGTATTGCACTAAAATGCGTCTCATACAATAAATTAACAGTAGTTTAGTTATCTACTATAGTGTAAAATGTTCTCTAGCCTTTTACAAAGGAAATAAAAATGAAATGAGGCCATTCCGTTCCTTAGTAACCGAAAAATCCATTATTTTGTGAAAGGTATCAACATTTTTCCAAAATCCTTAGGATTTCATAACGATACTCATATTTTTGTTAGCGTTCTAAATGACAACATAACAACGCAATTATTAGTTTTTTAACATAATTGTCATCAAATGATATTGTTTTATTCAAATTCATTGGCTTTTGACCATATTTACGTATTTTTAAGTGTTTTTTTACGATAGTGCCATTATAGGTACACCAAACAGACATGTTCCTATAGTGGTTAGTTCTAAAATCAATAAAAACAGGTAATTTTAGATTTTTTTCGACGATATTTTTGACATGTCGTACAGTTTTCATTAAAATAAGCAAAACAAAAATGAGTTTTCTGTAAGTAATTTACCAAACAAAGGCCACAATTCGCTTATATGGCTGAGTGGAAAATCGACTTCAAATCAAGCACACTCTTCTGGGTATGGGTTGACGACAGGTACTTTAGTCAATATTTTCATCAACCAAATTCATACATTTTTTACGATCAAATTACGAAAGAAATCATTATTATCGCAGTAATCCTTGCTATTCACACGAAAACAGCTTCAAAACTAAGTTATATTAATATAATACACTGTTTTGAGGCATCCTTGTTTACCACCACTATAGAAACACAATACGACGGCTATAGGGACCATATCACCATTATGGGTACAACGAAGCAATCACAAAAATATGTATTTTGTCGTAAATTTGATGTGTTTCGTGGTAAAAATTGTTGTGATTGCGAAGATAAAACATATTCCAACTGTTATGTGTTAAAATATTCAAAAATTGTCCTTCCTGACACTTTAAATCCATTAAAATACATCTGTACCACCACAAATTGCACCACTATTGGTACATTTACCCTGCATCGGTTTTTTTAAGATCTTCATTCACGTATACATGATATGTCTTATTTACTAGGGTACATATATAAAAGATACTAATTGTGTGTTCAAAACTCAAAAAAAAAAAATTCTAATTAAGGACGACTCATCATAGTTGTTATCAACAATGTGGGATACGTCTTCTTCTTTTTTTTTGGCTCAACAACCGATGCCGGTCAAGGCCTGCCAACCCACTTGGGGTTGGCTTTCAGTGACTTATTGATTTCCCCCCATAGCAGGATAGTCAGTCCTACGTATGGCGGCACGGTCTATTTGGGGCTTGAACCCATGACGGGCATGTTGTTAAGTCGTAGGAGTTGACGACTGTACAATGAGACCGGCTGGGATACGTAGTATGCAAATAATCTAAAAATACACATCATCTTTCTCGGACTAACTCATCCTAGTTCAGGACATTGATGACTATTGAAAATATAGGAACTTCCTGGAGCTATTGTACTTACTACATACAAATAAATAAAAAATATTTTTAAAACTATTCTTCCGGGCAGATTTTGCTGAATAATAAACTCACAAGGGTGTAGATGTTTGTTTAAGAATTGTTTATAAGTGTGCATGAAACATAACACTTACGTCGATTCATGGATGTGATGCTTGTTGAAGTTGTCGAGTCTAACAGGCCGATATCGAATTCACTCCATTACTCCAAATTACATGCCAAATGAATTTAGATGAACAAAACCACAAGAAATCTTAAGAAGCATACTTCTTGCCTTTAGTTTGGCTTTTCGAATTAATTTAAAACCACACTTTCATTTACGTTCCAAAGAAACGCAGGTTTGGGATCGGTTGTTTCAAGCGAAAGTAATCCTTGGGAAAATCCATTAAGTCCAAAATTGGCAAAGTGTGGTTTTCGTGTGAAAAGGCTAGCGTAGTGTCGGGGAAGAGTTTAAACAAAGATTTTTTTTGTACAATGGATATATACTAACAAAATCAACACTGTGCTACGAGACAAATAGAGCGTACCAGCGATGTGTTAGTAGTTTTCCTTTGATATTTTGCCTTATAGTATAGAGAATGCGTAGCACGGATTTAACAGCCCTTCCAAGGTGTGAAGGTTGTCTAGTTTCGTTTGATCAATAGCAGTGCAGGGCGGAATCGCAAAGTGAATTTGCTCTTTCGAGTGAAATATCACCGTTGTTTCAGTGTAAAATTTTTTAATGACTTTTACACTAAATTTTCAATTGCTTTACGCTCGGTATGATGAGCGTTACGAATATCGTCGTTATTTTACTTCTACAGTGTACATCATCCAGTCTAACGAAACATTGTTCCCGCACCTTATTGTAAGCTTTGGGTGTATGGTATAGAATTGCTGCGTCCTACTGTGAATTAAATAGAATAGGTAAAGTTCGCATTCGTCATTGTCATTGGTGTGACTGATGTGATATATGCGCGTTTAGCAGACGTCACGAACTCTCGGTGGAATCGTTGAATAGTTTCTGGAAGGGTGCAAAATCCTTCCAATGATCCGCCCATTTGCTGTTTCTGAGCTAACCAAATTAAGCAACCAAAACGCGATGATTCTGATTTGATGAATATTTGACTGCCCTTTTACTGTCGAAATTGGTTGACCTAAGGAATACGTAAATTGTCTGCCGTTTGTAGAACCAGCAACAAATCGTGACAACTTCGATGATCTCATAGCGTCGATAGTATAGAGAAGTTGCAATTGAATTCAGTTTATGGTTTTAACTTCAAAGAGTAGTGCCAGATTTTTTGCGAATAAAAAAATTCGAAAAAAGACAGAGCCTTATCCATGAATCAAATGACATGTAAATCCAATTCAATTATCAAGATTTTTAAAAGACATATACAAATAACCGAACCAAGATGCTCACCCTTTTTGCTTCATTTGATTTTGAGAAACAACGCAATAACAGAAGGATTTACAAAAGAGCACATGATTGACATGTCTTATCTATGATATTTCTAACAGCCTTTGTGCCAGGAATCATAACAGAAGACGTAACATACAGCAATGGGTAAGTGTGCGTTTTGGTAACATGAATCAGAGCTGTGTTGTGAAGAGCTAATGTTGGAGGAAATGAAAAAGAGTGATATTGGTTTCAATAACAATTAACAATGATTTTTATAATACTGATTTTGTATTGCGTTATAGCTATGAATTTTTCTCTATTAGCTGCGGACATAAAATAGCGCAATGCAAAAGTCTAAATTTGTATGGGATTTGACATATCGCAACACACGTAATGCACGCATACATTATGTTGACGTATCTTTAGATTTAATAGTGATGAGTCTAAAATATTAATTTTATAAATCGAGTCGTTATTCCGGTCTTGATAAAATTTCTTGTATGTTTTACATCAATTAACCTGCAATTAAAATCATATTTCGTTCCAAATGCTTCGATAAATAGAAAGATTGTTCAATTATGCTAAATGTTCAGCTGAATGTTTCATAAATAAACTGAACTCATGTGTGTTAGTTGTTCGACTTTCATCCGCGTTGCAAAAGTATGAGTTGGCACCTCATTTGAATGAAACAATTATCGCTAATTATAAGAGAATGAGATGAAAGTAGACGACCACCACGTGGATGTTTTTAAGTGAGCACAGACTGCATGCTGTAGGAATGTCTGAAAGAGGATTTTTAATGGTATGTAGGTTGGCTTTACTACGTGACACTTGCATGATTCGTTAGGCTTTCCCCATTTCTCTATGATACCGTTGCCACATGTACTTGAGAGTAACAATTGGCAGCAATTTGGTAGAACTCATTATTTTTCATTTAGTGGGACAGTTGTGTTGAAGGCCCAGTGGATTCGTTTCACGTGTTGTTCTTTTCGCCATTACCATACCATCGGTGAATAAATTATATGATAGTTTGGGATGCCGTGGTTTTTTTGCAGATTTCAGGCAAAAAAGTAAGAATGGAACTATTTTTATAAATTCTGTTTTAAATGCGATATTTAGCAATAAGAATATATATCAACGTCATGATTAAAAAAGTTACGTATTGATTTGAACATGATTGGATACGAATGCAGCTTAATTTTCTTTTTCGATCACAATAACAATGTTCTTAAAAGTTACTGTTATACAAAATAAAAACAATTTAAAAACAAGTTTTTAAGACAAATTTTGATTTTGATTGTAGTGCATTAAAAACGCGTTTTTAAACTGTTGTTATTATATGTTAATAAAGTTATTATTTAGTAAAACTTATCTAGTTTCGTTTGATACTTTGTTAATTTGATTTATCCTACTGCACGTATCGCCAGACATTGTATTCGGAAGCAACATTTATGGTTTTCTGAACATGGTTACTTGGATCATTTTAAGTACATTTAACATAAACAGCAATCGACGGCAAAAATCCTAGCAGCGAATAGAAAAAGGGGAGAGCACAATCTAGTGCGTGCATTTGAGAGAGATGGTTAGAATAATGCTCTCAAAACACGGACGACCATTACATTTTCATAGCCAAAAGTAAGTGACTTCAATATAAATCGTGTAAAAATATGAGAAACGGGAATTTTGATCCACATTATTAAATAAATTAAGTAACTTGACACTTTTTAAACAATGAAAATAATTGCAATATATGGGAATTATGATTTAAGGCAACTAAATTTGAGACTATGTTTTCGCTGCACCAGAAATACACCAACCGCTAGCGTAACCTACAAACCCGTTCGTTTCACGTTTAATGGCGTGAATAATGGCCAAATTACTTAAAATTATAATTCTATTAAATATTTGTGAGTATGTATAGAATAACGTACCTCGTTAATTCCTACGCTCTTTCCTACATTGAATTCCTTCACTATTCCTACGCTGCACATTTACTACTGACTGCAGACTGCTACCGGCGACTTTATAGCGGTGTAAGAGAACATCGATGGTGCAGTGGGTGGTGGGAGAAAAAATATATCAGGCTAGGATTATATTCCTTAACTATGTATGTAACAGTAGCTTATCTTTAAATTCTGTTAAAACCCGTTGATGAGGTTTTTGTGTGGCTTTTGTTTGATCGGATTAGTTTTGACCCGTTGTTCACAAAATGGATAAGGTTCTCATGGCAATTCCAATTTTTTTTGAAAAACTTTTTACATACTTTAGTTTGCATTTTCAAAACAATCATTACAGGTAAATAATATTTGTTTATAGAAATTTTATGATACTTTTTTAAAACATTTTTTGATAATTACTCTTATACAACTTATAAAACCTTAAATGTGTTCGTTATTAACCATGTTATTAAAACACTTTTTAACAATCTTAAAAAAACTTATTTTTTCTGTAAAAGCTTTCTAAAATATGTTATTTATATTTTTGAATGATTTTTAAATGCGTTAGTTAGCACATAACCCCTGTTTTTCGAAGTGTCTTTATAGTTATGGTACGATCATAAATTTGTTTTTTTCGTAATAAGTTGTGTAAAAACGTTTTAAAAAAATGAAGAAAAAAAATACGAAGATGTGAAATAGTATTCTGTAAAACTCATGTTTTTATCTATCTCTTACGGATTTTCCACAAATCGCGAAAAATGACTGTCCATATAATTGTGGTAATCGCTGTATGATAAGAATGCCTTAAGATAATATCAAAACAGTGCTTTGGAAAACAGTCAAACTAATGCATATTAGTAAGTTGCATTATTTAATGAATATACTAAATAGCAACTTAAGATTCATATGCCTTTTGGAATTATTATTAAACCGTTTATTAAATGAGTTTGATTTATTGTTCTTTTGATTTTATTTTATTTAATGTCAGTTTTCTCAATTTGCTTATTTTATGTTCTGGTTTAAAAGAGCGTGAAAAATAATACGCTGGAACCAAATCCTTTTTAAAACTAGCTTATTTATATGTTTCTACGATTTAGCAATCTGTTTCCTGAAAACTGTATTTCGTGCACTACGTAAATCAGGGAAAACATTCTGAAATCATTCTCACCCTCCGAGACAATCTTTTGAAATATTTATCCATGTGAAATGGGAGGACGCTTTCTTTGAGGAAAATTAAAACGGCGTCGTTTGATAACGACTTTGCCACGCGACCAGCGGTGTTCCGATCGTATAGCGCGTAGAAGTTCCCATGACCCCTGTCGTTGCGAAAAGGTTTGTCCTTTTAATCTATGGCTAAAAGTATCAACACGTTTCGTTACAGTGATTGTGCATTTCTAGGGTCACATTGTGGAAATAAACTGCTTGATAGAACTCGTAGTGTTTGGTGTATTTTTTTTTGCAAGAAGAATGTTTGGAACGAAAGAGATGGGATGCAGTTTTTTGGCAGTTGCGTAAAGTATCTTTCGAACCATGCATTTAGAATTGAAAGGTTTCCCTATTCCGAATTGTTTGCCAATCTCATGGAACAATCCAAAAAGATGTATCAGCGGACGACGATTGTCGATGGGTTATAATGATTAAGGTACACGCGGTATATAATACGGCGAACGAACGATATTTCATTAATCGAGTGTAGATCGTGCAGATTTAATACTATAGATTCTGTGTTATTAACAGAAAATAAGACAAATTTGATGTATTTTTGTTATCATATTAAGTATGTTTTACTGTTTCCCCTGAATGACAAAGTTTCTGTTAATATATATATATATATATATATATATATATATATATATATATATATATATATATATATATATATATATATATATATATATATATATATATATATATATATATATATATATATATATATATAATATATACTTACTTACTTATCCGGCACTACAACCGCTTTGCGGTCTTGGCCTGCCTCAGGAGTGTCCGAAACCGCTCACGGTCTCGCGCCTTCGTCTGCCAGTCCGTTATCCCGGCCTTAATGGCGGACGCCTCCACGCCATCTTGCCACCTCAATTTGGGCCTACCACGCCTCCTCTGTCCTTGTGGACGGCCTAAAAAGACTTTACGGGCTGGGTCGTCCGTTTCCATGCGTATAACATGGCCAGCCCACCGGAGCCTGGCGAGCTTTATACGCTGTACGACAGTGAGGTCGCCGTACATCTCGTATAGCTCGTCATTATAGCGGCTCCTCCATTGTCCTTCCACACATACGGGGCCAAGTATCCTTCTGAGCATCTTCCTCTCGAACGCGGCTAAGAGGGTTTCGTCAGATTTGGACAGTGTCCATGTCTCAGAGGCGTATGTGAGTACTGGTACTATATAGGTACTATATAGTCCCAGCTTCGTCCGTCGCGACAGGTTCTTTGAGGTAAACTGCTTTTTCAGGCTGTAGAATGACCGGTTGGCAGCCAGCATCCTTGCGCGCAACTCAGCTTCCATGCTGTTGTCGTTGCTGACCTTTGACCCAAGATAGGTGAATTGTGGGACGACTTCAAAAGTGCGTTCACCTATCTGTACGTCACGCCTACGTAGATTCGGATTATTTATTGGTAGGTCCGCTGATGTTGCCACCATCAGTTTGGTCTTTGCCTCGTTTATCTGCAATCCGAGGCTCTCTGCCGCCTGCTCAATCCCTTGGTAGGCTTCTGCTACATAGGAGAGCCGCAGACCAATGATGTCTATATCATCAGCGTATGCCAGGATCTGGGTTGACTTATAGAAGATGGTTCCCGTAGTCTCCACCCTCGAGTCGCGGATGGCCCTCTCTAGCGCCAAGTTGAATAGGAGACAGGCAAGCCCGTCCCCCTGGCGCAGACCTTTGGTGGTAGCAAAAGGTCCTGAGAGTTTTCCATCCACCCTCACCTGGCATGTGACGTTGGTCATAGTCATTCTAACTAGTCTTATCAGTTTGGCCGGGATTCCAAATGAGCTCATAGCGTCGTACAGTTTTACCCTGGCTATGCTATCGTATGCGGCTTTGAAGTCTATGAAGAGATGGTATGTGTCGTTTTTGTATTCAGCCATCTTCTCCAAGATCTGCCGCATGGTGAAGATCTGATCAGTGGTTGATTTTCCGTTTCGGAATCCTCTTTGATAGTTTCCTACTATCTCTTCGACGTGCGGGACAAGGCGATCCTGAAGGATCAGGGAGAATATTTTATAGGCGGTATTCAACACCGTAATACCCCTGTAGTTGTTGCAGTCCAACCTGTCTCCCTTCTTGTATACGGGGTAGATGATGCCGAGATTCCAATCACAAGGCATCGATTCGCTATCCCACACCTCAGTAACAATTTGATGAATCTCGTTTTCTAGTCGTGCACCTCCATTCTTGACCAGTTCAGCTGCAATTCCGTCGGTTCCGGGTGCCTTGTTATTTTTCAGCCGACGGATAGCCTTTCGTGTTTCTTCTATGCTAGGTGGCAGTAGCATGACACTATCTGCTAGTGGCGCTTCTAGCTGTTCGTTTAACTGGTCGTTGAGTAATTCATCAAAGTACTGAGCCCATCGCGAGAGGACCTCTGGCTGGTTACTAACCAGATCTCCATTCTTGTTGCGACAGCAGGTTACCTTAGGTACCACGTTGTTTCGGTGACCTGCTATCGCTTGGTAAAACTTTCGTGTCGGTCCGTACGCCTCTCTGGTTTGCTCGAGTTCCCGCATGTTTTGCTCTTCCAAAGCATGCTTCTTAGAGCGGTGAACTCGTTTCTCTTCGCGTCTGAGCCGTGAATATTCCTCTGCGCATGCCCGCGTTCTATGCCGTTGCTGCATTGCTCGGTATGCAGTATTCTTACGTTCGGTCACTTGTCTGCATTCATCGTCGAACCAGCCAGATTTGGTGTTGTCACGACGTGGTGGGAGTATATTTCTTGCACAGTTTATTATTTTTGTTTTTAGAGCGTTCCACCTCTCGCTCGTAGTTTCATATCTGTTTTCTGGTAGTAGAGACTCGTCTAAAGCGGCTTTGAATTCCTGTTGGACAGTAATGTCCCTTAGAGAGTCCGTGTTGAGCCGAGGCTGCGTGTTTTCTCCGCCCCCATTGGTGCGGGGGCGGGCGATTCTACAACGTATCACTAAGCCAACCAAGTAGTGATCGGAATCGATATTGGCTCCTCGATAAGTTCTGACGTTTAACAGGCTCGACTGTCGTCGGCGGCTTATTAACACGTGGTCGATCTGGTTGAAGGATTCGCCATCCGGGTGCGCCCACGTCATTTTGTGGATGTCCCTCCGCGCAAATTTGGTACTTCCTACAACCAGATTGTTCGCTGCGGCGAACTGGACCAATCTACTACCATTATCGTTACTGTGCTCATGCAGACTGTGACAGCCAGTGTATTGGCGGTACATTGGCTCCCTACCGACTTTTGCGTTGAAGTCCCCCAGGATGATTTTGAGGTCATGCCTGGGGCACGCATCTATAGTTCTAGCGAGGCGGCCGTAAAAAAGGTCCTTCTCCTCTTCCTCTTTATCTTCGGTAGGGGCGTGAACGTTTATGAGGCTTATATTAAAAAATTTGCCTCGCATGCGCAGGGTGCATAGCCTATCGTTTATAGCCTTGAAATCTATGATTACGGATTTCAGCCGGGGACCTACGGCGAAACCCGTTCCGAGCATGTGGTGGCGGTCGTGGCAGCTGTAGTAAATATCGTAGCTTTGCTTACCACGCCTGTTGTGCACACCGTTCCCTAGCCACCGAATCTCTTGTAGAGCTACGAGGTCCATGCTCAATGTGGCTAGGGCGTCATCAAGTTGTTTCAAGGCTCCGGCTTTGCTAAGAGTGCGTACGTTCCATGAGCCCATTTTAATCGTTGTCCGGAGGCATTGCGTTGGGTCGGTATCGTTAAGTCCGTTTCGTATCCTTCTGATGCTTTCTGTAGTCAGTTGTACCATGGGACTGGGTGACTGGAAATATACTGGGATATACATATATATACTTATATATATATATATATATATATATATATATATATATATATATATATATATATATATATATATATATATATATATATATATATATATTCGTATCTTCGTATTGTTTTTATGAGTAACTTGAATATGTTACTATATGTTGAATGGGTGTAATCTACTTCACATGCTTAATAATGTAATAAAGATGTAAATTGTTCCAGAATATTGTTTTCATCATACCTACCTGCTCGTATCTATTGTATCATGTGGCCTGGTAGTTATTTCTTGCTAGATGAGAACTTATTGTATGCGATAAAATACACAACAGAATATTTTGATAGGATATGAAAGTGCACACATGATATGAAACAAAATAGTCCTTAAATCATTTCGTTTCGGATCCTGGAAAAATCTTCTACACAACATTGGCTTACTTAAGAGCAATAAAACGCACAACTAAGTTCATATTAAATTTTGCATGGTTGAATGACAGCATGAGTGGCCGTGGACAATCTTTTCAAGTGGAGAAGAATGCTATAAATTCATAGCTTGAGATGTGACTTTGAGCAAAAACTAACTATGTAGGCATTATTTTTATCACACGACCTGTGAGAACACTTAGGATATTGCAATCAACACGCAGTCCTTAAGATATGACGCAGAAGGCTCGTCATTTCTATGAGAGATTTAAGGAATAGGCAGATTCGGATCACAGAATGTAGTTCTATGTAAAAGGCAATGAATAAAAATCACAGGTAGGTGACATTTTTGTACAATTGAACAAAAAGCAATAAACATCTGCTACTCCCATCATCGAAATTTGTAAAGAAGTAATAAATCACTCGTTTGTAATGAGGAAATAAATATAAGAAGGGCCGAGTAGAAGAAGTGCTTTAAAAAAATGTACATTGTTTGGCATCGGTATTGATCCCACGTTGCTGTCATCCAGAACTCATGGAAAAAAGCATCTCAAAAATCCTTCGTGGAACATTGTCAACAGCATGGGACTCGACGGTTAGTTTAGAGCCATACATGAGTTTTGATGATGTCCTTTGAATTTTAGACAATAAATGTGGCAGGTATATAATCCTGCTGTAAATCTCGATTGGGATGTTACAAAGATATTTGAAGAGGTTTTCCCGATGTCAATAGATTCAAAAATTATTAAAAGTTGTTGCCAGAATTCTGTGGTAAAAATTTATTATGGTGTTAAATCAGTGTATATGACACTATACGGTTGCCTTTCAAGTTTTTAAAGCACATCATAAGACTATGTATCGCATGTCAAGAGTAAAGAATTGGATATTAAACATAAATGATTTAACTTTTTAAGCCGGTCTCATGATACAGTCGTCAACTCGTACGACTTAACAACATGCTCGTCATGAGTTTAAGCCCCAAATAGACTGTGCCGCCATATGTAGGACTGACTGCCATGGGGGATGATCCAAAAATCACTGAAAGCCAACCCCACAAGTGGTACAGGCAGGCCTTGACCGATAACGGTTGTTGAGCCAATAGAAGAAGATTTAACTTATTTGTGAATATGAAACATACCATTAATTTGTTTATCAAAAACCATCAATACAATCATCTAGCGACAGAACCAAGTAAAAACTATAACAGACTAATACAAGTAGCAATCTTAGACTTACAACAATCTTTCAATCAGATATGCAAAAGTTATCGGACAGTTCAGATCGGAATCAAACCCGTTCGGTCTTAAAACTGTAAAACTGTAACGAATCGTACAGAACACTGGCCCGCCTTATACTATACTTTAAATGATGATGTTCATATATGTCTATAAAAATAAATACATTCAAATTCCCAAAATTTGATTGTATCGTTGAGATCATTTCATCAGTCAATCAGTCTCCAATCAATACATTACGAATTTTTTGTTTTTTGTTTTTGTTGATATTACCTCATCTATGCAGTGTTGAGGTTTGATTATTGAAGCGGACTGTTTTAAATTGATGTACATTTAAGGGGAGGAGCATTGACTGACGTGGTTCGTAAATATATTTCTGTATAAAGATCGTTTTCTAGTTACTGATAAATACGACAAGGACTTTCTATTGAAATGTACTCTAGGCTCATGATTTCATAATCAAACCTAGAATATGTTCACACATCTAGGTTAAAAAATCGCTGAAATCATAAAGCAAATAATACCATGAAATATGTGATTTCAATAAGAACGGCCAAATGATATGTCTGCTTTTCCGAAAATTTTGAACGTTTGGTCAACCTAAATCAGCAAGGAGTAAATGAATGATAATCCATTAAAAAATTTGTTTATCTTTTTTGCATGTTTTTTTAAAATTATTTTACTATGATAAACAATTATGTTTTCCAAATTGCTAGATAATTTTTAAAGGGAGGATACAAATAGAATGCATATAGCATTCATTTGTGCATATACTATTTGTGCATGTAATAATAATAATATACAATATGCAGCAATAGAATGCATATATGCCAACAAGAAGTCATAAAGTTATTCCTGATTCGCCTCTCGATGTGCACAAGAAAACTAAAGATGACAACAGCGCTAAAGAGAAAAGGAACTTTTCATCTCTTCAACTACTACGATTACTTACTTTTACCGACTTAAACCATCAGGGAAATGGTAACATAAAGTTACATAGGTGAATCTCTGTAGGGAGCTATAAAAGGAGTTTTGTGTGGATAGATGCTACGGAAAACTTTCTATTTTTACTTGAATATGGCTTGCGGTTGATTTTTTGTACAAATAACATGAATCAATTATTGTGAGCAAAATCAGTCAAATCGAAACACCTGATGTAATTCATAAAATCATGTTAACTATGGCGCTATGGCAAATAATTTATAAGGTTGTTCCACAATACAGTCGAAACTTTTGAGTTTAATTGTTTGAGCAATTTGAAAAAAAACCTCAGAATACTGTAGATATTAATTTTATAAACATTAGTGGTTAGTATCTAACATTTCCTTTTACATCGGAATCAGCATGTTAGTTTGTATTAGTCTAATTGAACAATTGAATGTATGTAACAATTGTACAAATTTTTACAACGCACAAACATTAAAAAAGAGAACACATGTTTACATTATCATGAAATAACTAATGGAAAATTGAATTAAGGTACAAACACTTATTATTTAACTTTTATTATATTATTTTATATCCACTTGTTTCTTTTCATCATTCGTTACCCAGCAAGGAAAATGTGTCAAATCTCAAACGTCTTTGGTTTTCATGTTCCAAATGAAAAACGTATGCTAAGGATCATAAAAAATAAGAGTAGCGTATTTTGAACGTAAACCTAAAAATGAAATCAAATTTCATGGAGATGAAATTTGTTTTTGTTTACAGCCCTACGTGGCCGGCATGATAAACAACATCAAAATTAGGCAGTTGAGCGTTTTCATATTTAATTATCCTTTTAAATACTCTAATCTACTACTATCACATAGGTTGTTTTCTGATATGCAACGATTTTTAGCTGTTTTGGATACGGGTTCAACATCAGCTTGAATATTTCTTACAGGGTAGTAAAATATTGTCAAAAAAACATTACACGTTTCTTCCCATTTCAAAAACATCTGCAACCAGTATCATGTTGATTTATATTACGATATCAATAGCCGTTCAGAAACAACTCTATCCTTTCATGTTGTAGGTTAGCCTTTCATGTGTTGTGTTTTATCCCCAGCATAAGGACATCCGTGTAACATTTTCAGGTACTACGCACACGTATGCGTCAGCTCCAGTTGGTCACTTGTGATGAAAATCACGTTTATCACTTCGGGGTTTTGGGGAGGTATCGGAGTTTGCTCCAACTCTTACGTTCCAAGCGACGGGAATGGGAGTTGTGTCTTACTGTTTTATCATCTTACGTTTGTAGGCGCTTCGTCTTTCGAAATACGAAGACATTCAGTCACAACCGCGTGGCCTTTTTGGACACAGCTGCTGCACGCTGCCCTGGAAATCAATTTATTTTGTTTGGAAGTTGGAAATATTGGCAATTGGTTGGTTATAGCGCACAGTGCGGGTTGTTTCTGATTTTTCGTTTGATTTAGATTAGCAACGTAATTGCTATAAATAAGGTCCCAGGTTTCTTGCTTTTGTGTGAAATTGGGAATGTGTCTGCTGTCGAGCATCGGAAACTGAGGAGAATGTCGGTCGTGAGGGATGAAAAGGAAATGTTTAGTTTTGTGGATTTGGGATAGGAAGGAATTTTGTTGAACTGGATAATCAGTTCAAACCCAAATCAAAGAAGCGAGCTTGAACTCCATATGCAACTAACGATTCGAGCTATTGTTTCATTCTTTGATGTGAGGATGCGGGTTGTGAAAAATAACAAGACTTCATACAACGACTAAACAGCTTATTTAATTTATGTTTGGTTTTCCCTAGTAATTTTTTAAAGCTTATGCTATTTGAATGTTTTGCTTATTTGTTTTGTGAATTATATAATTCCTTTGACATGGTCGGGTTTATAATTAGAATCATTAGTATTTTTATTTCGTTATTTGTTTATAACACAACGGACCGCGTGACCCTCTCGAAGCATTCAGTACAGTGCATACAATTACAAAATATTCACCAAATATATGAATACGTTCATATTCATATATTCACAAATATATGTTAGTCATTAGCATCATGTATAATAAGAGGAATTACATTGATAAATTGTCCATTTCATTCACTATCTTTAACTTTTGTGTTATAAAGCGATGGCAGCCGGTCTCATGGTAAAGTCGTCAACTCGTACGACTTAACAACATGCCCGCCATGGGTTCAAGCCCCAAATAGACCGTGCCGCCATACGTAGGACTGCCTATCCTGCTATGGGGGGAAATCAATAAGTCACTGAAAGCCAACCCCACAAGTGTGTTGGCAGGCCTTGACCGGCATCGGTTGTTGAGCCAAAGAAGAAGAAGAAGAAGTTATAAAGCGGTAAACGAAAACTCAAATCATGATGAAATCGAAAAATGAAACGATTCCATTCGAATGGAGGTGAAAATGAAAGCTCTAAACACAAAGGTGCAATTTGAACAATGGTGCTAATTAATTGCGACTACACGCATTGCTAATTGCTTGGTATGATGTTATCCTGAAAAGAACCCTTGTCGAAAAGAAATCCATTTGCATTTGAAGTGTCACAGCAATTGTAAAGCAAGTTTTGTAGTTATTTATGAACTTTCACCCTGACATAAATGTTCATATAAAAGTATTTCAAAGGATGTGTTTGCTTGTTGAGTACGTGCAGTCTAAAAAAACATGACGGAGTCTTGGGATGTTCCAAGGTTATGTCTAGTGATGCTCAAGAGTGAGGCGATTCATTGGGTAAAAACGTTAAAAAAGTATTGACATTATTTTTAATATCCGCCTTCCCAGCGCATGGTGTACTGACTCAGCATAGCATTTCATGGTGGCTGCCGCAACAGGGCTATAATAACAAAACATCTCAGTATAAGAGAAAAGTTAAAAACAAAGTAAATACAAGGAGCGAACCGAACCCCTCCATAGGACGTTGACGATGATATAGATCTACGCGCGATAGATCTACGTAATGACAACAATGTCAGTGGAAAGTAAGCGTATAAACTACTGCTTCCAAAATGTTATGAGTCTAGTTTATGGCTAAGGCTCTTCGGTTTTGGTATTGACTATCCAATCCGGAAGGCATTGCGCTTACTGCCATAGTTCTTGATCAATTGGAATATCTTAGAAATAAGTAAGAATAGAAGAGTATTTCGTGCATCTAAAGCGTTTTATGTTGGTCATATCTCCCATGTAACATTTTTGTTCCTTAATAATGCTCAAGAAAGCATTTGAGCTCTTCTATATCATCATTGGGTAGTGCCTCCAGGCAATTTAAAATACACAATTGAGAGAGAATAATAAAAAAATCGCAAAAGAAAAAAAAACTGTACAATGGCAAAACAAAATGTTTCAAAAAGAAAAGTAATAGTGAGAAAAAAAGCTGAAACAAAACATTCCCATCGCCACAGGACACATGTCCACCTATGGAGTTATGGTCCTTTGGTTGTATGAAGCCTTGCAAAGATTTAGGATTCTTTTTTAGAGGAAAGTCGAACAACACACACACAGGCTTTTATTAAGAGATGCTCGTTGAGAGCGTTTTTTGGTAAGAGAAACAATCCACTTGAAACAACGCAAGAGAATATCCAAAAATCAGCCACTTGCTTATCTCCCGGAGCGACATCCCATAGAGCACCGGGTAACTGCACGAATAGGCTTCAGAATGGGTTCGCCGTTGAAGTTTGGGACCGAATTTGGCTCAATGATTTTTGCTTTGTTTTGAAACAGAAAAAAATTTAGATATGCTGTGTGTTTTTGCAAGTCCAAACAATCTTCGCATTGTTAAGGGTAGCGTAGTATTTATATGCAATCCCTAGGCAATCATAAGCGATTTTGTGTGAAATTTTGACATAAGCGTGTAACACGATCTCCCCCGAGATACGTGATACTATCATGAAATGGCTGGTTGAGTGTGCCATATTCTTTAGCAATTGCTCCTAGCTATCATTTCAAAGAAGGCCGGGGATGGATTGGGATAGAGTCCCAGCACCTTTTTTGACAGAAGTGAAATATCGCAAGCCATGTTTTGTAAAGCAGTAAGCATAACATGTACATGCTTTGTTTGGGCTATTAATCTTAGTTTACACAGGTAACTGGGGGCAAATTCAGCATTATTTGTCAAAAATAACTGTGAGTTTTACAATAGTTATTAAAGTAAGTTGTATGTGCGTCGCACAAATTTAATGTAGCTGTTTGTGGTTATATTAGCTTTTTGTTGATTCAATATAAATAAAGGCGACAACTCATCAGTAAAACGAAGTTTGATTTGATTTATACTTCACTCGCTACGGAAGGCTTTTCCCAGGATTGCACAAAGTTAACGCTAGATAGGGGCGGACGGAGTGGTGCTCAATAATTGGCACCCTCGATTACTCGATTTTTGTCATATGGCTTTCGCGTTCTCTACAGATGGGACACTGTTTAACTTGCAAAGCGAAGCACCGAAAAAAGGGAACGTAATTACAAGGTCGTCACAAGCGCCTGAAGCTGGGAAATCGAATGGGAATTGAATTACTTTTCTATTGCCACCTTCATCATGTTTCTCGAGGGATTATCATGCGTGCGCACACACATCGAACGGGGGATGGCGTTTGCCATCAGAGACAAGGACTTACAGGGTGTTCGGTACCGATTGCCGGTAACAGCTGAGTGCTCGAAGAAACTGTTGAGTATTGTTTGATTTTTAATGGTCACTACAGATGAGTGGCTATTGTTTTGTTTGATTAATGACGGGACTCATGAGAAACATTGTATGAAAACATATTTTAAATTTTAAACTGTTTGATTGTTTATTTGCCAATTGATTGACAAGTAAGCTCTCTCGATGCTGTGTTTAGCAATTAAGATACATGCAAAACTTTTATGCGCACTACCAGATGGAATTTAAAATATGTACAGAAACATGGTCGATGGATTCTATTATCAAAATGTTGAAGTTTGTTTAACAATGTCTTCTAATAACGTTATTTTTTCCGTATGTGTATTAAAAGTCTACCCGTAATATTAAATATAATTTACCACATTTACCATATTGGGACTCTAAGCCGTCATGCATACTGATTTGATGTAAATAATATAAAAAATATGCAAATTGGAGTTTTGATACTTTGTTACTTTTCTTATCAAAGCAAATATTAGTTAGCTAGTTAAAATTGGTAAAACCTGGAAAAGTTTTCTGGAAACCTAACACGATTACTTTGATATATTGTACGTATTTGGATACTCTCGAACTTACTATATGAACTTTAATTGCCTGCCAATTATTGAGAATGGGCTTATTGACACTTTTTTTTAATACAAAATAAATTCAGATGGAAGTGAGTTTCTCCAAAACTGTTTTTATACAAATGCTTGCTTTTTCATAAAACTGTAACTGCAATTGCAACTAAAAAATCATGTCAACTACGAAACGTTTAACAATTGAATTCCGGTTGTAAATAATATGGAAAATTAGTTCAATAGTTGATTGAGATGGTTATTTAATACCTTAAAGCATATTGTTGCTTTTCAATACAAAAAATACATAAAATGATTTGATTTAGATTCGTTGTTTTCAATTCTAGATTTTAAGTTTCCTATTTAATTCTTCTCGCATTTTGGCGAGTCAGCTTTTGTAATAGGTTTGTGGTGTGTATGTGTTATATGGTCCCCCTCTATTAAATAATGGCTGAAAAACGTGTTTGAAATGAGTGTTTGTGCGTTTGCTTCTTGTATTCTAATGAAACTCATCTTACCGTGCTGGCTGTGTCATGTCGTTTAAGTGGATTCTACTTTTCAAACACCTACTTTACCGTAAGAATAATGTAACAACACTGACTACTTCACGACAGGAAGCGGTATAATTTCTAAATTCAAACGGAGCGATGCAATAGTGAGGAAAAGGACCGCGACCATATTTAAACTCGCAATGTGAAGACACAAGCTTATCCGATCGAGGACTCTTGTAAATATAGCTTGTACCGCTCGTTTTAACTGCAGTGGGCTGTTCAGACACGAGTCTCGGTCTCCCTTTTCCAATCGACCACGAGTTGTCAGCTGTTTGTAATAGCGGGTCGAGATTTTGGGTTTTGAAGCACCGCGACACTTCTTCAATGGAAATGTCCAAAAGACCCTCTTCCTCAAATGGTTCGACGGTGGCGTTTCTTTCCCTCTTGCCACAGTGCATAATGAAAGTGTCACCAGGGGGCAAAAAGTAACCTTTTACTAAATCCCGCACACGTCCTGAACATAAATAGCACCAGCTCACGAGTTTCCGCCGGTGCATGGTGCACATAATTTATGTAAAATACATATCGGTAGTTACGCAAGCATTTGTTTTCGTTTCTCACTTAGCACCACAATTCTTGGGACGCAGTAGCAGTTGTTGATTTGTTTCTGTCATTTTATATTGTTTTACAATTGAAAATATATAGAAAAGAAATAACTAAAAACACTTTTTTAAATAAAATATATATATATTCTGATCAAACTTTCAAATTATCAATAAATTGTTCCCCACAGCACCAGATGGTGATGATATCCATGATTGACCCAGTGGCACTGTAGATGTTATGCTAAATTTTATCATACAGTTTCAATGCTTGTTGCTCTCGTGATGTACGAGAAACGCCACCTCTGACTGTAGGAAGCAGCTCGTGAAATCTTCACACATTCATTCTTCGTTAAGGGCTCTAAAGAGCTTATTGATTTCGAGAGAACGAACATAAATTAACGAGCTAAATAACTTAATCCCTCCCGGCTGAGGAGGACGACTATCCAGCAACAGCTAGCTAGGCGTCGGTGTTGGGAGAAAATGAACGCAATAGGATGGAGCTACGGTTAATGCAGCTCAAGCAAACGCAAAACAAAAACACTTTGAACAAATGGAAGAAAATGCTTATGTCAACATAAACATGGCATAATTTTTAATGTCAAACGGTTGACAAGGAGTCGGGAAAGAGAGTATCTGTCTCTTTGAAATTGATGGGTCGATCTATGGCTTGGGAGATTTGAAGTGGCTTAAGAGAATGTTTTCAATGCTGCCTCTATGAAAGATACTTCTTGAGATTCAGGAATATGGGCACAATTATTTGACTTTTATGCAGCTTAAAAATAATTTAAAAATATCTATCTTAAGTTGTATTGTAAGTTTCTTTTGTTAAAGCAACATCGCAAAGCATAAGGTACTACAATCTTGAGTTAAGTTGAGAAACAAAACTAATAATTTTTGTACAAGGTGAGATTTTAAATTGAGTGAAGCTATTTTTCTTAAATCACACAAGCAACTGTTGAAATTATTGGAGGGAACGGTCCTGATAGGAATCGACACCGTTCGGTCTTGTAAGAGTTGACGCGTCTATCAAACATACCACCTTGTCTCCTTGATGATGTATACTAAATTTATCCATCATTCCAAATAAATCATTCCATTTTAATTCATTATGATCTTCTTTGAATTTGAACACGGTCTAATTGATTGAAATATTAAAAAGCCCAATTGTTTAACATTATTTTCATTCAGCTGTTACCGCGAAGCAAACTAGTTGAGCTGAAACTATGGGGAATTAAATTCCACCAATTCACATGAAATGGTAAACATGAATGTATTAACGAAAGATAGCATAATGATAACCCGCGAAAAAAGTGTAAATGAAGTAAAATTTTATTGTTGATAATGTTTGCAGCTGTCCATGCAACCATCTGACCTTTTCCACTCGACAAGTTTAAAGGCTGAGAAACAATACGCACTGGTCGTAAAACTGAACAACCATCCAGCATTACAAGAATTCTAATTCCTTCGTTATGGTTTCAAAGCCCATTCAAACATTAGCAAATGCTTCTCAAGGATCTTCCCGAACCAAAACAACAGAAACATGTTAACAAAAAATCCTTCGAAAATCATCCCAAGCGTTCAGCAAAAGAAGGACGGTGAGTGCTATCAAACAGACATAGAGATAGTCCGACCGACAAAGGACTTGCTTAGCAGATCAAGAGAAACAATATAACCGAGAAAGTGAGAAAAAGGGAGATACATTGAGAGAAAAAGAGAGAAAGCATATTACGAAGGGAGAGAGAAAGAGATTTTTTAACACAAAAAAATCAGGATTAGCACCTGCTTGTTTTGGTACATTATTCCGTTTTTGCTCGCAAATGATTTTTACCTGGCAGGATAGGTTCGACAAATGTGGAACATCATGCAGAATAGAGTTGTGAAAGATTGTGAAAATATCATGTACAGCAGTGGTCTCTAACCTGTGGTATGCATAGAAATTCGATGTATGCTTAAGTTCGAGCAAATGAATTACAATACGTCTGCCATATATTTTTTTGTTGCGTTTTGACATCTTTTTGAAACATGTACAGTCAGTCCAAAAATTCGTCTAGCTGAATATTTTACAGAAAAAGACAAATCATGGCCGCAATAGGCATGGGGTGGTAAAAGTAATCATGGGGTTTGATAAAGAGACTATCAAAGTCTTCATCAGTTTTCCTAAAAAATAAGCATTTAAATAATGCAATAGCAACCCAAATACATAAAAAACTAAAAAAAGTCCTTTGATGGGCGCGCAAAAAGTATTCGTCCAACTAGCTTTTTCATTATTTACGCTGGAAAACACTTCGTAGACGTGAATTAAATTTATTATTATCAATCTACTGGTGGTTTCCTTCTAAAATAATGCATTTCTGTTGTTTCAATTGCACTTCAAGCGGTCAGCGAGGCACTAAAGGTGGAGGAGTTAAATGATTGGAGCATGATGGCAAAAATCGTATCTTTAACTTATGCATAACCTATCCTACCCATTTTTGAAGGTTACAAAATGTGTGGATGGCCTCGTTTCTTCTTTTGATCAGAGTTTGGCCATTTTTCTGACACTAATTGTGTGACAAACTACCATGAAAGCAGCCATCCTTGACGGTTAATCTAACGAAAGAAGCGGTTTAATGTCCAAAAAATCAAATTTTACCAAGGGATCCACTGATTTTGCGATGAGAAATCCACATTTTGAGATGGCCATTAAGATCAGGAAAAGAGATGGGTCACAATTAGTTGATGGGTCATGCTGCATTTCATCGTAGCTGGTCATGTAATAGCTTGAATGAGTGAGTTGTTACAAACATGTTTTGTTTGAACATATTTCTGTAGTTTTTAAGTACTTTGAATCCCAGTTCTGAGAAATTTTACTTAAAATGTATCACATGTTTCAAGAACAGTCGAGCTGGAGAACATACAGGGAATTGTCATTTGCCCGAAACGCCAAACCAGCTGAAACCAAACTGATGAAAATGATTTAGTAGACTCTCAATATGATATCAGTTGCCATTTTTTCAATGGAACTTGGCCACGTGGTCCGGAAATCCAATCTTTCTACCAGAGAATAATTGGAAAAAGTGTTGAAAAAAGTGTGGGTCAAAAATACGCCCTTTTTAAGGTTTAAATGAGTTCTTGCGTTGTCCAAGTAGTCACCAATAGTCATAAATGCAATAAGAAACAAGATCAGGACTTTTTTTTTGATTTCATAACCTTTGTTTTCTTACGCATATTACGCCAAAAGCCTGATAGACCAATCAAATTACTATTTTGAGTTTTTTTAAATAATTTAGTTGTTATTGCACTATTTTAATACTTATTTTAGCCAGTACATGTGTATTAATAGTCGTTTTATCAAACCCCATGATTACTTTTACCACCCTATGCCTATTGCGGCCATAATTCGCCTTTTTCTGTAAAATATTCAGCTAGACGAATACTTTTTGGACGTAATTCTTTTCAGCCTGTATAAATCAATAACTAGGTACCGTGGACACATTTACTATCGTTACCTTCTGTAGATTACTTTGATATGCTTCAAAACAATGAGATATTGTTTTTAATTGGGTTTCAAGACTGACTTCATTGACTGCTATGCGACTTCAAGTTTATAACTGCTGAAATGGTCTAATTTTAACCTCATCTTACAGGTTCATTTGCGGGATGTTGTAAATAAAATGTTGCTAACATTCGGACAGCATTTTCAAAACAAAGAGGCTCTTGCAGAAAAGGGTATGCGCATAATAAAACATATTTTAACCAGATTTAAACCGATATTGTGGTATTATATGTTATTATGGCGATACCGTCACCATATCGACGATTGCCGACAGTGCAGCGGTTGTTATGTGATGAGTACGATCATCAGCCTTTATGATGATTATGATAAGGCTCCACATCTTCTATTCTACGCGTGCTGGCGTTTACCATCTCCATTTGAAGGGAGGACAGTGTGGGAGTTTGATACTGGAGTGAGAGATTAAATATGAGGGATAACAAATAAAGTTATGGTCGAAGGTTCCGAAAGGATGAACCAATAGCCGGTTGTCAGGAGGATAAAAAAAGAAAATACACCGATACGCAAGGATACGCGTGGCTGTTCCTAGTGAGATAATAATGGGTCATGGGCCCAGGAGACATTTTGCATTTCAGGAATGGGGTGTATTGCTACTTATCATTGGCAAAAGGTGATAGCCAGCGTTGGGGGTGGAGCAAAAACGTGTGTCGTTTCAATTAAAGTTACGGTCATTAGGATTAATTTGATTATGTAGGAGGATTAGAAATGCGTAAAATCGTCCTGAAGATTACTTTATGGCGTATTTGGATGGATATGCAAGTTTACTTCAAAGTTTTACGATTGCTGCTGCTGCTTGTTCCTGTTGCTTTTGGTAGTTTAATTTTGTAATCTGTGGTGTAGCACGATTTATTTAACTAGAATACTATCATATATTTTATCTTGCTGATATGGGGGTCTTGTGAAAACAAGTATGAATGATTTAAGAATGTAACATGTTTCTAAAGCTAACACATCTTGAATTAAATTATAATATTAGTTCCTATTTATAATAGCTTGTGGTTGTTATAAAACTAGTTTAACTTTATAGTTTATGTATATATTGAATAAGTATTATATTTTTAAACCTATCTTACTTAGTTCTGTCATGCATATAAAGGCCAAAAACCCTTTTTGACTTCGAGTGATTTTTTAAATTTACTGCTAGAACAACTTGACTTGAATTACACTTAATTTTTTAAAGAAATGTTGCACCCTTTGGCCTCATTCTGCATATGAGCAGCATGCATTGAGACATTGGGTTCAACGCATCGGATTATTTGTTAACACACGGTTCACGGTGAAAAAATAATGATCAGCGGGGAATCACACGAAATTGCAATTAATTCATTACTTTAATACAGTCTAAACAGTTGGGGAATTGAAAACCCTTTATTTTGGTGTACGATAAGACATATTCTGAAAATATTTAATGATATAGCAAAAAAACAAACCAAATTACATGTTCACTTTCACGCAAGGTCTAAAGCAACCTTTAGAGATGTAATAGTCAAAAGTAAATTGAGTAAAATTTTACATTTGACATCACTTGTAACGTACAATGACGAGAGAAATATATGGTTAATTTGTATTAAAAAAACAATGGCTAGGAATTAATGATACGTTAGATATTTATTACCGGCTTTTACACGCTTTGTTTACGTTTCCTTGCGATCACTCATCCGGGACTCCATGGAAAAGAATGACCTCGAACATGTTTTTCCGAGATGCTTATTTTACTGGTTGTCATGTCGTTCAGTGCGTATTGCTCCCGGAGATCTGCTGCGTCGTAGCAATGGAAACTCGCGTCAAGCGTAAATCACGTAGAGCCTTTATTCGCCGGTTCATCCGCGCCGGTGCATACCCGAAAGCCGATCACGAAAGAGAACAGCTGTTCGGGAAAACAGGGTTTGATAGTTGAATTTGGTTTTACGTTTTTGATGTTGTTATTACATAGGTTATAATTATATTTAAAAAACGAATGCCCGCACCAACACCTACCATGAAATATAAACAGAAATGTTAATTATATTTGATATTTGACTGTTTGGATTTTTTCATTAAGATTGTTAAATTAATATGAAAACAACAAATTATGCATATTTATTTTAGTACTAAGGACATTGCCTAGACAAATGTAATTGATCAAAAAATATATGGTTCATATGACAAGGGCTATAAAGTGCGATGTACATATGCTTTATACATGTATCTTTTATTAGTTGCAGTATGGTTGGAGTTCTGAGACTTAAGCAAAACATCCATTTTATTTTGTATTGTTGGTGATTAAGCAAGTTTTGGAAACTTTCGTAAATTTATTGGAATGTTTCAGTTCGATTTTAGCTGGCATTTTTTCCCAATATCCAAGCTGCTTAAATTGTTTGATGGTTTAAAATCAAATAATGTACATTTAAGTTTCTTTGAGTGTAAACAATACGTAACAAAAATTAAACCGAAACAGTGAAATTAACATGCTATGCGGTAAACTAAGATTTGGTATGTATTGAAATTCTATTTATTCTTGTATGTATTATTCCAGAAAAATATTGCAAATTATATAGGTCGTATATAGCCAGCGAATCTCAAAACTAGAAACGTGCAATTAATACAAAAGTGGATGGAAACCCTGGATGCATCGCGATTGATGATGTGTTCGGGTCGGATTCGTTCGGGTTTCAAAGCGCCAGGAAAAGGCGAACAGCATCACACGCAGTTATTTGTTAGTCGTAGTTTGTCTTTCAAAGCTGACGGTTTTCCATTTCGGATTCTGTGAAAAATGCGGTGCTGAATCTTTGCTCGATTATTGAGTGGTTACGGCCATAGCTAAGGTTTTGTGAGTGTTGATATGTTTATACTACAGCAAAAAATGTTCCAGCCTTGAATTATGTTAATGTTATTGTTAATGTTACATTTTATTTGTTCACCACAAAACTATTCAAATTAACAAATCAGCAATAAAAATGTTATGACTATGTTCAGTGGTATTAATAAAATAAAAATATCATAAGCAATGGCAGTAATTTCCACATAGCTTCAGCTCCCAATCAATAAGTACGAATGGATATAGCAGAGTGTTTCAATACGTGTTGGTTTATGCGGATGGTTGTGTTATACGGATTAAGAGAATAACTGTGAATGTGTAAAACAGTGATGTAATTTTGAGTCATACTGTAAAATCTGCTCCTTGCACGATGATATGAAGGGAGATGTTTTGATTATTGTTCCGTGATGATTCGATTGATTGATTAAATGATGGAATAGATGATGCAGTATCGTCAGTTTTACTATAGTTTTATCGTCCACTACCGTAACAGACGATTGTTTGAATAAATTGTGCGTATTTGTGTTGAAATGAAAATCGTTTGTGAAATAAATATTAAATATAATTAATTTGAAATTGCACGAGTAAATCTAGTTAAGTGATTTGTTGTGTATATTCATTTCAAATATTCAAATATTCAAATAAATCAAATATTTGAAATTATAAAGTGTATGAAAATTGTGCGCATTGTGATGTGTAATAAAATACTTCTCCGATGAGAAAATAGCTTAATAGTAACCTAGGCAACAACCCATGTGAATATACAGCAAAGGATTATCGTTCGTCTTTATTGGCGGGAACAGCTTCCAGAGATTTGCTTCATACATAACCTCTTGTAGAAAATTTTAGCAAACCATGGTAAGCATGTGGAAAAGTATTTACGCGGAGTTAAAAGAACATTTTTGGTCTCTATATCATATATAAGAGGATGAGCTCAATACAGTTCGGAATTATGTTTGAAGCAAAAAAAAAAAAACAAAGTACTGTTGATCTGCAGTACATAGTTGTCCCATGCTTTACCCGGTTTCCATGCCACGGTAGTACTATCAACGTTTGATTTAAGAATTGGAAAGTGAAAAAGGAACGATAGGAGTTATGGCTTTCCGTACGAAAGGATTAAGAACAAATTTTTCAGGATTATATGGTGATTACTTTGAGATCTCTTTCCGTTTCGAGCGAAAACGTTCTCTCGTTTTTTATTCAAATCTTGGATGGTGAAATGAAAGTCTTTTATACTTTTTTCATCCTGAGCTCTATTACGTTTTCTGGAAATTCAGAAAAGCTTTCATTTTTTTAAGCATTACTATCATTTATAACTCAATTGTTGTTTTACACTCATATAAAATTTAGCTCAATAGTGCGTTTTGAATTAGCATCTAGTTACCATTCCGATATTTAGCATTAATATCTAGAATGAATGTTGGTAAAGCAATGACCATGGGGTAATTCTAACCAAAATATTGTCAACATATTCTCAGAAGTTGTTTTTGTTTACAAAACAGGGCTATGCAATTCGATCCTGTAGTGGAATTAATGGCGGCATTAATAAAATATTGTGATTGTAACAACTCTTGATTGACAGATGGAGCCACAAAAGACCAGGTCAAAGCAAAGAAGAGCGATAGTGTTAGGAAAGAAAGCAAAATAACGTCCATGATACCCCTGAATCATGCTATACCAGCAATAGCCTGGGTATAAAAAAGCGGAAGAGCATGAAAGACGATCTGAACTGTTCTTAATTTTCTGCCGGCTCTTTGATGTATATCTCGATGGCTTATTGCCCGGTTTGTTGTTACAACTTCCGTAAAAATTGCATGAACTTGATGGGTGTTTTATTATTAAAATATTCAATAGGCTGTTTTCTTTCGGGACTTGCCGTACATGCTAAACATATGACGTTTTTTGTTTGTTTGTGTTTGACGAGGTACGCTGTTTTTTCATGAATATAATCACAAAGTCCCTAACTTGCAATAACTTTCCTCAAGCACATTGAACACTTTTACGGTCTAGTATTAATATTGCATTAGGTCAGAACTGTAAATTGAAACTTTTAATTTTGAAACAGTTGCTTGTTGATGAAACAGCAGCTCATCGTGCTTAAAAGATGTGTTTTTTTCGTGAAAAAAATTCTGACTGGATCACAAAAAGAGAGCGATTAGCAACAACATAGACAAATATTGACGCACAAGCTGTGTCTTACCAAGCTGATGGCAAAAACAGCCAAGGGGCAATGCAATTATTGGCCCAAACGGAACAGCACATGGTCGTGGATGATGAGATTTGCGGTAACCGCAACAATTTCTGGCCTCGGTTCGCGAAAGTTAAACAACAGACAACAGCTAGAAGAAATCACGAATATTGTTTGGGGCGATATTTGTGGAAGAAGGGTAGTTTCCAGAGAAATTTGGAGCAAAACGTGCAAGAAAACGAAAACGGCTGTGCTTAGCTACTGATTCTAGCTAAACATTAGTCTAAATGATAGCCCTAAGGCGTCGCATTAGCATTCTTCTTGCGAGTGGTTGTAGGAAAAGTGTTGATAAGATGGGAGGCTTTTGTTTGATTATAAGTATAGGAATAATTAGATGAGGAAGTACAATGTAAATGTACGAAACATAAGGTGGCTTTGCTAATAATGGATTGCTCGATTTATAACAGAGTAATTCGATTAGTTAATGAGAGTTTTTGATAAACTATGTTGTTGTATACTTGTATAGTTTGTACAATGCACTTGATACAATGCATTTGATGTGAGTTTTCCTCAAGACTATGAAGCCATTATTATTCTACCTCTCCCCGCACCGTCTCCTGTTGTGTTAAGGAAAATAAATAAGAGGATAAATAAATAAAATAAATAAAGTGTTTGTGGGTTAGTACTACTAACGAATTACAACCGTGGTCGGAATATTCTTCAATTCGTTTAATTCTTTGTATTATCTACTAACTATGAAACATGCTGGGTCCTTCTCAGTCGATAGAGAAATGGGCCACATAGTGATTCTTTGTCTCCCTACCACAATTTTGCCATGCTTCCGCTTTGCATTGGTGATTAATCTTATTGCCAGATCAGCAGTAAAAACATATTCACCCTCTTCGTACAATGACGGTAGGACCAGGAATTATTGTGGGAAAGGTCGCATGCGTTGGTTCCCGTTTTGGTATACTTTTTCAACAACTTACACTGGCTAATCGTTCCGAATCGTTTGTGTGTTTTCTTAGGTCGAATGCCAACCAGCATGCAATAGTTTTGTAGTTTGTTTTCCTTTTATTTTTTCAATGCGTGCAACATACAGAAGGCGGAGAGTGTGCTTGCTTTGCTCGGGAAATCGGTACTGCCTAAAAAAAGGTTGGGAGCGATTGAATACGTTGCAGAAGAGCTGCAAAATTGTTCTCAGCTCTATTGCCAGCTTCTATGATTGAAAGGGATCGCATTGGAAATGGACTAGGACTTCAATTTTGGGATTGAACTGACCCCAGCTATAGCTGTATGTTTTGTTTTCACATTTCAGTTTCTCTTTCATTTCTTTTATCATTCCATCCACCCTGTGTCGAACTGTTGTTAATGTTACGATGAGGTTTTTTTTTTGCGCAAGTAAGGAAATTTAAAAACAGAAAAGAATCTTGCTAGAATCCCATAAATTAGTCATAGAATCTAACGCGGCATTTTTGTTGAGCTTGATTCTTTGGACATAAAACGAATGTATGTGTAAGCGCTGGGAAATCGTTCATCTCTGTTTCCTGTTTCTTTGCTTTACCTGCTGTATAATGATATCTTTGTACATCGGGTACGCTTTTTGAAGTGCAAAGAAGTGTCCTTAGATTGTATATTGTATATTGCATAAGTGAAAAAGTCATGCTGCTGTACTGAAAAGTATTAACACAAATTTATTTGGATCACTCGAATTGTTGGCACTATTAGGAACGTTTCATCAACAAGGATACATAAAACCAGTACAGCCATGCTAAGTGTGAACTGTCTCAGCTGTTATAAGGAAAATGTATGGTGACTGTTTGTGTGTAGAAGAAAGATCAGCTATAAATAGAAAGAAAGATACCGGCGTGAGCAATTAAGGCATTTGCTACAAGGGAGACGCACCATTGATGACTAATGCAAAAGCGGCCTCTAAAATTGCGTGCCGATGACACACGGTCTACGAGTAGAATGGTTGCTTTCGGAAGAAAGTGGGTTTTGAATGAACACATTCGCCATAACAAATCATGTACGGTTTAACAGCAATTTGTAGTCCAAAATAGGAATCAAATGGTACAAATCTAAAAATCTCAATTCAAAATGTTTTTTTGAAATTATTTATTTGTTCGTTATTAGTAAATGATTACATCTGCTTTCAAACGTCTGAAGTTGTACGTAACAAATATAGTTTACGCATAGGAGCATACAACAATATGTTAAATGCAAATTTATGTAACTTTTTATGCGTCCAACTTAAAGACCTTATGCAATGATATATTTACAGATGCCTTCTGGAAGAGAGAGGATTGATATAGGTTTCTTGTCCGATTAAAACTTTTTAACACAACTTATGCAGATTAAAACCTTTTACCCCATTTATGTTGGAATGTTAGAGAAGAGTTGACTAGGATTTGTTATGCTTTGGTTTTTTTATTCTACTGTATGCATTTGCTGTGGTTTAGTTGTTACAATGCAGTCACACTAATGCTGATAAACGACAGCATCAGTCTGTAAGCGCATAGCCCAATAACCACCATCCACCGTCTCCCAGTTATTATTCATATCAACACGGGAAGAATTGACTACGGACTGCCACCGGAGAGTTAAGGAGTGTTGTACTGTTTGTGCTCAAGTGTCGACGGAAAATGTGGAGAGTGCTATTGAAAAATCCTCTGCTCGGTCTCGGCTGTTTACCAAGCATATGAAGGTGCGTGTTGCAGTGGAATATGTGGATTCATAAAGCAGCATGAGGTCGGATTGGCTGAAAGGTACTGAGTTGGGTTTCAGGATATCTCTCGCCAAGGATCACGGGGGGCAACAATATTGCTTAGATTTTTTTTTCCATTCTTCACCTCAAGTTTACCTCCTACTGCAAATTGTTTCTCTCTTTACTTTTGTACCCAACACTCCTTAAAGTGCCCTGGAAGCCGCATAGACAGATTATGTTCCTTCGAGTTTTGAAAGCAACACAGACATAATCAGCATTAGCGGCACTGTGATACGAATGTGAAAAGAGATGAAAAATAAAATTCATTGAAGAATTCCGACAATGGAAACGTCTTTTGTGAAAGCGTTAAAAATGCCAGGGTTTTTCTTGCTCGCGTCATGCTTCATAACCAATACTTTCGTGTTCAAAATCGTGTGAAATTTATTTTTTCTTAAAAAAAAACTGAATTCTTAGTTGCCACTATGTACTTTAAATTACCGTTCTGGCCTAATGCGAATAAACAGAGATACAGAAATATATTCGATGCGTAAGCTCGTAAAATGTTTACTATATTTCATATTGGATGTATTGCATCGGTGATGTTGTGATTCCATAAAGAGCTATATTATATTCCACAGGTCAGCTTTCCATTGAGCAGCGATGTTCCATGCCTGCATTACTTCAATTTAATCAAGCTCACAGTATGAATTGTCATACATCTACGTTCCATAAGATTACATCAATCGTCTCAATGACAAGAATGTGTAGTGGAAATACATCAGATGGCTATGTGACAATACGCTGTGAACCAGACATCAATGAGATTGCATACTAATCAAAAGATATACTGTGCCACTCAATCAAATTCGCAGTGAACACTGAATACTTGAGATAGAGATAGTGACGACGTAGCACTACCAAAACATAAGTGAAGTTTTGCTTCAGCGTATAAAAGAGCCTTGTAACACGTATTGCAATGTTCCACGAGGTGTCAAAATGTTAAAATATCATCGTAAATGAATCACTATAATAAAATGAAGTAAGTTGATATGGTTTAATCGTGTATTTTTTTAAATGTTCTAAAGCAGTTTGATTTCATATGATAAATAAATAGTTTATATTTTGCAGTGAAATAACCAAAGATAACATGGAGATGATTTCGAGGTCATGATAATACTCATCCAAAACAACATGGATCGATAATTAATTTCAGTGAACATATTGTAGTGGAGTGAAGGTGTAACTGAAACAGCATATTTGTTTATCTGAAACAGCATATATGTTTAAGCATTTCATACGACATTGATATAAACAACAGAGCGGGAAAGATAGGAAGGAGTGAGGGTAATCAAATGACTTTTGTCACTAAAGATGGCGTGCATCATTTCGTGGCTTGGTACCTGTTAGCTTGGAGCGCGATATCTTCGACAGTGCTAGGTAAGTATTTATAACGAATTATATCATTTGGTTGAATGGAATGAAAATGTATGGCAGGACATTTTTACAGATGCTTTATTCATGTATGGCACATCATTCTGAGAGCATCGTGTTGATATTGGAGCATTTTCGTAGCTATTGTTTCATGCGTTTCAATATATTTGTTCAAAGTTTTTTATATGTTCTGTGTTAACAAAAGGTGAATCTTTTATACATGCATTAATTTCGCTGTGAAATGTTAGAATTGCCTTAACACGTAGGTCGTATTAAAAAGAATACTTAATTGGACACAAATAGCATGTGAAAGATTAAAGCTTAAAGATTACCCTTTGTCAATTTCATAGTATAGGACTGATTGCTTCATTTATGCTGATTTATTAGTTTTTGTATTGTTAAGTTTTATATAAAATTGTGTTTATAAAGTTAGAGATTTACATTTTCGGTTGACAATTTGAGGAATATTACTGTCATCATTAGTTCAAGTGGCATTATTTCCATTCCATTATCCGGCACTACAACCGCTTTGCGGTCTTGGCCTGCCTCAGGAGTGTCCGAAACCGCTCACGGTCTCGCGCCTTCGTCTGCCAGTCCGTTATCCCGGCCTTAATGGCGGACGCCTCCACGCCATCTTGCCACCTCAATTTGGGCCTACCACGCCTCCTCTGTCCTTGTGGACGGCCTAAAAAGACTTTACGGGCTGGGTCGTCCGTTTCCATGCGTATAACATGGCCAGCCCACCGGAGCCTGGCGAGCTTTATACGCTGCACGACAGTGAGGTCGCCGTACATCTCGTATAGCTCGTCATTATAGCGGAATTATTTACAGTGGGTATAATCTTACAAAAATAATGGTCACCTACTTCCAGGTTTGTAAGAGTTTTGTAATTTCGGCAAAATGTATATGTATTTAATATACACTTTTTGTTATTGCCCAAATAATAAAAGACAAGAGTTCGTTTTGAATGAGAAGAAAAATAATCCATACCGGATGAATAAGTATTTGTGTAAATTTCCTCCTTTGATCCCACATATTTTTGGTTAAACCCAAACCCAATGCTCTACTTCTGGTAGTCTAATTAATTTTTGAAGCTAATGCTTTCTTGGCGCAAAGAAAGGTGAGATGTTGATCTGCTGTGGTTCTAGCTTGGATGAACTTGGGTTGTTTTTCTTGCACATCTTATATTGAATATTCGATGGTTGTGATGTTTTACCGAGTCGTTTGTTGTTTGTATGTTAAAAATAAACAGTTATGAAGCAATCAAGTAATGAGCAGAATGAGAAGCGACAAATCAATGAATGATGTTTCATTCTGTTTTTATTATTTATTTATATTTTATTTTATTTTATTTAACTCACCATATGTGTTAACTACAGCGTGCTTTAAGTGCAAATAGATATTCTTAATCCAATTAAAACTAAAATAACATAAATCTACCATCCTACAAACTGTTGCATATCCGAGCATTATGGTCATAGTACATTTTAATCCATCCCAACGCAGCATAGGGATTACGACACAACTGCTAGCCACACGCGCACATGCAGGAAAAGGGTCCTTTAAAAGAAAAAAAGTGGGGTGATGTGACGGCAGGGTCTCTAGAGTGTGAGTAACGAAAGGGAAACAAAAAAGGGAACTATAACGAATTGATCCATCTAATCAACCAGCGAATGTTTCACAAAGAGACATTTCATAATTTTGTGTATCCCAGTTCGATCTGCTCATGAAGGAAAAAAGCGGTGTAGTTTACTGCACGAATCTAACGGTATACGGTCAACATTGTCATGATAAAGGTGAATTGTTCAAACGAACCTTTCAATATTCTCCATGCTGCTAGGGGATTTCTTCAATTGTTAATGATTGAAAACATCGAAAGTGCGTCAAAATGCGGGAACAGAGGCTTAGGGTTCCAAAAATGGGGTTCGACTTTTGTCACACACCAGGTGGTAATGTCACACAGTGATGCTCCGCAAAACCAAATGAATAGTTGGTTGTTACACAAAATCTTTTGTGAATTGCGCTGCATTTGGTTGAAAAGATCTAGTAACAAAAAATCGGAGTCCACATCTAGATTGTTTTATGTATTTTTAAAATGTATATCATAATAGAAGAAAATGTGGCAGCTTTTACGATTCATTAATGTCCTTTTTTGATGTTGTATGTATGCTGGCAAAATATAATTAATTAAATCTGTAAAATCAAAGGAACAATATTCGGTATGAAAAAGTATGTAGTGTTGGTTTGCCATAGTCAAAGAAACATCTTGAGCTAAAATACCGTATGAGAGCAGTTTTTGAGCCATTATGCTGATAGCATCTTATTTACACTTAGCTGGTTATGTTGACGGTTACTTTCATCCGGAAATTCAACGTACTTAAAAAAATCGTTTAGAATTTTATGGTTACGGTGCGCTGTGTAAGGATACAGTAAGAAAGCCGACAAGCATCAACTCATTAGGCTAATGAAAAGATCTGCTTGAGTAGATTAGCATGAAAATAGGAAGACTTTCCGTACCGTGCCGTACAGCTCAGAACCGGTGCGACTAGCTAATGTTTTGTATGTTGTTGGCTGTGGTACATTGGAAAATTGAAAGAAAAGACCTCTAAAGAATATCGAGATATCAAGTCCAGTGTATGTTGGTACAAGACATATTTTAAATTATGTGTGAATGATTATATCAGTATTAGTCTCGTCATGAGATGTCACATTTTGGAATACGTGTAGAAAGGATGATTTAACTTCCCATAAGACTCAAAAGTTTTGTAGAAGGTAATGGAAAAATGTAATGTATACTCCCAGCAAAATATCTAAGAAAACGTTCGATTATCATACATTAATTAAAGGAAAGTAAATGATCGATGATGAAGTCGTAGAATGATTCCCGTGAATGAAACAGTCATTAGTTAGTTGTTTTTGGTAGGCAATAATATAATACTATCTCCATTACGGTAATTATTGGTTCCATCGTTCCATTTGTATGGAGTAGGGTATTGAGATTAAACGCTTCTTTATTAGTGAATGCTGTATTTTTTCACAAGCCAAACCATTGATTGATTATTGGTAAGCATATGCATTCAAGCTGTTTCCATTTGTGTATGGAATATATAGTTTATGTAATACAAATACATATTTTTTTCATATTTAAAAGTTATTTTCCTTCCTATGAAGAAAATGGCTACATTGAGTGGAATCGAAGAAGCTGCGGGCTAAACATCTATATAATGCTCTTAGATTTTAATAAAGTACTTAGCAGAGATTGCAAAATATGAATTAATAAATATCTGTGAAAAAATAAATTAACAAATAATTATCTTTGAAGGAACTTCTATTATATTTAAAGTATATAAGCTGATCTGAAAAATATATCAGAAATATTTTTTTTTGGAAATGAGCAGTTAACTAGTGGCTTAAATAATAGATAAATGAAAAGATGAATTTTTATGTTATATTTTTATTGCTCTTACTGTCAGATGCATTTTAGAATCAGGTATGGGAAGTTATGTAAAAGGACGCTGCAGGAAAAAATAACAATTTTCATAAATACATGATAAAAGTAATTATTAAATGATTCAACAATGTAGCATCGAAACTGAAGGTATTACAATACATTTGAAAACATTTTTTGCATTATATCTTCAAAATTGGTCAAAGTTAGGAACAAAACAAAATTTCAATCGTGCGCACCCTAGTGGATCTAATTTGACTACTAAGAGAACTTCTAAACTGTTCTTCTATAAGCTGAAACAACGTCTATTGTTAGTGCCATATATTTTAAATATGTCCTAGATTCTGCATTGTTTGAAGTTAGAAGTGATGCTTACTATTCCTAAATTTATGGCTGCATGAACCGCCGTTCTAAATGGCCAAGATTGTTTTATGTACGTACCAGGACGTGGAAAGCAATATGATGTGATAAAATACTGTAAACCTCTCCAGTTTTCAACGTTTTTTACTGGTAAATTTTAAATCTTACTCTTCATGATGTCCATCTTTCCCATATAAGGTCTTACCCGAAAATTTCAAAACAACATGAAAATAAAATGTTTTTAATTCATGAAAATAACATAAAAGTCGATAGAAACTTAAAAATGTCAACACATTATCTGATAAAACATGGGTGTAGCTATGCACATTTTCTTGGTTGCTGTATTTATACATCCCTAGATGTTTAATATTTTCCTTAATGTGTCCGTCTTTGCCTACTTTTCCCTATCAATACAAACAATATATGAGGAATCGTTCAGTTCTTTACATTCACTATTCTTCTAGAAATAAATAATTAAACATATAACTTAATAATTGCTCGATAAGCTTTGCGTTGATTTACTTTCTATACGCACTAGTTAAACCCACTATTGCTTAAAAACCTAAAATGTTAACTTACGTTTACATTAAGTCAGTAACTAAATTAATCACTAGATTAAAGAGAATCAATCAAGAATGGTACAAGCAAAATTCTGTTACAGAGAGTAGTGTGTGAACTATTAATCTGTTATGTTAAAAAAAAATTATCACCGAGCAATGAGTATGAGTATCATGAGTATCTGAAATGAAGCGGAAGCCAACTAAGAAAAGCTAAATAGGATGGATAGAGGAGGAGTTGTTGCTGGATGTCACGAAATCAGACATCGTAAGGGTTTCGACTAGTAAATTAATAAATTAAATTGTTGCCGCCCTTGGTTGATGCTCTTGAACCAAATCATCTGAGTGAATTTAGAAAATTATTTGATATCTGTCCGTTTTCTTTAGAAACGAGACATTAAGTATAAAATACATAGTACTTTGAAAGAGAAATTTGTGCATTTTCGTCGTTTGACCCATTTCAAGCGCGGTGTTTTGTTTGTTTTAATGTTCTGACATCTTGTTGCATTCAGTAATAGGATTCTAATATCCCAGAGGCATTGTAAGTCAGTAACAGACAATAGAGAAATTCACATTGGCTCGAGGTAATGTCTATTAAATGTAAATGTAATCTAAAGGCAGATTGAATATAGATCCAAAAAGAACAATCAACGGAGATACATTTTTTATACAAAATTTAGAGCTTAAAAGAACAATTTCCAGATTGCTATAAACGGGGTCACATCAATTTTTTTTTTCAATAAATGAAGAATAAACTATAAATAAAAACGAAATAAAAAAAAATATTGAATTGAAAGATTTTTTTAACATTTTAAAGTTTTACACAAATAAAGCTGGATCTACCAAATGATTTAAAAATTATGGGTTGTTCAGTCTTTTATCTATTATATCAGAGTTACATCTGGCATTAATACATAAAGGGAAAAACCGGTTGTGTGAAACCGGATAAGTAAGTAAGTAAGTTGTACTTACTATACTAGATTGTTTTCATAATTTACAGAATTCATTATGGTGTAGGAGTAAAAAGTTTTGTACACTTAGTAATAATTAAACAAATAAAAAAATAGTATCATAAGAAGGCAAGCTAATGATAAATGTATATTTTTGGTAAACAAATGATTTGCAATAAATAGCATGAAATAAACCATGATATAATAATATAATCATTTTAACTTCGAACCCATAACCATACACCATGATGTTTTTTTTTTCAATAACATTCCTACTGTATAAATTACCGTTCCTACGTAATGAATTTACATAGTGTACCTTAGCCATAGTGTACCTTTGCCTATAGAAATGATTAGTTAGTATCGATTATTCTATGGCATTCAAAACGCCTATGCTAGTGATCGGTGATAATTCACTTGATGGAAAGTTAAACTCATCATTATTTGTTTGCATTTTTACTCATTGTTTAACTCGATGGGGGTGTCTTCGGTGCTGCATAAACGAGTGTCTTCGTTTGTTTAAACTGCACGATACGGACCACCGCTTGCCTAGAAGATATTGTTATCAGAAATATATTTGATATCATCTATAGAAATCAAACATTAAAACAAATTAACATGTTAAAAGATGTATGCAATGTATTATTCCTTCAGTATTGTACATTTTGTGGAAACTTGTGGAAACTGTGGACTTTTCAACAAATTGGACTGACTATTAGTTAAATTGAAATAACTTATTTGTTTTTATAGAATAATAGAACTAATAAAACTTATATATATATATATATATATATATATATATATATATATATATATATATATATATATATATATAATATATATATATATATATATATATATATATATATATATATATATATATATATATATATATGTGTGTGTATATATATATATATATATATATATATATATATATATATATGAATATATATATATATATATATATATATATATATATATATATATATATATATATATATATATATATATATATATATTATTAAAAATATATAACTTACCCATTTTACAGCAGGACTTACATTATGAAAGGCAAACGATTGATAAAATGCAAAAAAGAACGTTTAGTACCAGATTGGTTAGCCGCTAAATAGGCAATCAGCTCATCCTCCGTAGTAGGATATCTTTTTCATTTTTGCATTCGAGCATTTTCATCGTAAATCTCAAACAAATAATTTTTGTTTACCCTAGTGTGGTAGAAATTAAGGATATTATATTCTTGATTAGAATGACAGCACAAAGTCTTTTGTAACGAGTACAAAGTCACAGATACCTTAGTATAAAAAAGGGATATCATGTTCTTGAGTGGTCTAGAATCAATTTAAGTCGCTCTATGTCATTCTTCCAATCGAGAAGAATTTGAATGACATGCACCCTCTTCTGCAGTGTCTAATTGAATCATATTTGACTGATAGCGTGAAGATATTTTCGCTATCTACCTTTTGGCTATCATTAGAATGTGACAGGCAAAAGGGATTTAAATGTAGAGGCAGATGAGTGGTGAATTGCCTTTTGCCCTCAAATGTTGCTCAAAAACACATACTTGTTAAATGTTGACAAAAACTCGGTAGTGTTGGAATCAAATATCTTGGGAGGGAAATATTGAACCCCCTATTTGATTTAAGCGCTAAATTCTTCAAACTCAATTTACGCTTTTTACACGTTGAGCAATATTAATATACAGAACAGATGATAGTGATGCAATCTCAAGCGATTGATTATTATTAAATGAAGGTATTAAGTATGATAGTTACCATGTTGAAATCTGTAGATATCATTATCTTTTCATAAGATAATAATTATCAATGTATAGTTTAGATTTTATCCTTTGTCAAACGAACATCGTTTGGCAAATGTTGGCTTTATTAGGTATTGCTACGGGACATATTTTATACAGTTTATTGTAAATTTAACAATATTCATTAACCTCACTTTCTCTTCTCATGGTATTTTCTGAATCGTCCAAATCAGACTTAGATAACTCCCATCGAAAAACATACAGAAGTGAGAAACCGCATGAGCTTTCAGTGCTTGTTCTTTAGTAGGCCTAGGAAAATCGCCGATTAATCGATAAATACTCAATAAAGTGATAAATATTTCACAAATTCATTGAATTCTATCAATACCGAAGATAATATGAATAACCTAACGGTACATGGGAATTGTGTTGAAATGGAATATTTAGAGCTTATTCAGATAACAAGGTATAATAGTAGCGAATGTAGGCAGTAAACTCAAAGTTTCTATAAAAAGCGGGGTAATAATAAATAAAATACTTCTGATAACAATCATCATATGGATTATATACTGTTATTTATAAGGTTTTGCTGTCATCATTGTGGCTTCAGGTCCTGTGTATTTTAATCTGGGCTTTTTTGCCTTCTTGCGGAACTTCAGGATCTTGATCTGTTCGAACCAAACATTGAATTTGCTTAACAACGCCCTCATAACGGTATGTTTTTCTGTGAAATTGTCCTCAGTCCAAACCAAAGTCATTTATCTATAGTCTACGACTATTGCAATGTGGCCTACTCTTTCGGAAAGGTGTGCAAATGGAAACAGAATGGAAATCTAATATTTACCATACAACAATGATGATTACATCAACCAGGCGACCGAACAGGCATTGTCTAAGAGCACCGCGTTAGCATAGATACCATGTGTAGGGTGTACTTTTGTGCTTATACATCCCACGCGGAGCGAAATGAGTAAACATCATTTCATTATTCATTTATTTAATTCTCAAATCTTATCTTGAGCCATTTCGTGTCTTTGAACTGATGCCGTTTTAAATTGTTGGCCAAAGCATTGAAATATGTAAGCATGCTAAAAGGTACTTTTTTTAAATGAATTTAATTTTGACAGTGAAGTGAGACATGAGCCCTTTTTGTCTACATGTTTGTTAAATAGTATGTACTGTAATCCGTTGCAACAACTAAAAACATTTTATAAAACAAGCAAGACTCAATCAAATTGTATTGAAATACCTGCAATGTTATAAAAACTGTAATACAAGTAAATATACTCATTTAGTAGTTCATAGCATTGTTCTACAAATTGATAAAAGCGTTACGTTCATGATGGAACATCAATATAGTGCGTTGATCAATCACGCGAAAATCAAACTAGCGCAAATGGATACATTTCTCTGACGATTGATCGTTAAAGCTGTGCCTGTGTCTAGATTGGCATTTCATTTGCTTCAATTAATATTTCACGCTGATTGTCTCTCAACCATACTAACCTGTGATGCTATTTGGAATCAAAGAAAGTGGGGATGTCATTTCGCTATCCGTTAATAAATTAAAACTGATGCGTATCTCGAAATGATTGCAGTTTTCTCAATAACTTGCTTCGTCAGCGTAGTATCGATACATCGTTGGAAAGAATTAAACTATGCTTAAGAATTATTATTAAACAACTTTGTGTACGTCCAAACAAGAAAGCATAATCGCGAATTTTGTAAATCAAATCATTATTTATAATTTTATACTGTTGATTTCTACCGAATGTTAAAAATATGAACAGCATTAATTTATCAACTATATTTCATGGCAGGAAGCTATGGCCCAAACACAAACCAAAAAGTTATTCATAATATATTTTAGAAATATATCTCAAAGGTGGTCCTTCGCCTATGACATTTATGAAAATATTTTTGAAAAAGGCAGCTTTTTTCAACGCCGCATTCATTTATGTTTACATAAAGAACACGAGCATATCCGAGTTCACAGAATCCTCTGGCTAGTCAAAACGCCAAATCAAATAGAACGGATAAAGGCCGCTCAAAGAAAAGGGAAAGAACGTAATAAAAAGTCCCTTCAATAAACAAATATGCCATGCGAAGCAATGTGGTTTATGGTTTACCGTGATCACAGAAAAAATCTCAACCGTTCATGTAAGTTCTTCAGATGAAATCCCGTTCTTTGCTTACAAACCCGTCTTTGCACTGTTCTTTTTTTTTGGATTGTAAGTGAATGGATCATTCATTTTCTAAGCATTTTTTTGTGAAAAAGCTTATTTTATGAACTGCTTACCTGATTTATATTTACTTGCTATTCTATCTTCGTTTAGCTTACGTGCTCGTAATTGCTTAGCTTTGCTTTTTGTTCATCTGAAAACCAGTGAAGCAGATATCAGAGCAGAGCTCCACAAGGCATCATAAAGGAACGACGAGCGACGCTGCACAGTTAATAATTATTTCTGTTTGTTTTTGCGGCGTTGAATAAACAGCAGCAGTTTCCAAGGTATTGTTTACGTTCCGTTGTCATGTTCAGTGCCTCTTGGCCATTGTCGTCGCCAATGCAGGATATCGATCAACAAGAAACCACTTGTGACGTGTTCGTTTTGAGTGTAAGAATAATTCAGAATTATAAAAAAAAAAATAGAAAAAGTTTGCTGCAGGAGAAATTTTTTTTTTTATTATTATTGAAATTAGCGTTGATACGGCTTTGGCCGTATTTTCTTTAAAGTTCTAATTCTAAACTACGTTGTATACTTTTAATGAAAATTTTAAAAATTACGTTCGAAAATTTAAAAATAACGACGATAAACACACGATAAAACAAACAACTAAGCGTTTTTTTTTCAACAGTAAGTATGAAGTTAGTGCCTAAAAATCGGTTATACAAACACACATATTAGTAAACTCAGCTATCTTAATTTGATCATGTGTCCCGTGTAACTTAACTAAAACATTTATTTATGTAATGAAAGTGGCATGAAGAAAATTGTGAAGCTTTCTTGGATATCTTACCCAAGAGTATAGTAATACAGATATGCATTTTTCGAAACTAAACATTTTAAATGAAAAAGAAGATGATGGCACAAAATGGATTGTGCGAAAATGTGAAAACATTTTCTGCTTAGGTTGTGCTGTTGACCAACTTTTGGCTTGGCAAAGTCAAAGATTATTTGTTTGTCGCGTTTACCATCATCACGATGAAGGTGAGTACCCATGAGGGAACACGCAAGGGTGGTTTATAGTGTAAACCTTTTACCTCATCCTTTTCTCTGAAGAGCCAAACTTTTACCCTTGATTCTATTTATACGAAAGGTGAAGCAGGACACGGGTAAAGCGCACAACAGCTTTTGGGCTACCATTTCAGCTCTCCTACTAAGAGGGCAAGATAAGTGAGGCTTTATATGTACAGGTTCATCATAAAGCAATATTTGCATTCCACACTGGGTATGTGGTTGGCGAACAAGATTTTGTATGATTCAATCGTTTCAGTCATCTTTTAAAAGATAGTATATTTAAATATTCGAATAGTGTTTGCAATGTATAAAATTATCATTTCTAGCTAGATTTGATGTAAAAAAATGAATATACACATGAAATAATTGTCCTAAGCTCAATCTACGTTTTTGTTCTTCATGTTCTTTGTACATATTGAAAGTGAATTGCTCTAAGGAAAAGTATATCAGGGGCATAATCATTTTTGATTGCAAATCTGTTGTTATGATGATACACCAAAAAAAAAACCATATATAAATAAAAAGGAGTGTTTATTTTAAAACTGGAAAGTTGATTTCTTTTTGTTTTCCTGGGAATAGTAACATGGCAGTATTACATTTTAAACACAAAAAAGGAAGAAAAATTAACAAATTTAAATAACTAAAACTTGCCAATATCATAATGCATTCACATATTGTGCATTAGTAGCATTGGATCTATATTAATTGAAACCCAGTTTGTTATTTACGGCACTCTCTTAAATAAAATATTAGTTACATGATTATAATCAATGATAAACATAATTGTACCTTATTCCATCGGATTAACAAATAGCTGCATGTGCCGCTGCTGCTGCACAAATAGCCAAATACACTTAACATCAAATCGATCTTTTCTATGGAAATTAACGCGAGGTCTCCCCTTCCTGTAAAAATATGCCATGTAAACCTATTTCCCTGTCATAATGTCATACTACACCACAAAGGATGAAGCAAGAACAAAGATGGAAACCGTGTTAGCATCATCAGCTTGTTTATTGATATGTACGATGTGAGTTTTTCGTAAGCTACGTTTTCAACTATTTTCCTATTCCGAACTCATCGTAATAGAGTATGAACATGCATCCGATAACAATCGAATTTGAATATTTAGCACGTATTATTGGGTGGACGGTTTGATCGTTAGATGAATCTATTGCTTAGCCTAGAGAATGTAAGAAGGAATATCAGGCGCAACATTCAGTTTATTCAATAGCGGTATGTAAATGTACTCATGGCAGTCATAACTTTGTCTAGTGACACTCCAGTACATCATTACTATTTTTGTCGAATGCTTTCTATGATTTCAAGGCTCCTTGTGTTGGCATTGCTTGGAGAAATGCTTTCTTTGCTCGACATCAAATAAATGTTGACTTGATCAATAAAAGGTATTTACGACGTTGCTGACCCATAAAGTGTTATGTGCATCGGGTTCTAGTTGTAGAAATGTAATGTATTAGAATTCATGAAAGAAGAAGACGATAACAGCGCAGTACAAGCCGACTGACAACGTGTGTTCTTGTTCAAAATCTCTAGCAAAAACGCATACTTTTGTCATCAAATTTATGATACGATTAAAACTGAACGTATCCTAGAACTAGAACCAGCCATTCGGAAAATCTGCTGGAGTCGAGTAAGAAATAGCGCCTTGTCTTTTATTGTATTTTTGACTCTACAAATCTCTATAAATCTTCATCATGCTAGCCGACGAAAACATTGAATCGCTCATACATTCACTTGCACATACTCTGCATGCCTTCAGGGCTGCTAGAGACATCTATCTGAAGGAAACTGAATGGTTGTGATTTACACAACATGCGGATTAAATATGGCAAAACTTTAGATTATTATTATTGTTAATTACAATGCAGTTTTCGAGCGAAGCTGGCTGCCGCTAGCATACCATCTTCAATGCGCTAGCGTATCTGCAATGTACTCGTGGCTGTAATAATTCGAGTGCTGTTATCGTCGAATAAAAAGACGCACCGCATGCATCAGATCCTTTGTGGTAAATTCACTGCGTTGGAATATGTTTAACGAAAGTTTGAGAGTCGAGGCGTCTTGTAAAAGTTTCGATGTTCTGTTTCGCCAAAACCTCTTCCTGAAGCGCTATGTAATACTATTTGTGTACGTGCAACGATTGTTGTGTTATTGGGAGCGCGAACTTTTGCAACGATCACATACTTCTGATAACTTATTTAAACTTTCACATCCATAGAGGAAGAACGTAAAGAAGCCCTTTCGTCTTCATTAGAATGTCAGCTGGTTCTAACGATAAACTTACTGCAATTGCCTGTGACATTCGTAGTTAATCGCTTACTACTAGGATTGCAAATGGAATTATGGTATAGTGAGAATGTTTTCGTGAGCTTGTGAATTTGGTACCCTTATCACAAGACACTTAATTGGATGCTTGGCTCTGCCAGCAAAGCTTGAGCTTCCACTCATCCTTTGTGAGTGTATGGAAAATCTTAGTTTTGACACTAATGAACACGGTGGAACAAATAAAAGTATTTAAATATTATAAATAGATTGTTGAAAGTAAGTTTTTAATTATGCTTACATAAATGTGTTTGATTTAATTTATACTTTGAAATAACTTCTGATATGTTCTTATTTGATTTGAATAGATTCCGATACCTCTCTTTCTTCTTCTTCTTTGGTTCAACAACCGTTGTCGGTCACCTCCATGTACCACCACTTGTAGACTTGGCTTTCAGAGAGTTATTGATTACCATGGCAGAATATCCAGTTTTACGGATGGGGTCACAGTGCATTCTTGGCTTGAACCTATGACGGGCATGTTGTTAAGTCATACGATTTGACAATTGTGCCACCCGACCGGCAGACTCTGACACTAGTTAGATGACATCCCATGTCATATTAAAAATAGATTAAGTCTCAACAAAATAAGCAAAAAAAAATATTAAAATAAGATTACGCAACATTATTCCTTAAGAAAATAATATATGCTTGTACCCATGAATGTTTTGCGTTTATTATAGAAAAAGAAAATGATAAAGGAAAGCAAGGTGCAGAATAACGGAGTAGAAGATGATAGATAATTATATTATGTATTATAAATGATAGATTTTATCTCATCATTTTTATTTATCATTGGTATCTCTGCTTTTCTTATGAATGATGAGATAAATTATATAATTAAATTATATAATTTATTTGGGTGTAGCATCGGATTCACTTTATTGGTAAAAGTGCATCCTTTTATTAAGCGACCCATATATTAGCTTATACATACTTACTATGTACTAACTTAGGATGACATAACCAGGCATAGATCGCAACTGATTTCGTTCAGTTGTGCAGACAATTAATGTAAAAAAATAAATTTGTTTCTTCGTTTACGGGTTAGCTATTCTTACCAAAATAAAAAAAAAGCTGTCTGATCGGAAATATTTGTACCTGCTTAAAATATAAAATGTGTTCAATTTATTTCATTATTAATTCTAAAATAAGCAAACAATCTATCAACAAACAATAATCTCTTTCCTTCTTCTCTCAGCTTTAGAGTATCCCAAAATTACGGAGCACCCTCTAGACGTCATTGTACCTCGGCACGAGCCAGCAACACTCAACTGTAAGGCGGAAGGGATTCCGACACCAACAATCACATGGTTTAAGGATGGTGAACCGATTAAAGCCGAACCAGGATCACATAAAATTCTGCTACCCGCAGGAGGTTTATTTTTTCTGAAGGTAAAGTAAAATGATAGTAACAACCATCCGTGTCCCATTTCCATGGACAGTGCTGTCGATTTGAATTTTTAATTTCCCAACTCTCGGAACGATTTACTCAGCCCCGATCGACACATTAGAAGAATGGGAAAAAGTACGTGACATTGGACGTTGCAGATTTTCCATCCATGCTCAGTTCATTGACGTGCCACTTTTCCATCGGTTCATTTTCGTTCTTCCTTCCGGCACGGCAGAACTGAGTGGTGTCGATGTAAAAGGAGCATCACGAGGATAGCGTGTGCAGCGTAAAACTGGTCCTATTTCGTTTCATACATCTAGTCGCACATTGAAATTTGGTGTCTCTTTTTTACTCGATATAAAGCTAGCAAACTGGAGCCTTGTTAGGTGGGAAGAATTCATAAAAAGCATTTGAAGGAACAATGATGTGGATAACGACAACGATCATCGCAACGGTGATGCCGATGGTACAATTTCACGGAACCAGGAATAATCATTTCTTTCCGCTCTTCCGTAGCGATTCCCGGAGTAATAAAATCATTTTGCGTTCAAGTGCAACGTATGCAATATACCGGGGACTCGTTATACCAGACAATGCAATTTCGAAAGGCCTTAGAGTACAGTTGACTCGTTTTGGACCAGCAGTCTAGTACTATTCACTTTATAGTTTTATGAAAGCATAAGCAATTATATTTTAAATTTGAAATTCAGGATCCGTCTTCGGATCCGGTTTAAAATATGCACAAATTAGCGAAAGCAGAGATTGTTGACAACGCAGCGTCATACTTTGAATGGAAGATTTTTTGTTTTTTTTAGGCTGCATGATCGGCTGTTAGTTTTAATTTATTTGTGGCTAGTTTTAATTTTAATTTTACCTCATTTTTATAGAAATGTATTAAGATTTACGACGTTTTGTTATTCTTCAATTTTTCAGGTTGTGCACTCACGTCGTGAGACCGATGCGGGTGTTTACTGGTGCGAAGCAATGAACGAGCTTGGCGTTGCCAGAAGTCACAATGCGACGCTTCAAGTATCAGGTAGGAATTGAAAAGTTTAAATTTATTACCCTGTCCTTATTCTAAAAACTGAAAGCAAAAAGGAAACCTACTAGCAAAAAAAGATGTGAAGTGAATTTAATGCTCTACTGAAAGACTTTTTTACGTGTTACCATCCAATTCTTCATAATTTGAGGGACTCGCTGCCTAAGAGGGATTTTTAAATCATTTTCAACAGCGGTTCATTTGAGTGGAACAGTCCAGTCCGGTCAATCTTTATGAGAATGAACAAAACATGAATTGATTTAAAAAAACAACCCGAACGGTCCTTTAAATTATTACTATTTTTATTATTTTATTCACTGAACAGTACGTCCTGATGAATTTTCTTAATTTAATACTTTATTTAGGTTCTTCTTCTTCTATTTGGTGTAAACGTCTTACGGGACATTCCGGTCTATATATTTCTTCTCTTCTTCTTTGGGCACAACCAACCGTTGTCGGTCAAGGCCTGCCTATACCCACTAGTGAAGTGAGCTTGGTTTTCAGTGACTTATTGTTACCATAGCAGGATAGTCAGTCCTACGTATGAGGGCATGGTATATTCGGGGCTTGATGCCACGATGGGCATGTTGTTAGGTCGTAAGAGTTGACGACTGTACCACCAGACCGGCCCTATTAGGTTACCCGGTAATTGGTTATTCTATGACATACCGCAAATTCAACAGCTTTTGTGTACAAGCATATATAGTTGTTTGTCATACATACAACATATGTATATACAGCGCCTACCACGACTATATGAACAGTCGTTTTTCGCTATTTGTGGAAAATCCGTAGCCGCGAGGCCACATGAGGTGAAATATATAGCGAAATGAACTATTTGACAGGCGAAATATCTGACGGATAAAGCATCGCAGCAACCAACTGATGTAGAATGTAAACAAATAACGTGTACAAAATCTTAATTAAATCCATTAAATAACTTCAATATCGAATACTTCGTCAAGTTTCAGTCAACCGTTCATAATTTCTACCGAGTAGGGGTTGTTCTGCTTAAGAAGATATTATTTTTAATAGAATTTCGAAAGCAGATGTTGTATCTCCCCCAACCCTTTAGCGGTACCTGTCAGATATTTCGTGTAGAAAATTATAATATTTTTGGCTATTAAGCGGTTTAAATTTGTTAGCAAAAATGCATTTAGGAATAAACTTAAAGCAAATTGTACTGATTTGACATGTGATCTGTCAAATTTAGAAAACCGCGTATCTCCGAATCTGCGTAAGTCGAGAACCGCGTAACTCGGGAACAGACAGTAGTAGGAACAGTAGTTCATTTCGCTGTATATTTCACCTGGATGGATGGATAACAGAAATATTTGCTGATAATATTTTAATAGAGAGAAATATCGTGTTTTTTCGTGTTTAAACATTAGTTTTCGATTGCTTCCAAGTCCTAAATGTTCTAACGGTTGTATATTGTGCATTTCTTACAACCCGTGTTTTACGAATTATTTAGTTAAATTACGATAATTGTATCTTGCTAAGATGTATGGTGTGTGAACCAAGGTCCATAAATTACTACAGGTCGGTCCAGTATTACTACGTCCAGTGTATTTAAAAAAATCATTTGACAGCTAGGGAGTCCAAAGTTGCTTAGCAACTCATAAAAAGTCCTTAGCAACCTTTATTCCCCTTATTTAAATCTCCATACAAATCTCCATTGAATTAGGCTACCAAAATCAGAGCTAAAGACCCACCTGTAGTCTATTTAGGCACCTTGGTGTGAACGCAAAAATATTGGACACTTGTTTCTGGTGGAAGGGGAAAGATTCGTGAAGAAAGACATGCCGTGCCTGAGCGTATCTAATAACATATTCTAGAAAAGGTTTTACAGATAAGTATGTTTTAGCAATTTTTAAAACTAGTTATTATTACTTTTTGAAAGTTTTAGTAATTTTATGAGAATAATTATCAACAATTAATCCATTTTTTTTCCTCCCACCACCCACTTCACCATTGATGTTCTCTTAGACCGCTACAAAGTCGCCCGCAGCCGTCTGCTTGTAAAGTTTGGTCGTGAGTTCGTAAGGTAGTTTAGGATCCTAAATAAGGATTGGCTGAATTAGTAATGTGGTATTTACATGTTTTAGATAAGTATATGTAATGCCGGAAGAATATGTAGAAGGGGTATTGTGGTGGGCCCATTGCAATTGAACATGATATTCGTCTGCGCTTTCTTCTAATATTTACGGGCGCCTTTGTAGCGATCAAAGAGAACATCGATGGTGAAGGGGGTGGTGGAAGGAAAACAATATCAGGCTAGGATTACATTCCTTAACTATGTATGTAACAGCTGCAAATATGTAGATTCTGCTAGAAAATTGTTGTTGAGGTGTTTGTGTGGCTTTTGTTTGATCGGATCAGTTTTGAGCCATTATTCATTAAATAGATAACGTTCATGGCCATTCTAAAAACTAACAAAACAATTTGTTTACATATTTTGAATAGTATTTTCAAAACAATCACTATATGCAAAGATTTATTTTTATTTTTGGTATGTAAAAAAATAAATTTGGAAATTATTCGTACAAAACTACGAAAACCTTCAAACAAGTTATAAAAAACAATTTTTAAATATCGTTCAAAAATATTTTTCTGCAAAACCTTTCTAGAATATTCTTCTTCTTCTTTTTTATTTATATTTATATTTATTTATATAACCACTTGTGGGGTTGACTTTCAGTGACTTTTTTGGATCACCCCCATAGCAGGATAGACAGTCCTACGTATAGCGGCACGGTCTATTTGGGGCTTGAATCCATGACGGGCATGTTGTTAAGTCGTGTGAGGTGACGACTGTACCATGAGACCGGCTTTTTTTCGTAATAAGTCGTGTAAAAATGTTTTTGAAAAATAAAAAAAAATTAAAAGATGTAAAATAGTATTCTGCACAACCCATACATTAACTGTTTTTATCTATCTCTTAAGGATTTTCTACAAATCACGAAACTGTGCTGTACTTAACAGTTATATAAACTAAGTATATATGGTGTTATGGCCTTTCTATTAACCGTCTTGTGTACGGCTAAATAACTTTACGTAATCGCACAACCGCCTACCCGGGTAGGCCATACATTTTGTATGGAACAATGATGATTTTCGTGATTAAAAGAGTATAGCTTTTGAAATTCTTGTAAGCTTTGAATGAAAACTGTCTTAAAGGTTCATAATAATGTTTTATAACATATCGTAGTGAAATTAAAATTTTAAAAATCCTATCATGATTTTTTTCAATCAAAAATATGTTCTAACTCCACCACCATAACTGGCCAGTCCGCATGTTTTAAGTGGATGATTAGTCTTTTACTAAGCTTTACTTACGTTGCTTTCAAAAGTTATATACATTTTTCAATTGTTTTGCTTGTTATATAAAAATATATTTTAACGATCTATAAAATATGCTCATCATGTTTTATTAAAAACCGGCTCCGACCGGCTCCAGACAACTTCGGAACCTCCTCCACTCCAACCCAACGGAGCCCGCTCCGCACCCATGGCTCCGAAGCTGACTCCACTCCAGCTGCTCCGGAACCGGCTCCGCACCAACGACTCCGCACTCACGGCTCCGGAGCCGTTACAGATTACCCAAAAAAATCATTTTCAATAAAGTTTCAATCGGGAAGATCCATAATTAGCTGAGTAAATAATGTTGAAAGGATTCTATAAAAAAATCGATAAGTGAACATTGTGCAACAATCACACAATCTCATCGGGTATTAGCTTTGGGTACATCGGGTACACTTGCGAGAAGATAGATTAGTTTTTTAGGCTATCATACAATATTAGGCTCTATTGAAACGTTAGTCCAGACCCGTTGGTCCGGAGTCATTGATTCGTCGCCGGCTTCGGAGCTGTTGGTGCGGATTCGGCTCCGGAGCTGTTGATGTGGATCGGGCTCTGGAGCCGTGGGTGCAGAGCCGACATCGGAGCCATTGGTGCGCTCCAAAAGACCCATCCCTATTCGGCAGTAACACCACCGACAAACCGACATGACACTGGCGTTACAAAAGTGTCCCACACGAAAGTACTGTCATTTACCAATGAGGCGAACACTTCTGTCAAAGTAAGCTCTGTTCCCTGCTGCTTCGATGTAAACAACTTTTCTAAATACAAATGGCAAAGGAAGTGTGAGGCAAGATTTTGTGAGAATTATTGGACAAAACACCCAGGAAAATCATTTTATAAGTTTCCAAATCAGTGCAAAAGATGTGAGAAGTACATAAAACAATACGTATTGGAATTTGCGAAGAAAAACAAAAAGGGGGTTTAGCAGTTTCTTCTCTGTGTCAGTGTAGTAAGCGAATCATTATAGAGATGGCGCTAGTGTTTAACGTATTTTCATTTGAAATAAGGAGACAACTTTTGAAGCTCATTTTGTTCGAAGTGTCACGTCGGTTTGTCGGTGGTAACACTATGACAAAAGTATGAATGTGTTTGTTAACTTTGAGCCAATTCTATTTCGTTTGCTTGTATTGGTTGGTATCATTTTAAAAGAGATGGTTTCAGTGTTAATTTCAAAATATTGTTACACTGTAATACAACATTTGTAAGAAAAGAAAAGGACATAAGCATCCTCTCAAAACATGCGGCAAGGCCGGTTGGGGTGTTGAAGTTACAGCACATTTTTTATTGAAAAAAATATTGATGGGAGTTTTAAAATTCTAATTTTACAGCGATATGTTATAAAACATTATTGTTTACAATTTTCATTCAAATCCAACAAGTAATTCAAAAGATATACGCTTTTAACCACGAAAAACATAATTCTTCCATACAAAATGTATGGCCAACACGGGTAGGCGGTTGTACATGTGAAGGATATATAAACTCAAATAATTAAAAAAAAATATTTAAACATTTTTGATATTTTTTATTTTTTGCACATCGGTAGAAAACATCTTTTCTGAAGCATTTTTAAAATTTCAAATGAAGTTGATACGATTTTTTAATCCAAAGTTGCGATACTTACCCGGGTAGGCGGTTGTACACATGACGGTTAATATGAAAGTATGTAATAAAAATTGTTCTTATACAGGAACCAGTGAATATTTCATTGTTTTGAGTCCAAAATAAACAACATTTTACAGTAAATTTTACAGTTTTTTATTTACTTTTATGATTTATGTAAGTTGATAAATGATATGATTTTACTCATTACTTTTGTCTTGGATAATTGAAATAAAATCATAATGACCCTACGGATACGAACACACTAACATCTTTGTCACTGGTAATAACAGCTCAGTAATAATCATAACTCTCGTTAAAGCGAAAGACATTGATTGAAACCTTAGACAGGTGGGTTTAACAAACTTGATTGACTTCCTGATTGATACTTACAGTTTGACGTTTATCATTGCTTCTATTTTTACTACATTTCACTTTCACTCGTTGAAATTTAATTTGCACTTCTCTTAGGCAATAGATTCTATTTATGCTCTTTACACCGCATTTGCGTAGTGTATTTACATATACAACACAACAGAAGAATAGAAGATATAGAAAGGGAATATACCCTGAGACATGATGTTGTATGAACATCAGATGTGGAAAGTTGATGAAAGTATCATCAGACATCTCATTCTTAAGAGATACATACGTTTCCTTAAATAAAACCTTAATAGTACTAGGTAGTTGATATATGCCATCAGCTGTTCATATATTTTAAACGTACAACGTTTTTTGTATACGTACAACAACATATTTTTTTTCTGCAGTCACTTGGGGGTAAATTGCAAAACTAGCATATTAATGGCTTATTATGTATATGGTCGTTTCGTTCATTGCCAGTGAACTTACACTATAGCGCACTTACAGCAGGCTTGCAGGAAAGTATGACAACACAGAAATAGCTGCACATTTTCATATGAGAGTTTTCGTATTGCAAAAGCAATCTTGTATCGTTTGATAGAATGCGGAAAAGAAAGCGCATCCAAGAGTGAGAGCGCAGAAATAATGGTCGTGGGAAGATTTCAACGGATAAAAATGAGAAAGAATATTTATTTGAGTCCGTGTCATAAATAAACGGGTCACCTTCCAGAAAAGCTGGTCAGCATAAGAATGCAATTTTGCTTGTGTTTTTAGCGTTGCGCTGCTGACACCGGGTTTTGGTTCGTTGAATCCCAATGTTCAGACTATGTGCCGAGATGCAGAACGTAACGATGAAAAGCAAAGAATAAAACTATGCAAAAGGTTATTAAAATATTTGGATTTTTTTACCTACAATGTCACATTAAAACAGACCAATCTCAGTTACATCCACGGGGCGCTACCGTGGTACAGTCGTCCACTGGCACGATTTGACAACGTGTCCGTCGTGGGTTCCAGTCTCCTATGGACCCATCTCTCCGTAGTAAGGACTTGATTGAATACTCGACTACGGATTGTATTTACTAAATAATACTCGAAGGCACGAATAGATCGGTTGTACTGTGCGCGTCTTCATGGGTCGTTACGTCAAATAGACAATGCAAAAAAAAAGTTTTATATTTATTTCATTCGAAATATCATTTTTTTCTCAGGAAGTATTAGGAATGAATTTGAAATAAGGACACACAAAATATGTATATCTACCTATGTCTAGAGGATTTCTACGTGTTTGGACCATCAATGGTTTTCTAATTACCACATAGGAAGTGTACCCGTTTTAACTCAATGCAATATTAAATTATCCTTAGTAGGTTAAACCTTCATTTGTGACTTTTGTACGGTTCAGATTTTAACTAATATCGGAATGCCGGATAATCGTGCTTGACTACGGAACATAAGAATTAATTTGTGACTTTACATTTGGTCATAAAGCTCATACCTACATACACTCCATTTAAACACTTCCATAAACATTGTCCCATTTGCTTTGCCTTTAAGCTATCTATTAGTGTAATAGCTTTTTTCTCCCGCTTGGTAACATCCTCGGGGTTGGCTAATCCAATTTGAACAATCCATTCTCACTGCATCGAGAGGATTACGATATTTGACAAATGATTTCGTTGATCCTGCTATCCCTCTTGATTTTTCGTTGCTGAGCGCACATCTTGGACTGCCAAGCTTGTACAGAGCGTCACCAGAAGCGTCCCGACATGATAGTGAGGGACTGTATCATCTCTCAACCTATCATGCTGATCTGGATAGAATCTATGGTTTCATATTTTATTCTGCAACACTCCTATCGGCTCAACCAAAAACCGTTGCTAATTCGCCACGTATTAATCTTGTGTTCGAATTTTTAACTGGGGACGCAGTTTAGCGGAAACAACGTCACGCGCAGATTCTAGCTAACCTTACCATTACCGTGTCGGCCGCATGGACATAGTTCCTGTCCTTCGGTATTACTTTTTGCGATAGGATTACAGCGAATATAAGATTCGGTAGCGTAAAGTTTTGCAAGTCACGTTCCGTGAAATGTAATCGACACCCCACAACGTGCGTTTGTATTTACGTGTCGTTCGTTCTTATGTACAAACCGGGCTAGGAGATATATGCAGTATCGAGCATTACTTGGAGTGTAGTGGAAAGGACTTGGTTCGCAAATCGAAACAGATACATTAGAGGAGGTTTTGGTATTGCGAACGTAGCTTGTGACATTATTTACTTGATACGGAATTCGCCAATAACCCGCATCGTGGTTTCGGTAAAAGTTCGTTGCTGTTCGTTGTCCCATCGCGCATGAGCTCGCAAGCTGGCATCTTTGGTGTTCTTTCGTGTTTGGAAACTTGTTTTTAATACCTGGTCCTTATCATCGAGTGAGATTAGTGCATGGGGTATTTGGTGTGGATTATAACTTTTGCTTCCATCTTATTCCTACTTATTCTAATAGTAAAGGGCTTAAATTATCCAGTAAAGGTATTTCATCAATGGGGTAACAAACCAAAAAGTACGTTCGGTAACAAACCAAAAAGTACGTCATCCGTCACGTCCAGTCGACGTGCATATCAGTATTTGCTCGAGTGTAAATCCAAAGTACAATTTGGGATTTTCTGGATCGTTTGATATTCCGTATGAAGAAAAGTAAATAATATTTTTTGCAACTACATTTAAACATAAAGTTAGAGGCGGATGCTCTTGCGTTTACGGAAATAATCCTGTATATTCCATCATTTGATGTTTAATTTCAGTACTACGAGAAGAGTTTCGCCTGGAACCACAAAATACTCGGGTGGCACAGGGTGAAACGGTACTGCTAGAATGCGGACCACCGAGGGGCTCACCGGAACCAACCGTTTTCTGGCGCAAAAATGGACAAACTTTAGATCTCACCAACTCGAAACGGTAAGTCATATGGTAACGGGTAGGACTGCTTTTTCCTCCCCCAAATACATTCCACATTATTTATTAACTTTGCCACTAGTAACAACATTCGGTAGTTTGGTCATTTTATTTGCGTTGCCAAACTTTCAGCTAGCGATCGTTTTGGTATGAATAATGAAGGTAATGATACTTATCAACACTTCCGGTCCTGCCAAACGGGTCTGTGAACTTTAGTTTTCAGACCAGCAAAAGTTAATCCTTCGCATTCCGACATCTCGTTTTTCATCAATTAAACCCTGCATTGCATTGTAACCGGTCGAATAAATTACTACTTTCAGTATCCGGATCGTGGACGGTGGCAATCTGGCCATACAAGATGCTCGCCAATCAGACGACGGTCGTTATCAGTGTGTGGCAAAGAATATAGTAGGTGTGCGCGAATCCACTGTTGCCTTTCTGCGAGTTCACGGTAAGTGCTGGGAGTTCCAGTGTCGGAGGCCCTATTCGGGCTGTTTGGATCACGCTTGATGGTGGTAAATATTTTTACAGTGAAACCGTTTCTAATACGTGGACCACAGGACCAGACGGTCATTGCCGGTAGCTCTGTTGTGTTTCAATGTCGAGTCGGAGGAGAACCGTTGCCAGATGTTCTGTGGCGGAGGTCAGCTTCCGGAGGCAACATGCCACTCGGTACGTATTGAAGCGCATTTCATGGTAATCGGAAGCGAAAAACGGAAACCAGCAAGGAAGCTGGAAATCGGACGTGCGAAACAGTGAATGGAGCAATAATGGGATAGCGTAGTGTTTTATGTGTTGTCATTAGTCGTATTATTATTAGCTTGTTTATCATGGAACAAACACCGTTTGGTCAGCAGTACCACCAGAACTAGGAAAATGACTACGTGTGTGTGTGTGTGTGTGTGTGTGTGTGTGTGTGTGTGTGTGTGTGTGTGTGTGTGACTTTTATCCCTTAAAAGGGTTGTGCGGTTTGTGGCTCATAAATTCGTGGACCAGGATAAAGTTGTCACGTGCGAACTGCTGTAAGCAATTGTAGATCGGGGAGTCCCAGTGAACCGTACGATGTTGTACGTCTTCCTGATACAATCGGGACGGTTCGAAATAAATTAATTACCAATACTACGTATGCTACGTCTCTGGTGTGTTATCTGTTGACGCGTGCTAAGCGCATGGCCAAGAGTGATGTAGAGTTTGTGAACAAAGCAGTAAGCATAAATTCGAGGGTTGAAATAAATATTTAAAACAACTATAATATCGCAACTTTTGTACAATAATTGAAGAGAATAACAACTTTTTATCTACAGTTGGAAAGTCAAATTTAAGAGAACTGATTTCTTGTTACCTTCCCAGAAAATTTTATCTTCCAAGAACGGAAACTGCAGCAAGGAGCAGTCTTGCATATTGTGCTCCCTGAAGCGACGGGCTTAAAACCCGGATAAAGCTATCTTATGTAGCATAAATCACATTGTAATTTCTATTAATAGGAGGCTCTTGTATAAATCGGAATATGTTGTACTTGATAGCAAGCAATATACGCCTCGCCGAAGATAAACTACTCTCACTAACACACATGTCTGCTCTCCATCCACATGTTGTTTCTCCCAATAGAGCGAGTACGAGTGCTTGAAGACAGAAGTTTACGAATAGATGACATCGCAATCGAAGATATGGGCGAATACAGCTGCGAGGCGGACAATGCTGTCGGATCCATCACCGCATCCGGTACATTGGTGGTGCATTGTAAGTCAAGATATGTTCAGTTGCATCGTTAATTCATTCGACCACAATCAAAGTACTTTCGGTCTCGTTCCGATATTCATTTCTGTTTCATTCCACCTGCCCTGCAGCACCTCCGAGTTTCCTGGTGCGCCCGAAAAATGTACTCATCGAACCGACTTCGGAAGCATTGTTCGAATGTCAGGCTACTGGACACCCACACCCGACGCTATTCTGGTCGGTGGAAGGCAACCGCACACTCCTGTTACCGGGTAGCCGGATGGACAACCTAGAGGTAACGCAAAACGCGGACGGTACCAGTGTGCTTTCCATAGCACAAGTTGGCCGCATGGACAACGGGAAAGTGATCGTGTGCAGTGCCGTAAATAGTGTCGGCAGTGTAAGCACGCGTGTTGTGTTGAGTGTAAATCTTCAAGATGATCGACCACCACCATTAATTCTGCAAGGCCCCTGCAATCAAACGTTGCCTATTAAGTCGGTTGCCATCCTGCCATGTAAAGCTAGCGGAATTCCGCCACCAGTGATCTCGTGGTACAAAGATGGAATACCGGTGCTAGCCTCGGAAAAGATAAATATCACTGAATCGGGCACGCTGACTATAGCAGATTTGAGCAAAATTGATGACAGCGGGTTGTATACGTGTGTCGCTAGCAGTAAGTCGGGCAAAACTACATGGAGCGCACTGCTGCGAATCGATGTGCCAACCAATCCGAATATAAAATTCTACCGTGCACCAGAAATATCTACGTACCCCGGTCCACCTGGCAAAGCGCAGGTAACGGATATTACCGAAAGTTCCGTCACTGTCGCATGGGTAAGAAGCAGCCAAATTGGAGCGTCAAGTTTGATCGGCTATACCGTGGAGCTGTTTGGCCGTAACCAAACGGAAGGGTGGCTTCAGGTTGCAAATCGTATCCAAGACAATACCTACACACAAACTGGACTAAGTGCAGGAGTAACGTATTACTTCGTAGTTCGTGCTGAAAATTCACACGGCCTTTCATTGCCAAGTCCTCTATCGGAACCTATTCTGCTTGGATCGGTAAGCCATTAATGCTGCAGGTCTTTTTATTTCCATTTTATAAAACTGTCTTACTTTGAATAAACTTTGCAGAGCGATAACTTTGGCATGGGAATTGATATGAGTGAGGCAAGAGCTAGTTTACTCTCAGGAGACGTTGTGGAGCTCGTTAATGCGACTGCTATCGATTCCACTTCAATGAAGCTGGTTTGGGAGGTAAGATGTACCCGTTTAAATACGTCAACAATGAAAATATTGTGAATATTTCTCTTTTTCTAATTTCTAGATTATCAATGGAAAGTATGTGGAAGGTTTTTATATATACTCGCGAAACCTTAACACAAATCGTTCGGTTAGTATACAGTCATACAAAATGATGACTGTCTTGAATGCCGGTGCCTCGTCATGTTCCGTTTCTGGACTTGAGCAATATACAGAGTACGAGTTTTTTATAGTGCCATTTTACAAATCAGTTGAAGGCAAACCATCAAACTATCAGATAGCAAGAACTCTTGAAGATGGTATGTTTAAACTTTTTTTTAATTAACTTTGTGTTGTAACAAGTATGAACTTTACCATTATTAATTGATTACAGCTCCCTCAGCACCACCGTTTGGCATGGAAGCGCTGTTGCTAAATTCCTCTGCAGTGTACCTGAAATGGAAACCTCCTACAGCATCTGCACAAAATGGTAATATTTCATGCTTTCCAGCATCTGTCAGTACTTACAGAACTGGTTTATCTTTTCCAGGAATTCTGCGCACTTACAACATTATCGTACGAGGAGTTGACTTACGAACAAACTACTCGAAGGTTCTTAGCAATGTCACGATTGAGGCTACCTCATCGACACTGTTGCTTGCCAACCTGACCGAAGGTGTTACGTACACGGTTAGTGTAGCAGCCGCTACTTCTGCTGGTATGGGACCGTTCAGCAATCCTGCAACCCTGCGGCTCGACCCAATCACTAAGCAGCTAGATCAAACATCCCATCGATATCCCATCAATCATAATAACATGGATGACATCCTTACACAGCCCTGGTTTATCGCGGTGCTGGGCTGTATACTGGTACTTATGATGCTTTCGTTCGGTGCAATGGTGTTTGTAAAGCGTAAACATATGATGATGAAACAGTCGGCGCTTACATCTTTACGCGGTAAGTTTCGAGAGGGAATAGTGTACTCAAAGGCTCTTCGATGAATCCAATAATAACAAGTATCTCGCCGCCAATGTATTTTCAGCTCACGCCGCAGGAGGTGTTGTAAAGATACCGCGAAATGATAGCCTTTGGATGGATCCATCCAGCATGGTGTGGGGCCATCAATCGACGGGAAGAGGTAAAGACCATATTCAAGATTACGCTCCGGTAGGTACCAGTTCTATGCTTCCCTTAGAGCAGCAACATACGATGCTACATCACAATCGTACTCGGTAAGACTTCATTTATTGGTTGGAGTTCAAACTCAACAGCGGCCATGGCTATTTCCGCGTCCGAAATTGTAACTATGACATTTACCTATTTTTACATACAGCTATGTCGAGTACACAGACTATCCCAGCGATTACGCTGAGGTGTCGTCCTTCAATCCCCCGACATCCGATGGAATGAACCATCTCTCGGCGCAGCTAAACGGCAGCAGAGCTCCGAGCGAGTACAGTTCGGGAGGTACGCGATCGCCAGCACCTTATGCCACAACCACCCTGATTGGAAATGTGAGATTTATTACTGCCCCGGGGAGTGTAACTGGTAATGATAGTCACCTGCATCACCTGCTGCCATCAGCGGCAGCTGCAAGTCAAATGTATTACAATGGCGATACCTATTCAGGCGGTTCGATGACACGGACATCGTCGGATCATGAAAGTACGGGCTATGTTCGGAACGCTTGCTCGGAGTCATATTTGAATCCAAATGAGAAAATCAATATCACCGAGAATAAACTGGCGTCTCATACAATGTCCATGCTGGCAGCGAGCAATGCATCCGCGGGCGGGGGTTATCATCACCTTGTGCCAAGTCAGAATGGAAGTTCGAATGGGCAGAGCAGTGCAGCCAGTAGTGCGTGTAGCGCAAGCAGTGGAAGTAGTAACAGCAGCAACGGAAACGATGGCGTTCGAATCAACGACTCCACTCCCCCGATGTCTAACAAAACGCAAGGCACGAGAGTACCGCGAAATGGCTCCAGTAGTAATCGTTTTAAACTCTCCCGTACACCGTTCGTAAGTAGTTTGCGGACCGCATTGAAGCAGGAGTCAACGTCCGGTGAACATGCTAATCAGCCAGCACTGCATCAAGAGCAGCGGAAGAAAATGTCCTCGCTTAACAATTTGGTACAGAAACAACAGCTTTATATTAAGGTGGGCGAAACGGGAGTGCCGGGCTGCACAAACAGTTGGAACCCCTCCACTGTTAGTGCAATGGCTATGGCAAACCTGTACCAAAACACCAGCGTCACGATGCCATCCGGAGCCTCGAATGGTGATCCGAATGTGGTTATCTACCTGCCGACCGGAAACCGCAGCGTCATTAGCTATCATGCCGGTTCGGACTTTGGAAATGATGTTTGAAGCTGGTGGTAGGGCGGTTATTTATAATAATTTATTCTAAACTGCAATTAGCTGCAGGTCCTGGAGAAGAATGCTGACTGACGATAAAGGTAATCTCAATGCCACCGTCTCCATACGTACCAGGGCGTACTGTGAGCGGGTGCCGTTCCTAGTTACTAGATTGTAAGAAGATTCGGTGTTGTACATAATAGTGTAGGATAAACGAATCGGGCGATAAGCACGAGCATCGGTGCGGTGTTTGGCTACGACAACGTTTCGTAGTGTGTCGGATGGCGGAATCAAACCGTAAACAAAACCAAAACAATGTACGAGCAAGACTGATCCATAAGCTTCCAACATACGGGAATAAGGAAACTGAGACGCAAACAGTATGGAGTTACGCTGTAACGTTCATCAGGAATCCGAAACCCTCTCATACCTTCAAACCTTAAAGTACTTCCAATGCACACGCTGTAAATAAATTACCCAGTGACCACCAATTAAAATTCGTTCAACCGCAACGATACATGTTCCGGTAGGCTGAATCTTACTGGCTTCGTTCAATAGACGATGTAAAGCATGAACGCTGGTAGTGAATAAAAAAAAAGATATTTGTGTATTATTCGAAACTGAGATGAGGGAATTAAAACACACACACACACACACACACACACACACACACACACACACACACACACACACACACACACACACATCCATACAAAGTAAAATGAAATGGAACATTTGTTTTCCGTCTGTTACATACGTCTGTTTTGGTCTTTTTCTTACATTTTCGTTACTTTAGAAAGAATAATCTATTCTATTCAAATCCTTTAATAATAAATTAGCCGAATGATGCATATCACGTATTACAGCTAAAGTAAACGAACAAAATTTGCTTTTTTTGTGCTTACACATACAAATGATCTATAATTGGTTCGTGCTAAATAAATTGTTGCGCCAAAATTTTTGTCACTACATTCACGATTACGGGTTAAATAAAGCACAGAAAACAGATGAAGTAAAAGTTTATAATCAAAATTAAAAGTTTTTCAAAAAATGCTTCCTCTGACCTCTCCCAATTTTGTTATTACATTATATTATTATGATCTTCAACAAAACGGCACTAAAACATTGCTACTAAGCTCGATAACTGTAAATAATCAAGCGTATGGAAACCGCCATGTCCTTCCCAATCGTAAACAAAGCAATATTATCCCTCCGAACTATGAAACAAAAGTAACTGCATCCAACCCACGAACTTTTTCTGCATAGGTAGACCAGTAAGGAAGTAAGGAAGTTTCAGCAGTAAAATTTGTTTGCGCGGTGAATCCTAAAATTAATATGTTTAAACCATATGTTTATGATGAGGTATATTAGTTTACTGTCAAGTATTCTCGAAGTTGACTGCAAATAATACTGCTTCATAGTGTCAATTGTAAAACAAATAAAGGAGAAAACAAATTAGGAAGAAAAAAACTGTCGCGCTATAAAACAGAAAGAACTTGCACGGTTTTTGAAATAAATGCGTGTTTCGAACGTACTGTTTTGTAAATAGACGTACCGCTTGTTAATGTAAAGTCGTAGCTAAGCTCATCTAACATGTTACGTGGTACAGGAATTTCAATACCGGTGCGTGGTATTGAATGTGATGTGATTGAGTCAAAGCTGAATAAAAAATACAAATTAATCATTTAGTGTAAACTGTGTCCCTTTTTATGGAAAACTACAAATCATGCAGAGGACAGGCTGCATTCGATGTAAACTAGTAAACATATCTGAAGGATGATGGAGACGCCTTGCTCCTCGTTGTAAGAAGTATGCCCCTAAACATCGCATTAACTTATACATTGTGTTTTGAACATTTGCTGCAACACTGGAAAATGGAAATCTTTACAGGATGTCTTCGAGCTACACCATTATATCAAACGGCGGGGAGCCCACTTATGTCAAATTTCCACGTAGGTCAAATTTTGTCGAACGTAGTTTTGGGTGGTTGGCGGCTTTAGCTGCTAATTTAGTTTTTGAATACATTAAATATGGTTTTCCTGTTACTGCCAAGCAACTGTTTCAATTCCGCATTCTTACTTGCCAGCAGTGTTGTTAATTGTCGACATTTTTTTATGATATTCGCAGTAAGCGGGTGTCAAAATCATTTTTTTATTATGATATTCATGGTTAGCATGACACGACTCTCCAAAAGCGACAATCATTTGTGCAATAACAACCAATGCTTTTGCGATGATATGATTGCAAAAAATGTGGAATGAATGTCATTTGACATTTTTCATGAGACTCCAGAACTGCTTAATCGTGCATTTATCGATACTTAGCCATTAGACCACTTGATATTTTCACTCAGTCAACCAGGAAAATGGTGTTATCTTATAGAAGTATAGAAATTCACACGAAAACACGAAAAAGGACTCATTTTTGATGAAGATCTAGTTCACTTGAGCTACGGCAAAATCAAAAAGTCAAATGATTGTAGCAGAAAAATATCATCGTGTCAAATGATATTTTTTCGGTGATTTTCGAATGAATGCTTGGATCTAAAATGCGATGCTTCAAAAAGTATAATTTTGTAAAATTTTATGTCAACGACTATCACCGTTCGCCACACTGCTTGCCAGTGACATTTAGTGGCAGATGATTTCAGCGGGTCTGATACTTTAAGCACCGACAAACCGACGTGACACTGGCGTTACAAAAGTGTCCCACACGAAAGTACTGTCATTCACCAGTGAGGCGAACACTTCTGTCAAAGTAAACTCTGTTCACTGCTGCTTCGATGTAAACAACTTTTCTAAATACAAATGGCAAAGGAAGTGTGAGGCAAGATTTTGTGAGAATTATTGGACAAAACACCCAGGAAATCATTTTATAAGTTTCCAAATCAATGCAAAAGATGTGAGAAGTACATAAAACAATACGCATACGAATTTGCGAAGAAAAACAAAAAGGGGGTTTAGCAGTTTCTTCTCTGTGTCAGTGTAGTAAGCGAATCATTATAGAGATGGCGCTAGGTTTAACGTATTTTCATTTGAAATAAGGAGACAACTTTTGAAGCTCATTTTGTACGAAGTGTCACGTCGGTTTGTCGGTGCTTTAAGTACAGTTTGTGAAGTGCAGGTTACCCCCGAGATACTTTTATAAGAGGATTCGGAGATACACAGTTTAGCCAGTCATTTCATCAGGTCTAAATGTCGTTTGAAAAGATTCAAATTTCAATCTTCAGTCAGTATCATATCAAATCATTTATTTAGTGGCCAATACACCTAAAGCAAACTTACAACAATATTAGCCATATTTTGGTTGATAATCACGAGTTTCGACTTACGCGGAAATTAGTGATTCGTGGTTTTTCTCGATCAGCGTTAATAGCGTATAACGGGAAAAACTACATATGCTATACTATAGGTAACTACATAAGCATATACTATAGGTATAAATTCGTGTACCTTATTGTTGATCCATTCATATAACGGAGCGAACCTATCCGATACGTTTTCCCATCTCTACTATAGAATATACGACAGCCGCCATGTGCGGGTTGCATAAATTTGGGAGTACAGCCGTAACATGAAAAATGCATTTAATACTGTATACAGGAAAATCTTGACGTACGATCCATTACACAATCGTCAACATACGTACGTGTTAACGCTTTAACCGTCATGTGTACAACTGCCTACCCGGGTAAGTATCGCATCTTTATTCCAAAATAACTTTTGATTAAAAAATCGTCTCGACTTCAAATTTTAAAAATGCCTCAGAAAAGATGTTTTCTACTCATGTGCCAAAAATAAAAAATATCAAAAATGTTTAAATATTTTTTTAAAAATTATTTGAGTTTATATATCCTTCACATGTACCACCGCCTACCCGGGTAGGCCATACATTTAATATGGAAGAATGATGTTTTTCGTGGTTAAAAGCGTATATCTTTTGAATTACTTGTCGGTTTTGAATGAAAATGGTAAACAATAATGTTTTATAACATATCGCTGTAAAATTATAATTTTAAAACTCCCATCTATATTTTTTTCAATCAAAAATGTGCTGTAACTTCAACACCCCAACCGGCCTTGCCGCATGTTTTGAGAGGATGCTTATGTCTTTTTCCTTTCTTACAAATGTTGTATTACAGTGTAACAATATTTTGAAATTAACGTTGGAACCATCTCTTTTAAAATGATACCAACCACTACAAGCAAACAAAATAGAATTGGCTGATAGTTAATACACACATTCATACTTTTGTCATAGTGTTACTGCCGAATAGGGATGGGTGTTTTGGAGCGCACCAATGGCTCCGATGTCGGCTCTGCACCCACGGCTCCAGAGCCCGATCCACATCAACAGCTCCGGAGCCGAATCCGCACCAACAGCTCCGAAGCCGGCTCCGTACCAACAGCCCCGGAGCCGGCGACGAATCAATGGACCAACGGGTCTGGACTAACGTGACAATAGAGCCTAATATTGTATGATAGCCTAAAAAACTAATCTATCTTCTCGCAAGCGTACCCGATGTACCCAAAGCTAATACCCGATGAGATTGTGTGATTGTTGCACAATGTTCACTTATCGATTTTTTTTATAGAATCCTTTCAACATTATATACTCAGCTAATTATGGATCTTCCCGATTGAAACTTTATTGAAAATGATTTTTTGGGGTAATCTGTAACGGCTCCGGAGCCGTGAGTGCGGAGTCGTTGGTGTGGAGCCGGTTCCGGAGCAGCTGAAGTGGAGTCAGCTTCGGAGCCATGGGTGCGGAGCGGGCTCCGTTGGGTTGGAGTAGAGGAGGTTCCGAAGTTGTCTGGAGCCGGTCGGAGCCGGTTTTTAATAAAACATGATGAGCATATTTTATAGATCGTCAAAATATATTTTTATATAACAAGCAAAACAATTGAAAAATGTATATAACTTTTGAAAGAAACGTAAGTAAAGCTTAGTAAAAGACTAATCATCCACTTAAAACATGCGGACTGGCCAGTTATGGTGGTGGAGTTAGAACATAGTTTTGATTGAAAAAAATCATGATAGGATTTTTAAAATTTTAATTTCACTACGATATGTTATAAAACATTATTATGAACCTTTAAGACAGTTTTCATTCAAATCTTATAAGAAATTCAAAAGATATACTCTTTTAATCACGAAAAACATCATTCTTCCATACAAAATGTATGGCCTACACGGGTATGCGGTTGTACGATTACGTAAAGTTTTTTGGTCGTACACAAGACGGTTAATGAAATTAATAAATTATCGAAACATATTTTAGTCAAAACTCGCTTTATAATAATTTTCTACTTTTTATTTACTGTTGTACATTGATGGATAATCTACAAACGACATTTACGACATACATCTTGCCTTCGACGTTTTCTACTGTACTGAAAAATACAGTCGTATGTCAAGGGTCTCATGTGTTAGATATAAAATTATTGGAGATTCCATAAACTTTATACCGAAGGATTCAAAAGGTATTACTTTTTTTGTACTATTTATATATTCTACAAAAAAATATACATTTATATTGTGTCTATAAATGTTTTTTTTTAATATGTTATACATCGATACAATACAATTTTCACTATGTGCCCTGACTTTTTACATTATAAATTGAGCATTTCTTTTTTATTTTTTTAGGAGGCATTTTTACTTATTTGGCAAATTGAGCAAAATTATCAGCAAACAAAATTTAACTAACATCACCTAAAACCAGGCTAAACCAGGAGCACAAACCTAAATATAATATTTTAACTACTATAAATGCAAGCGTACATCATTCAATCATTTAATTTATTTTATGCTATTCTCTTCTAAATACGCTTTAATGACTATTTTCCGTTTATAAATAAGAACCAGATGAATCGTAGCATTTTTTGTTTTATTATTTTAGTGGCATAGCGCTCACAGTTGTAAAGTAAGTTACAATTTGAAATGTGCTCAACAACCCACGGACAAGTGAGCAAAGAACGGTTTGAATGATGTGTGGTATGTCATTTAAAATATTTGATAAGGTGCAAAATGAACACTGTAGGAACAAAGGAAATCCCTGATGGTGGTGAATTTTTCAATGTGCTCACACTTATTCTTGACACAGATTGGTGGAAATGTGCTCGTTGCAGTTGTATGGTCACATCAAAACGATAGTGCGCTTTCTCTGTATAGTCGTCGTACGTTTGGTTGAGGAAAAGGTCTTCTTAACGAATAGTTGAAACTAGCAATTGACTAGCATCGGTTGTTCTTCAGGCAAATATATGCAGAGTTAATATGCAGAGTGTATAATAAAATCATTAGGAAATGATGTGACAAAAATAAAGATAGCGATCAATCAGATTTCCCATCCGACCGACCGATTTGTGCAACGCAATAAATTGTTTTCATATAGGATTGCTGACAAATTAATGTTGCAATTAGTGCATTATTACCATCAGAACTACATAATGGAACTAAGAGTGCGAGGTACGTATCATAAAAAATATTCTTTTTCTATTGTATAAAAAAAGAATATTCTTTTTTGTAATTCATTCAATTATACAGCAGTATTGTAGATTTTTCGCTTAACCCGTTATCAGAATGAACTGAACAAACGTGTTGTTCAACTTGAATGCGTTGGGGTAAAAGAACCAACGTGCACTCTTGAGTAGATAAAACAAGATATAACTGCTCTAAACAGTGGAGTGAAATATATAAAACAGGAAAAAAAATCCCCTGGCACATTACTCTTATCGTTTTGCAGATATTTGAACAACCGAGAGTTCCTCGCATCTCTCGAGCACACGGGCAAGAGTAGAATATTTGACAAAGATACCGTAGTGATTTATTCAATATTGACTTAGTGATGAAATGTTGCATTGCAAAGCGTGTAGAATCGTAATTTTATTACACTAAAAAGTGGGAAATTGTGACCAAAAGTAAACTACATTATACCGCGTGATACATTACGTTGCACCTGTTATAGACCTTGCAAGGTAAAAAAGAAGCGGTTTATAAATTGTATTCACACCTGAGACTGAAAATAGTATTTTGTTCTATGAGATACTGTAATGTATGTGCGCGTACACATGCGTTTGGCATGGCATAGTAATCGACAAAAGAAAATGCGCCTCGACTTGGTTATGTAGAACGAATAATTAGGTTCACTTGATCTTTCTCTGTTCTCTTTGCAATAATTAAAGTGTATATAATATTTTAAAAAAATATAAACTGTTTCTGAAACAGGTAGCTAAGACTCAAAACTGTTTCTATAACTTGCATGTTAGTTTGTTATTTTTATTCATGATAAAGAGAAAATTTGTGATCCATTTAAATAAAAAAAGAAACAATAGTAACATACGTATGCAAAGAGAACATGCGAGAGACTAAGAGAAATAGTATTAAACTGAAACAAATGTGGTGAATTCTTCTTTGCTCTGAATTGAGGATCACGCATATCTCAGAGCTTGTCACAATCGCTACTTAAAATGCAGAGAACTGGCTCTCTCAGTCAACGTATTGAGCGCGTCAATGATACACCGACTGAAGCCTATTTCTTCATACGTCGAGAAACTAGTGTTATTTTTCTCATCCGACCAACCAGATCAGCAATTTAAGAAACAGTGTAAAAAGTAGCGCTGTTTGGTGTATCATTATTTTTAACATACATAACTTTAACCACAGATAATGGATAACATGAGTGAGTGTCTCGACCATTTTGTTACAATTTATTTTATATTTTCTGTCACAAAAAAATCCAACATTTTGACCATTTTATAAAAAGAGTTTAACATTTTACTATCGAAGTGTCAGAGTAACAACCTAAAATTAGTTAAAAAAAGTGAAAACATTTTTATAATCAATGTTATACTGTTGAAGTGTTAGATATACAACCTGGAATTAGTTAAACAAGTGAATTTATTTTTAAAAATCAATTCTTATCAAATGTCAAAAATGTAAGATTGTAAAAAGACATGAGTTTTTTTAGGAAGTGTTAGGAAGTAACCTTACTGCTATACTACGTCTATGCAGTTTAACTGTAAACATTCACATTAACGTTTGGTCGCGAAAACCATGATGCTGTATTGTCAACTGGATCTGTTAGAAGACGCTGAAAAACACATCGTTTTACTTGTGCTTGTTATTATATTGACGTGGGACTTGCGGTATCCGTGGATGGGTCCTAAACGATCGTAAATATCACAAATCTCTGTGGCATTTATGATCAATATTGTACGTACTATCATGCTGTTTGTTTTTCTATTAAAGAATACGCAGAATGCTTGTCAGACTGTTCATGACCACAGTAGTCAGATGATTGACCAACATGTGCTGCATTGGACTCGACTTTTTCTTCTGTCTAGCGTTTGTGTCACAATCAAATGAAAACAAGCGATTATCGACAAAATGCATCCACGACGAGCGTATTGAACCGGTTTTCTGTTTCATCCTATACATTCCCGATTGTGGAGGTCACTGCCGAGCTGATTGTGAAGTAAAATAGACCGATATGAGTTCAGATTGTGTCCTAGACCTACACAACAACGTTAATCGAGAGACTATCTTCATTAATAAGCTCCGCAGATTGACAGCAGCCACATTGTGTATACTCTTGTGTATATTACCTTACAACGAGGCTGCTTTTGACCGATGTATATTGATTTTGACAAATTTGAACGTTGTTAAACGAGGAATGTTTACTAACCTGTTGAACGTGGCATTGCAATGTTTTGTAAAACAAGAACTATAAGTTTGTTATGACCTTAGGTCAAATAAGTTCACTTGAGTTAAGATGAAGAAATGCATATAAAAAAAACAAATAGTGCAGTGAAGAAGTCAGAGTAAAAAAAAACATATAACCAGGAGATAACTCTACGCATGGTGATTCGATCAGAGGTGTTACAGGTTCCGGTAAAGTTCACGGTCAAGTGGAACGAGACCATGTGCTAACAAGTCAAGACCCGATGAGGCAGAATGGAAACGGTATGGACAACGTATCGGCAAACAATATATACCGTACACTAAATTGTGTTCACCTCCAACCGAACCCAAACATACTAATTACTTTCGAGAGCGAATCTATTAACCCTTAGGTGCTCTTGAACATATGTAAGCGCAAGTACGTGCATAATGCTTGAATTGGGATTTTTTGGCAATCTTTTGAGCAAGACTGAAACATTTTTCAGTTAATTATGTGTAGAAAAGTAAATGAACGTTGAATGCATTAATGAATGCTTTAATTTTAATTGATCTACGACTATTTACGCCATATTTATAAGAGAGCTCGAAGCCGGTAATATCATTTTGAAAGTATCGTCATTGGTACCAATCACCAACACAGCCATCCCCTGCTACTATTACACTACCCATACCAATACTATTCCAATTGACCGTTACCATGACGATGGCCACGAAACAACGGACCGGTTTGATCTACGTGTTGCAAAAGACTGTTCTACGCGTTGCTTGTGCGGGGTGTGCAGCAAAACAGCTAGCTAGTGGTCGGTAAACAAATTGTGTTGGTGTTTGTTTTTCAGTTTTGTAGGCAGCATCGTTTCAAGTTCATGCTCTCAGTCACATTCGTCTATCGCCACATTAGTAAAAGTGCCCGTGCGTATACGTTACCGGTGTACGATCGAAACGCAACAAAACTTGTGCGATCTCGTTGTGCGCCCCCATGTACGCACTCCACGTACGGCACCCGTGAGATTCACGTATCAGTTTAGCAGTGATCGCGAACGCGTCTGTTACGCTATGTGTCAGTCGTTGGGCGGGTGTAACCGATCGTTGGAAAATGTGTTTTTATTGAATAGTTAAGGTACAATCGGTTTTTGTTGAATGTGCTTCGCTTAGTTATAGAAATTATGAAACTCCCAAGAAGATAGATACAGTTTACTCAGCCAAAAGTCTATTCCCATTATTGGAACAGAGAAGTGTTGTTCCTGCCAGTAGTATCACATCGGTATATAAACAAGCTCCTTTGCCAAAGGGAATTTCAATCGAAGTGAGTGAACATGTGTGAGTAAAAAAGAAAACAAACATGGCTTTACATAAAACGAATGGTGTGCGGAGGAGCATATGGTGCAGAACAGAGGAGATGTTTTATTTATAGACGGTGAAATTGTGAATCGCGCCAAATTGTAGTTACTTAAATAACGAACATTATAGGTTGAAGCATTGACTTTTTTGTCTGCGAATGTTCCTACAAACATTACACTAGTTAATAATAACACGTACTGTTTGTTGAACTGTGATGCTACCAATTACTGAATTACTAAGAACGTGGAAGAGTTTAGTTTGATCGTACCTAATTGTTTTAGAAACAGTTTCAAAAAAAAACAACGGTATTGCATTTTATATTTCTTTTCCAATACAATCTAGAAGAGATAAAATCGTAAACCAGAACGCGAAGGTTGGATAAACCCTTAACGAAAATTACGCATTATTTTCTGATCTTTACTGTGCGTTGGGATTTGTTGTTGTTGTTGTACGAGTCCAATTTGAGCAACAAAACATAACGGATTCGGTTAAGTTTAAATCGGTGAATAATGCATGACGAAACCTTCCGCATTTCTCGCGTTCAACGAACCAGAGATGCTGACAGTTGTAAAGTAAATTGAAAGTTTGCTCCAATTTTCGCTATTTCAGTGGAGTGGAGTAGACAATATAAATGTAACATAATGGAAGAAATCACACTGCAGTTTGAACGTTGTTAACAATTCGAATTCCTTTGGGTTCTCAGTCAGCGCCGATGGACGACTAGTGCAATGCAAAATTATCTGCAGTGACGTTCACCATTCAATTGATTGTTTTAATAGATTGGTCGTGATCACTTGGAGTGCTTTCATAGTCGACATTTGAATCGTTGGCGCTGCTTCCTGCTTGAACGACGAACTACAAAACGTTTGTGAACATTCGATCTTTGCATAATGTAACTCTAGTTAAAATCCATACAAAAAACAAATCGTAACGCGGAAGACTAACCAACTTCATTAGGCGTTGGTTTCGACTCAAGTGAAGAATGACAAAAAGCCACAAAAAAAAAACACTCCATACGTGTCTAGCCATGCGCTCAAGGTTATCGTGATCGTCGAAGCCGGAGCTTAGGTTTTGGGGCTAGTTTTCGACCAGTTCCCACTCTTATTGGTTTCCGCGTGACGAGGGTTTCAAATTTGGTTTCAAACATGTGCATTAAACAAGGACGGTTAGGACGGTTTAGGTTAGTGTGGTAAAGGCAGAAATTTGGTGCTAGATTTGTTTCTTGACTCGCTCCTATACGCAGCTGACTAACGATGACGACATCGCACCACGTGTACTATCTGTGCTAGTGACATTGAACTTCACCAATCACCAAGGACACCGATAGTTCTATGCTCTATGATCGAGTTAGTTAGCTCATTTGCCCGATCCACTGAGCACAGCGCGTAATAATTGATACCGTTTTGTTGATGTGAAAACTGGTTCTGATGCAACTATAGGTGCACAAAAGAAGTTATCAGGTGAGCTACGTGACACATAGTACAAACCAGTTGGGACCATTTAGCTTGCGGCATCTAGTTACTGGGAACAACTTGTTTACTCGATACAGTTACAACGCATGCGAACGTACGCTGCAAAGTAGAAGTATGCCTCTTTTACAAGTTTAAGAGTGCCATTCACCAGTGTAAAAAGGTAGAGCCTGTGTATCATACGAACAATGCTGTGTTGCTTCAATATTTTGGTATTCCTGATAGAGAATGCAATGATATGAATTAAAATTTGTAAAAAATATAGTTTAGTTTTGTTGGGTGTAGTTATTTCACTTTTCATTTCATTTTTTATATACATAAATACCTAGTAGATCACAATACAACATATTTTCCGTATTTGGATGGGACTTTATGCTTTAACCTAGAATAATCGATTGAAATGTACCATTTGGTATATGTTCAAATAGAAAGAGGTATCTAACAGAAAGTCTCATGTTACGTAGGAAGGTATATGGCAAGCTGGCATATATAAAATAAGACTAAGAAACCACAAGTCGACAAAAAAATCAATAGAAATTCAAGAATAATAGAATAATTAGAACAAATATATTAAATTTAAATTAGAATATTAGAATAAAAAAAAATTAAATAAAAATGAAGAAAAAATAGAATGTTCCGGACTCATTGTACAGGCATCAACTCGTACGATTTAACAACATGACCGCCATGGGTTCAAGCCTCGAATGGGTTCGTGCCCCCATGTGTAGAACTGACTATCCTGCTATGGGTAATTAATAAGTCACTGAAAGCCAAGCCCACTCTCTAGTGGTAGATGCAGACCTTGACCGACACAGGTGCAAAGGTTGTGCCAAAGAAGGAAGGAAGGAATTTAGAATAATAAGTGTAAACTTATTTCTTTTAAACGACTGCGATCTTTTGTTCACGAAGTGAGCTGTTCCAGCGTGTTCCTGTAACAATAATGACATGCTAAAGAAGATGATCTCAAAACTAATCAAGAAAAAATTATAAAATTTTTAATTATCAGTTCATTCAAGGATTCTAATTTCTAAGATTTTGGTTATTTTGTTTAATTGTGTTAAATTGAAACTAATATTTTGTTTTTTTTTTCTTTTTTTATTATTTCAGTCATGTCACTAGAAGAAACACGTCGAACCCAGCGACCATATCGCTATGGGATGATGCTGTTATGTGTTGGCGCATTGGTGAATTGGTTGGGTCTGGCCGAAAATTATTCAGAACCAGTACGATATGCGGGAGTTGCATGTATTTTAGGTAGTTACTTATATCAATTATACCTCCAGCAAGTTTGGTTATTATCGTCTTCATATCATCATATTTTATACGCCTATTTGCAGCAGGTGCCTGTCTCATATGTACTGCAATGTGTTGTTGGCTTCACACACCCGGTCGATCGGGAACGAATGGTGACGAGGTAAGGGCGATAGCGATTCATATGCGATTGAATATAAGTAAAATTTATGTTTTCCTCTTAATTTTCAAGGGCGATGATCCTGTTCACGTCATTAGTGCTAATGATGAACGAAGGAGTGAAAAGCCTCCTGACTACGACACTGTTGCTGCCGCCCCACCAAGCTACGACGATGCGATCAAGCTTGATCCTGCCGCTCTTTTACACTTATCAATAGCATCGAACGTAAATGTCAGCAGTAATGCGAATATCAATTACATCCCTACAGTACATCCTAGCTCATCCCATACAATGAGTAATAGTAATTGTACTGAAACCGTTCAAAGCACTGAAGGTAGCCAAATACTAGACTGTTCTATTACCGTTTGCGATGAAAAAATGTGTTCCGAGAAACCACCTCCCTACGCAGAACCAGTCGTCTGTGGCACAAGTATTTCATCTGAAGAACGAACATCTCGCAGTACTAACTGAACTACCGGGATGCGTTTAGCTCTATCACGAATATAACGAACTTTCTATAATGTTTTGCGTTGAAGTTTCCTGCCCTTCTAAATCAGGAAACAATAAGCAAAACACAGAAATCATGGCTGTGTTCGTATTTCTTAAATTGTAAGCTTCCGTTTCCTGCACAGAAATGTTCTAGTTAAATATCAAATCGCGAAGAGCGATAGAACGTAGGTGTCTGCAGCACTCAACTAAAATGCTGTACAGTATTAGCGATGCCATAATTAAAGCGAACGATGTTCGTAAGAAGACAACGTATTTATACTTAAATCATGCTCAACACTCCCAACATAGTTGAGGATTTCTATTGTATCAGTCGTAATAGCGTTTACGCAAAGATAAAGGAATTGTAGCTAGGGAACCTTATTTACATTAGCACTCAGTCGATAGGAGCCTAAGGAAAATATCCAAACGATTCTGGGGAACTGAATGTACATATGATCACGGATGTAATCCTGCCTTATAATTGGATTTATTTGTGTGATAATAGTACCATAAGTGAATAAAGATTCCCATTATCATGTATCCATTATTGCAATCGATCTATGCTTGTTTCAGCGTGCACTATGTATCACAGTCTGTAATCGTACCATAGTTTGATTGTTTAGTTATGATGTGAATTTGTATTCAAATGACATCATTCTAATAATTAATTCTCTCTCTCGTTCGATGTCAATACCGTGGTTCCAGCTGATTGCAATGTACTTCAGGTGGTCAAGCGTTGTAGAGTGCCCGATATGTTCTGCGATATAGACGGTTTTATTATTGGTAATAGAGCAAAATTATCGCATTATTACACACGAGTTGTACCTACCTGCCGCAAACTTTCGAAGACTAATTTCCCTCGTGTATGATGAAATGATTTGTTCAACGGCGTCTAGCGTTTTGCGGTAGTTCCATGTGCAACCAATTACATCGTGATGGGCGAAAAACTCGTTCAAGGATTTGATTTTCTCCATAACCACCAAGGCATTTGTTTTGATATCTTCCATTATTGAAACCATCACCATCAGATTTTTACAATACAATTGTAAGTTCTCGGGATAAGGATCCGGATCTGTTGTTGCAGAATGTGGCAGAATGTTTTTCTTAGTGTTTCTTATCGCATTACAGTATGAGATTCCCTTGTCTGCAGCTTGTATCCATTTTTGGTGTAGCTCTATAATGCTCGTAATCGCCTCCTGTATTCTTAAAGTTGCCACATTTCCAGGTGATGTTGGAGTCCGTGGGGATTTGAGTCTATAGGAAGTAATACTATGCCGGTCCGGAGTCGCAGACATGTTTTTTGTGTAAAATATTTAGGAAACGAAATGTGAAACACGATGACAGACAACAAAACAAACAAACTGTCAAACACAATGATAACGGTGGGTAACGCTTAATAACGCGTATGATTTTCGCATAGTGGGTAAAGATGAAATAATTTAATGGCCAAATGTCCCACTACAGTCAGCCCTCATTAGTTGAACTTCGATTGCATGATAACCCAAGTAGCAAAATCTATTATGAAACCGTTAAAGTATGACTAAAAGTATTACGTTTAGCTTTTCATACAGTAGTAACTCCAGAGCTTAAAACACTGCATAATGCTTTCCTTGGTTTGTTAATGTTTCGTTAAATTTTAAAAATTTGCCGGTATGTTTAACGAAAAAGATCAAATTAAACAAAAAAAATCGACAGAAATGCCTATGCATGCAAGGTCTTTGTTAAGCTTAATGTTCTTATATTTTCATGTAATTAATTATAAAATAAAACACTTATTCGTTTATTGAATAAAAACACAATTTCATTTGGTAACCGCATCACACCATTTTCTTTCATTCACGCGGATTTCGTCTATCTTAAGCATGGAGGTCAGCTACAGCCTTGTATGGAAAAGATGATGTCCAAACGCTATCCGAATTGAAAATGCTGCGAAAACTTATGTAGTTCATGCGATGAAAATGATAATATCGATACCCCGACCTGTTGTAAAAGCATGATGATACACAAATTCCACAATAACTGATAGAAATTGTTGCAGCCGCATTGGTTTGTTGTCATCTTCCACAATACACGCGAGGCTTGGCAAACTTTTTGCCATAAGAAAAAATGACGCACCATGTATAGTATATCTCAACAATTATCGTCATCAAAAGCATATTTTTTTTTACAAGATATAAATTTTTTAAGTGTTAAGTGGCTACAACCTATGATTTCAAGCAAAATTATACGAAAATACGTAATAATTTCACTGAACACCTCGAAATTCGATTTACGCTAATATTCGAGATACGTTATGCCCCGAGTTCGCATTAATAGCGTATATTGAGAATACCTGTAGGCCCAAATTGAGGTGGCAAGATGGCGTGGAGGCATCCGCCATTAAGGGCGTTGGCAACGCTTTTTCGCATGCGATTTTATCGGACGGCCTGTCAACTTTTTATATGGGATTTGACAGATTACGTCGGACGACGAAATCGCACGTCCGACGTTATCTGTCAAATCCCATATAAATCTGGTCCGATAAAATCGCATCCCATCAGCGTTGCCACCGCCCTAAGGACGGGATAACGGACTGGCAGACGAAGGCGCGAGACCGCGAGCGGTTTCGGACACTCCTGAGGCAGGCCAAGACCGCAAAGCGGTTGTAGCGCCGGATAAGTAAGTAAGTAAGTAAGTAAGTAATTGAGAATACCTGTATAGTTTAAATTGAAACTAGTGTAGCTAAAATTTGAAAAACACTGTCTATATTGACCCTAATTGAAAAAAAATCCCTAAAGAAACTCTTTTTGATTTTTGACGGTTTTAAAATACTATTAATAATCAAATAGATTTTTTATGGCTACATGGGAGCTATTGAATTTGTCCATTTGTGATAAATTATAACTGATTTATGTGTTATAAGTGCTTCAGATGATTTAGTCAATAAATTAAGTTTTTGATAAGATCGCTGCCAGGGTCGAAATTACATTAAAAGTAAAATAAGTTTAGTGGAAAAATATTTTATATTTTGAACAAGTTTAACGCACACTGCTTTTCAGTTCTTATGAGTGAAATTGAATAGCAGAAAATATAGGACATATCTTAAAACCCATGTGCCACAAATGCAGTAAACAACTCAAGCTCTCTGCTTAAAAGGAATCATAAAAGACTCTGTTTAGCAGATGTTACACGAGCATTTTAAACAACAACAGAAAGCTGGTTGTGTCATCTGTTCGTGAGATAGCTAACCAATGGAGCTTTTTTCGATTTGATAACTTTTACCTTTCCTCTGTTATGTTGTAAAGTTTTAATACTAAACTTTAATGTACAATAATCAATATAGAGGCAAGCAAAAATTCAAAGATCCCGATGGTGGTGTTGTTACTCGAGTATATGACCATAGGACCATTTTGCTCGCAAAGTTATCACTACTTATACCCGAAAGTTAAGAACTGCGTAACTCGGGAACAAGACTGTACGCGATTGCTGTTCTTTTCTTGCTATTTGTTTCTCATACTTTCAACCGATGATAGTGTTAATATCCTTCTAACATGCCGAGTAAAAATCAATGAAAATGGACGTGTGGTTAGAAACACGGGTATCAACACCATCGATCATCATTGTATTCACGCTTACCTGTGTACTGGTACAATCACATCGGAATTAAGTATTTTTACTCTTCAACTTCCAATCTTACCATGAAATCGATCCGTACAAAAGTACAAAAGGAAGGTGCAAGTTACAGTAGTAATGAATGCTTCACTGGATATCCATCAACAAATATTACCTTTAAATTTAAAGTTTGTGTAAAATGTCATGCGGTTGTCATAAAAAAACATGGTTGAAGTTTTTTTTTCGTGAAGTCTAGGGATGTCGGGAGGACAGACATCTGTTATAAAAGCGCTGGTATCAATTCATATTATAATGCAAAACTTGGCATAAGCAGTAATTTTCAATTAAATTGAAGGAGTGACCGGTGATCTCTCTCTCTCTCTCTCTCTCTCTCTCTTTCTCTCTCTCTCTCTTTCTCTCCCATCCAGCCACCCAGTATCCCAGGTATCCAGCCTAGTGTTATGTATTCATTCAATTAAATTGTAGAACAATTTTAAAAATCATAATCAAAAATCATGTGCACTTCTTATACCTATGCTCGGTTTAAATGAAAGAAGAGGTCTCACGGCACAGCCATCAACTCACACAACTTAACTTCATGTCCATCCTGGGATCAACTCTAAAATTGACCGTCCCCCGTAGCAAGGACAGATTATTCGACTGCATTACTGAATAAGTTGCGAAAGCGCCGCTAAACCTCGCAGATATCGTTTACTACGGAAAAAACGGAAAAGAACAGATTCCTCATTGTAAAGTGAGGGCCAAACTTCAACTCAAAGCGGCTATTGAAAGAGTGAAGTGGAGGGTGTCGCGGCGAACGGATGTTGGCGGATGGGGACTCCGTGCTTTGGCCGTTCGTTACTAATTGATATAAGTAGCCACCGGAGTTTCTTTCACAGTTCTTTCATTAGTTGTGAGCCTAATAATCGCGACAATTCATTAAAATACCAAATCTGTTTAAAAAAAGGTAAATAGTTGTCAAATTAGATTCACAAGCGTGTGAACGATTAAAATTAAAAATCAGTTCAAACAGTTTAATATGATTCTGAAATTGTGTTGTCACATCATTGCATTGCTTACAATATTGACGAATTATTTAATAATTACAGTGGAGCGCTGATTATCCGGGCTCTTCGGGACTCGACCTCGTACGAATAGTCGAAAAACACGGATAATAAGTCAAAGTAATTATTCTATCACCAATTCATGATTTGTTTTTGAATTTTTTTTTATGTTTTGGTAAAACCTAGCCAGTTTTTAAAACTTCATGTTTTTCGAATATTATATTGGAAATGTGTCATGAATTATAGTGTTTTTTGTTAAGAAAATGTATTCTGATACCCGTTTTTTCAAATATCCTCTTCAGCACGCAACCACACATACGACAGTGTATTGTGCAATGGATGAACAATACAACATAACACTTTAAATTTTAGTGAGACCCTGTTACGGTTATTGTGCCAAAAGCGGAGAAACATATTGAGGAGCTCTTTTTTAATTAATGATTAACATTATTATACATAGCAGGGCAGTGCTGAAAAAATCCATACTTGCCATTTGTGAACAGTTATTGCGTCAAGGTAGAATTATAGGCTTGCCGGTTGGTACGTCATATTTTTCCTTGATACATCCTTTGTGGATAGGAATCGGTACTACAAAGCACATGATGGTATTTTCACGTGCACGTAGAAAAGTGCTAGGTGTTTATCATAAATTGACACTCTGGATGCCTTCCCTGCTCCCGAAGTTTCATCGTCATGAGAAAAATGAAAGCGGTCTTGTTCCTGAAGCTTAGAAACATTGTACCAAGCGACCATATTTCCTTGATGGCTTCTTCACATTTTGCTCATTCATTTAAGGCATTAGCGCTGCACGTTGCTATCACAATAATCAGAAGCGACAACATCGTGAAGCGTATTACTTATCAGCTATTTAACATCAGTTCATGAAGCGCCCTTCGCAACGTTGGCTCGTCTCGCATAACGCTTCGCTTGATGTTTAGTCACTAGGAAAGGTGGGCCCGGTGGTGATGTTTAGCTTTCGAGCGCGATGAATCGGTTTCGATCGGAGGACATTGAAAAGATTCCAGTCGCTGCCAAGACTAAAGGTTCTTTATTTTTAATCCTTCTCTGTAACCATCCCGTCAGCCATCATCAGTGACATTGCGCTTCATACCGATCTCGTCCCGCCAGGGCTTGTCTTGCCCCATGAGTTGGTGCGCCCGACCCTTCTGGTTCTCTTTTTAGTGATGCTATATAGTAAGCACATTCCCGGCTCTTACTGCCCTACTGGGGACTGGAAGCCCTCGACAGGGGTAAATATGGCATGAACGGGTCGTTTACGGGGTATCGTGGGTTGAGGCCTGTGTTGTGAGTTTAGCTTGACGGAGTGTAAAATAAATTAAAGCCCCCGACCACCTTAGGTTCGGCCGTAGCAAACGACCGCAGGATCAAAGAGCTCAGCATGAAATCGGAAGGTTAAATGGTTTCCCTGCGGAGGTTGTCGTGGAATGTTTTTCTAGCTTTTTCTATACGGTTATAGGAAGGCAATCAGGATTGACGAATTAAGTGCGTGGCAGGTAGGAGTGATGTTTTGGGATAAACGACAAAATGGATTCCTTTGATTTCGTTTAATTGGACCATGAAAATCGCGGTGATCATTGTAAACTATACCTACTATAATAGTCATTTGCATGGTGAATGAACGGCAATATGGTCGGTTTTAGCTGTTAGGTATGTTAGTGAATAGTTATGAACATTTTTCAGTATAGAGCAAAAAGCGATCTATGTGTCACTATTTAAAAAAAACTGCATTATGTGTCAAACGCTAATTGTTTCTTTATTAAATTTTTCAATAGCCAATTGAATTAAATTATTCTTCAAACAAAATTATGTACTTGGAATGTTTTATTATGAGATACTATTAATAATTGATTAAGCAAACATTTTACTAAACAAAATCAAATTGTCCGTGATACGCTGTTAATGCGGACCGCGAAGAAAACATTTAGTGTTCATTGAGTTTTCAGCAAATATATAACTAATTTTCGTATAATTTTGCTTGAAATGTTAGGTTTTGGCCATCGAATAAATTGTTTGGTAAAATTATAACCGATGTTTTATCATCTTGCAGGATTTATAAGACTCGACCAAACATGAGTTTATTTTACATTTGACATTTAATAAGTCATATTTAGAAAATTTTACCGTACATCTCGATGACAATCTGTACACATATTTGGTTTTAATTTTATAACTCGACTGGTTTTTGTAATTTTAATCAATCATTTGTAATTCTCTTTGTTCTATAACATATAGGAAATTGACATCATTTGCCATCCAAATTGGTTTGTTCTTGTGTCCGCCTGGAAAGAAACCTAAAATGAATCAAAAATTTCAGATGTCTCAAAATATTTACACACACACCCATAAGGTATATGAACAATTATAACGACTGTAGTGCAGAATAAAACTATTGAATAATAAAATAAAATATATTAAATAAACAGATGTAATGGGACGGTCTCGAAGTACAGTCCTCAACTCGTACGACTTAGCAACAAGCCCGTGATGGGTTCAAGCCCTATCCTGCTATGGTAATAAATAAGTAACTGAAAGCCAAGCCCATTAGTGGTACATGCAGGCCTTGACCGACAACGGTTGTTGAGCCAAAGAAGAAGAACAAGAAGAATAGATGATAGATGATGATGAGATACAAGATAATGGCTATAAAATACATTCTTATCAAATATATTTTCAAGTGTTTGTTCTATCAGCACTCTTTAAAACAGTTCATTGACTAGGAATTCGCTTCATTTTTAAGCTTCACTTCAACGCTGTGTGTCTTACAAACAGAAAAAAGAATGCTCGAAACATTGAAGCTACTTATACTTTTGTGCAGTGCTGTGTCAATTTCAGAATGTGTTGGAAATAGAAATAATACATACAGAATTGTCGGTGGCCATGTAGTAGACATTGAAATGCATCCGTACCAAGTGTCTGTACGTGAATTAAACGAGCACATTGTGGTGGATCGATAATTACCAATCGATGGGTATTAACAGCAGGTCATTGCGTAGAGTAAGATCCTTCAATTGAACTTGCAAGTTTATCGTGACCGGAATGATTTTCCGAATATTCGGGACAACATATTGACGATTTCTATTTGATCAACACTATTGCAGTGATACCATAGCTGCTTACATGAACGTGCGTGTTGGATCTGCGTTTTACGCAAAAGGAGGAACGATACATCCTGTGGACTCAGTGATCACACATCCAGACCATGTTCCGTATAGCTGGTTAGCGGACTTTGCTTTACTGCAATTGAAACAAGCGATAGTATTTTCTACAATCGCACAACCGATCGCTTTAGCCTTTCACCTGGATAATGCTTTGAGCAATCGAGAATGTGTTGTCACCGGCTGGGGACGCACTCTAAACGAAGAAGAAAGCTTTGACAAGCTACGGGTGGTCCAGATCCCGTTGGTTTCGCGAGTACTGTGTAATGCTACATACGAAGGAAAGATCGATCAAACTATGATATGTGCGGGTGACTTTGTTGATGGCGGCAAAGGCAGTTGTGCGTATGATTCTGGTGGCCCACTGGTCTGTGGCGATATGCAAGTTGGAATCGTGTCCTGGGGTAAAGGGTGTGCGATGCCCGGATATCCGGATGTATATAGTAGTGTTTTATACGCCAGAGCGTGGATCAACAGCATAGTACACAATTTCATTGAATGAATCAACCTGTTTTTAGTTTCTTATTTTATTACTGTTTCATTAGCTTTTGTTTGGAGGCAATTTATGTTTTGTTGTATGTACAGTTTGGCTCATCGCAGAATAAAAACATTTTCATCCACGTATAGAGCAAAGTGTGGCTCAATTTTTTGATGGATTGGTGGATGGTGGATTTGATGTGTTTTACATTTATTATCTGTAACGTTAAAACAAAACAGTCGTAAAAATGGCTTAAAATGTAGTTTTAACTTGACACAAATTTATACGTCAATTTGGAAACATAAAAGGCTTATTGTAAGCATGAGTAAATTCATCCTCTTTCTGAAAAAAAAACAACAACCCAAATATCGTCTAAAATTAGCCTTGATTATCCACTAAATTAAGAACCCTAGTTAGCATATAATACTGCCAATGGTACAAGTGACAGCAGAGATGACATGCAAATTTGGTCGCGCGATGCCCGTCATGACAGGAAAGCGAAAAGTCCTTAAACGGCTAATAGCAAACGAGGATAAACGCTACCAAAATAGCTTCGGTACATAAGACCGGAAGCTGCGTTCTATTCGATTGCATTCCGAAGGGTAGTTGTCAGTGTTGTCTGGTCGGTTGGTTTTTCGAATCATGCAACCAAACTCGGCCCTTCCGGTCGTTTGCGTTTAATGTTTCAACCGTCATGTTCTGTCGCGTATTGTGTTGTTGCGTGTTCGACAACATCATTCGGTTCAGTTTCGTGTTTTGTCATGTCAAGCGATTGGAAACACGTATTAGTAGTGTCGTGGACTAGTTCGCTACCAAAACTGAAATACGATATCAATACTATCAATATCGGGGAATAATAGAACAAACAAACATGTCTATATATAAGCATCTACTTTTTTGATAATATAAAATATTATGTTGAACTGATGTACCGAAATATATTTTGATCGATTAAATGATGTCATAACTGTGTTATAATACAATACAAAAACTGTGAAAACAGTGTTGTACCCCACACGGTCAAATATTATTTTTTCAGTTGGTGTATTTCTTATAAAAATGACCAGCAGATGTTGACACTTTGGCGGTAAGGTAATCTTTAACCTCTTAAATTTCATCATTCCGACGCATTCGTTGTACAAAAAAAAAAGGTTAAACTTCCTGTAACCAAACTTTTTAACCTTCGTTCAGGACGAATCTTTGTTGAATGTTTCTTCGTCGGTAAGTTTTTGTACGGAGCTATAAATCAAGGATGAGCCTTGGATCCTTTTACGCTCTCAGGAGCGTAAGCCGGAACGTTCTGTCCTAGGTGGGACTACCTTCATGGGGTGAATCTATTTTATGGGCAGTTTGAAGAGGGCAAAAATTTAGAAATATTTCATATAGTTTGCGTGATGCGAAGGGCATTGCGCAATACTCGAAATCAGATCGATGAAAATGGGTTTCGGTAGCGAATTGCAAACCAAAACCGTGACAAGCGTGACTTCCGACGCTTCTAGCTAGGTGTTTTACCTCCTTTACCTCAATGTTTACCATTATGCAAATTATCAGAGAACTTGTTCCGGCGAGGAATCCAATCGTCCGACCAGGCTGGCAATGGAGACCATACACCAGTGACAACAACAGTACAGGATTTTGATTTCAGCTTGAAGCAATTTCTGACCTGAACCTGGTGATTTTGGGGAAAGGTTAAAACGAATATGCAAATCAAAACTATAAATTCAATTCAGGTAAACGATCATTCGGTTTGTGTGAAAGTACATTCTAAATAGTTTAACGAAGGTCCATCACCATGTTTGATGGACAATATCGATTCGCATTATCAAATGTTGTGAATAGCAGATTGATTTAAAGTTAAACGAGTTTCAATTAATGTAAAATACGCGTTGGCTGTTTTTGTGCCTTTACTGTTGCCATTTGATGTTTAATATTGCTTTTCATAAAAAATAGTGTGAATAATGTATATTTGAAGTGATACATACAAAAACTAAAAAACAAACAAAATACGTTTAGAGCTGATAACGATGAGCAAATACAGATTTCGAGGTGCGCTATATAAACTATGCGTATGCGAAATCCGAACGGATAGTATCCGAGGACAAGGTATCAGGCCGACACATTGCGCTAGCCTCAACCACGCTATCGGAATAAGAAAATGTGATGAAGCAAACTGCAAGCAATCAATTATTCACGGAGAGTTGTGGATTATGGAACCAGGAAGCATAAAAAATGTATACTTTCCAAGCAGTCTGACTGACAGAAGGGTTTACTGTTCTTATCATCCGCACACTGGCAGCAAGTATTGCTTGTGTGTAGATTGTAAAAGATTGGAAGATAGTTTACATGTGTGTGTAGGGTTGGACTATGCATTACACAGTCGCGTAGTGCATACCGCTTCGCATGATGGTACAATTTGTGCCCTGTCTTCTCATCTTTTCGGGATGGCACTTTCTTCACCTGAGGCGGTGAGTCAACAAATGACACGGCTTGGCAACTTTCGTCTGTCGTGAGTTTTGCGATTACTTACAGGTCGTAGAATTGGGGTCGTGTGTAAGGCTGTAGCAGTGTACCGGAAAAGTAATCCGTTAGCCTGAAATGCAAAAGACCCTGCAAAAAATCAGGGTTTTAAAGATGTGTAAATCCTCCAGCTGATGTTGCTTTAGCTAATGTTTTTGTTAACAAATATGTAGTTTGCTCAAATAAATGAATGAACAACACTGCAAACAATACTTCAATTGTAAAATTTAGTTTCAGTTAGTAATTTATGTACAAATGTGTGCGGCGACTGTGGAAATCTATATCTACGTATATCTACTTTCTTAAAGTAATGTCAACATACATTAGCGTTCAAGGGTTAAGCCAAATAATAGAAAAGAAGGGAATTTTTCCTGGACACTCTCAGTCTGCAGTGGATTGGAAAATATCCTTTCATCTGTTGTTTTCAAACGGCGAATTCGACATACACTGCGCAGACTCGAATCGACTCGTATTTATCATTCCTAGTCAGTGAGCGCAGAGAATAGGAAGGACGAACAGAGAAAAGCAATACAGATTGAGTAAGAGAGAGAGAGAGAAAGAGAGAGAGAGAGAGAGAGAGAGAGAGAGAGGGAGAGAGAGATAGAGAGAGAGCGGGGGCCTGCCAAAATAACGCATATCGTGAGAGATAGAGAAGATAGCAAAGGAAAAATCCTTCAACATTCGTGCACCATCATCACTACATACCTATGGATAGGAAGCGCGGTGCCCAGACGTAGCCACAGGACGAATGAACAAACTTTTCCACCGGCGAAGTGCTTCGCTGCTTGTGGGGAGGCTCCATCGGAGAGCCGAGAGAATGTTTGGCCTTGCGTTCGGGAGGGTTGGATCCCTAGTATGGAGGTTGTTTTTTGATTTTCTCTGTAGTATCCTGAAGTACGAGGTTGTGCTCGACTGATGGTGGTAGGAATTTTCACCTTTCGGTATCGCACATTAGTCGAGTACAGTGAGTAGCTTGGTATGCACGGGACGGTTCGTCGTTGCTGTTGCTTGCAGCACGTCATGCGATTCTACCGGTACGGGTGTTTTAACGGCGACAGTCAAATGGAACGTTAAATTCGATCACCATCTTTGTTGTGAGCAGGGTGTAATTTGTTGAGCTATTTTCGTTTAGTAAAGGTTATTTCTTTGGTAGAAAGAGCAGCGTGAATAAGTGAGAGATCGCGAGGAAATGTTTTGAAAAGCAGTTTGAATTATAATGCTTCCTCACGATCAAAATGAATTAAAATTTAAATTGTGTTTCTGTTCAACGATGAAATAATTGAATCAAATTGAATCATTTAAACGGTGAAAGAGAAATTAAGTGAATGAAAACGGAATTGTGGTATTTTGGAATTCAAAAGCAAACAAGGAACGAAAATCATCTCGAAATGGAAAAGGAGCACACGGTACGTCGAAATGTAAAGCTATCGAGAAAGCCGACTTCATGAAATACAACGGCAAAAAAAAAATCCGAAACGCACTGCAAGGAATAAAATGAGCCGTGAAAGACCCGGCGGTAATTGTGAAGCTGGCAAAGGCAAATGCAAAAAGTGATTAGCAGTGGTTCCTTAAGTGAGTATTTGGGCATTCTTTATCAGCAGTGTGCACAATGAATGGAGGAAACAAGGAAAGCGAGCGCACCAGCAAAACAGGACAAACGCAACTGGGCATTGTTTGCAGCAGTAGATTCGAATATTGGAACGAATATGAGTAAATGAGTGCGACTGTGTGTGAGAGAAGGAAGTGAAATTTGATTAATTGAGTGTGATTTTCTTTCTGGTGCTATGGTTCCAACTCTTCCGGGCGCAGATTTAGCAGAGGGTGGCCAAATTTTTACTTTTCGGACCATTTCCGGCGCGGATGGTTCGAAAGGTTTGTTTTTCTTTTGAAATACCCATTTGGGAAAGGTGTGATAACGAGTGGATAGCAAGTCGTAGTTGTTGCTGAGGAGAGCAGGTTGCTGAAGTGATTTTAGGGGTTTTGTTTTCTCTGGTACTGGGAACAGGTAATGAGTGGCGGAAGCGAAAGAAAAAAAAAGTCTTGCAAATCAGCATAGCTTCTGGAAACGTTTCTTGAGGAAACAGCACCGGAAATGGGTCAGTTATAACGGTAGACCCAGTGATATCGAGCACGTAATGAAATTCTTAAATATATTGTGTTGTATGAAAATAGAATAAAGTTAATTGTAATGTATTAGCTGCGTGGTTTGTTTGTTCAGTAAGAAAACGCAGCTTTAAATAATTCTATGAAATAGTGCGCAATCCTTACTGAAATGTGTATATAGTTCAGTGTGTATTTGTCTTTTCGATCTAGTGTATTGTGATTAAAAGCTTCAAATAATGCATTGATAATTGAATTCTAATTTCTCTTAATGCAATGATATCTATTACACCTTTTATGGGTGAGTGCTCTGAATCGATCATATCAATCTTCTTATAGTGGTTAAATAAGGTATGAAAGCGCATAATATATATGGTGTTACATTTCATGTCATTTCATGATTCAAGACGAATATAGTCTTTGTGTTTAGCTAGTTGAAGCAATATGAAGTAAACGTGTAACGCAGGGCAATTATGTGAAAAACGTACGTGTGGAATACAATAATTTGTTTTCAGTTCGCTCTGGTCCAATGGAATATTGGCACGAAGCCCAGGCGTAAGGGTGAAGAATTCATCTGCCTGGAAAGGAGTGTATTATGTGTACGCTTCGATGTTGCACCAAACAACCATTAATGCAAGGAAATAGAGGATACTGTGATTCGCAAACGATGAGGAAGATCGGCATTGAACCGTTTCACCGTTGGCTAGCGCTTTTGCGAAAACGGAGATTTACCGACGGGATTGGCAAAAGCGGCATAGGCACATTCACCACCATTGGACTTCGACTACTTCTGGTGTTGCATGCTGTTGAAGGTATATATTGTACTGTATATTTTTATTGTTTCCCAGAATTTGCCGGTGATAGTAATATTTGATGGATAGTTTGAAAAAATATTCTTTTAATGTGTAAAATAATCTGGCCTTCTTTTCTTTTTAAAACGTAGAGGAAAACAAATAATTCCAAACATGAAACAGTGGCTGGATAATCTATAGAACAGTGACTGGGTGATAGCTGGATAATCTTAATTTAGAAACTGAAATGGCCAAGAAAGGTCCAGAGTGGTTTGATTCCCTTTAGAGCCAGTCCTCTGTAGAAAGGATAGACAATTTCAGTCTAGTGTTTTAAATATTATTTTTGGCATAACGTCCTATGCATACATGCCGGCTTACGAGTCTTATCCAGTCCCACGTGAACTGATGTTCTACGGGGGGCCGGTCTATATGAGGTTCAGAGGCGAAAGAGACTCAAACCTGTGTTGGGGTCAGAGGTATACCCTAAGACAGCGGTCGGCAAACTTTTGATGCCAAGGACCAAATTTAGTAAATGATCATAAGCCGCGGGCCAGGAGAATGAAGTTTGTTTTGCACTTACGTTATTACATCAAAACATTTTAGAAAAAAAATGATATCGATATTGTTGTTTTTATGTAATTATATCATCAAAATAAAGTTTCAACTTGATATTTACAATTTTTAAATCAAATTACAAAGATTCATCAGTTAAGTATCAGTAATAGAGTGCGCAAAAGTGTGATCAGTCAAAACAAAAAGCAAGAGTAAAATCTTATTGATGATCTCCGAAAAAGTACATTAGCTAATTATCATAATGCTCTACGAACAAGTAGTCTAAGTAGTCTAATTCAGACAAATTGATATCGGATTATTCACGAACAGGTTCTATCGTCCTTCTCGTAAAAAGCAATAGTTTGTGTTCAATCGTGGAAAGTTTTCTAATAATTTTCCGTGTCTTTCATGGAGTTTGTTGATACTTATTTTTCTTACTGGTACTGATTGTTAGCCAAAGATCAAGAATGCGAAAAATCCTTTTCGTTTCTAATTTATTAATTTGCTAGGAATTAATTTATTATCACTAGGAATGTGCCTGCAAAATACAACATTGAAGGATTTGTTCTGCTCCGAAAACAACTTGAATCATCCAGTTGTTCGAACAGTGTGTTTTTGTTAAACTCGTGAAAACCACAATCAAGTTTATTTTTTTAATATTCGTTTCTGCTCATCTCATTGCGGTGAAACAATGTCAATGGGGCCCTTCACGATTCTAGTCAGTTTTTTTGTATGGAGTTTGACAGTTGGAGGCTGAAATCATGTAAACACTCCATACAAAACCACACAAAAAACTAGCCTGTAATTTTCAGTCTAGGTTATTATAGCCTCAAAGCTAGAATTAGATTCGAGTGCCTGCTCGAAAACACGGTGTTGTTTACATTTACCCCAAGGTGTATTAAAGAGATCACGTGGTGGAATTAGAATCAAGTATATGTAGTCCAGGTGGTCTCATAGTATGTTTTTTATAACCAAATATGAATATCACTTTGTGATAAGATGGGTGAAAACTTTTGTTCAAACAAGCTTCCTTGAGGCTTGACGAATACTCAAAACACGCTTAAATTCTTCATTCAGAAGCAGAAGCGATAAAAATCAGCCTTCTATATTCATACACCTTGGGATAAGCCCACCTGTATATTATACTCACTTAAATAGCTGCTCGAAAACTGCTATACAATGCAAACAGCTGACAGGCTAAAATTTCAGCCTACGAACATACAACGGAAAGGGCCCCAATGTTAGATAGTAGAAATGTAACCTCGAGTTCGACCATAATGATGATTCCTTTTATCCATATTATGATAATCGAAGTTGGAAGAGTTTGACGCTATGAAATGAGATACTCCTCAAAGATGATCATTAATATATGTACGGATAGGTTTTTCCCATCTTTCATAATTAGAAAAAAAAATTCGCGGGTTAGATTGAACGTTGTGGCGGGCCGAACTTTGCTGACCGCTGCCCTAAGAGGTCCAAAACCTATTTAAACCTGTAAACAACAACAACAACGGTCCATATGAGACTTGAATCCATGACCCATGAACCCATGAGCATGATATTGAATTCTACGAGTTTACGACTAAACCACAGGACTACCCCCAAAATGGTTAAAAAGGATTTAAACATGGCTAGTTGGTCTGTTTGAGCAGCGAGCTCCAACCTGTGGTCCGTGGCGTTAACAGACGAGATCCCCGAAAGAAATTTTTTTTGAAGAAGAAAAGCTTATTACTATACATGTGGTACATTTTTCCCTCACAGCCAAGACTAATTTCCAACATGCATATCTAGAATAAGATAAAAATATACTTTTCATCAAAAACATTAAACTAAGGTAAAAAAATGTAAGCCCTCAATAGATGTGGGGCGCGGCAAATGTATTTTCAACGCCAAGTGGTCCGCGATCCAAAAAAGGTTGGAGAGCACTGTGTTCGTGAACAGGCAAGGCTGAAAAGGACAGCACGACAAGTAGTAGATGGAGTAATATGAGATATCCTTGTTTGACGCTACAACTTTAGTCAGTCTAGTCGTTGATTTTGTCTAAAAACACAATTATTCTTGTGTCACCACAATTTATCTATGGATCCATAAAAAAAAACAAAATGCTCTGAAAATAATGTAAACATATGAAAAAAGTGTGAAATAAAAGTTGATGTTTCATGATATACTATTTTGACACGCGGGGCAAAATGGGCACATGTAAACAAAACGATAAACGTCAAAACAGTGGGGCAATTGAGTAGGTTGAAAATAACAGCCAGAATAACAGCGCTTAGGTAATGTTCTACGCTTTTGCGCACACCTCGTGTAATGTTCCTATTTTTCTTCCTATATTTTGATTAGCTTTTGGCTTCTCTTCAAATTCTCTTTCAAAGCTCTTCAAATTCTTTCAAAGATGTGTTATTAAAATTAAAATAATTTTTACACGTTTCAGACGACGAAATCTAATCTTTTAAAGCTGTGCCTCTTAGCATAATTGGGTAAACAAATACTACTTACTTACTTACTTACTTATCCGGCGCTACAACCGCTTTGCGGTCTTGGCCTGCCTCAGGAGTGTCCGAAACCGATCACGGTCTCGCGCCTTCGTCTGTCAGTCCGTTATCCCGGCCTCAATGGCGGACGGTTCCACGCCATCTTGCCACCTCAATTTGGGCCTACCACGCCTCCTCTGTCCTTGCGGACGGCCTAATAAGACTTTACGGGCTGGGTCGTCCGTTTCCATGCGTACAACATGGCCAGCCCACCGGAAATACTACAAATACTACACTTGTTTAAATACTACACTACTTGTTGGAAAGCTTATTTTCCAAATGGTAAAAACTGCATCAATATGCTACGAAATCTTATTTTGTATTTTTCTTTGTTATTTGTTAATTATGGCTTATAAAACTTGTATGATGTTCATAGAACACTCCAATGAATAGATGTTGAGTCTTGGAATTTATACTGGATGTGAAATAATGTTTACACAGAGCATACTTTCTTGCCCTGTTTACCCCTACTCACTAGCCAGTCCTGCGTTTAGGAGCTCGGTCTATACGGGACTCGAACCCATGCCGGGTATGTTCCTAAGTCGTACTCTGACTAAAATTAACCGTTCTTCTTTGGACTCATTAGATAACGCACGCGGAAACCTATTAATTGCTTCCCAGCCCACCATGTTTATAATTTAGAACATTCCCCAGTCAACGATTGAATGTTGAAATAAAGTTAATTGTGTGCCAACTATCCCAGCGCTGGGAGCTATTCCCTGTAGTCATTTTACTGCGTACGAACAGAAGCTGTTACGCACAGGACTCTTTTTGTTTACTCTCCAAATCCACTACAGTGTCGAAACAAACGGTACAATGTCTTAAAATTGTCAGCCTGCGTACGGCACTGTGTCACGTACATCTCCTCCCTTGTTTTTGATGACGGCCCCAAAAGCCCCCGAAGGTGGGCTGTAAATAAATTTGTGAGTGTCGGAAATTAATTCACATGTTCCTACTCAAACCTTCAGTTATTCTACAACAAAAGAAAAACAAACAGACTGAAATGGCAAAACATACAATAAATGGCGGTAAGAGAATGGCTATGCCAGAAGCAACGAATATTTTGGTTTGAAAGTTCGCTTCTAGGGTGCAAAACTGACCATCAGCACAAGTGGCTTAATGGTAACACTACCCGTTATTTGTTCTCAGTGGTGTGTGGGAAGAAAAAATCATGTTGCGAGGAAAGGTTACGTGCCCTCATCGTCTGGTAATAATTTTTGCCACTACAAACATTGCTCCCTTTCGGGTTACCCCTTACACGTTTCGCAGATTGCATGGGCCCCGGGACGTGGGAAGCGCGTGAGGGAATTAATTGGGTTGGCTGTTAGGTTGTGTTGACCTAAAACAGCAAAAAATGAAGGAGCAATGCGCGAACGGGACTGAGACCATGGCGTACAGCAGATCGGGTTTAGACAAACAGCCAACGCACTCTACGGAAAAGCTACCGGACTCGGCTCCTTTTGCTTTGGTGGTAATGTCTAACCAACGTACAGTTGGGACGTTGCAATGTTAGGACATATTTTCGTCTATTATGACTGTTTATGTGATAGACTTAATGTTTCCTTCTTCCGGTACGGCAGACAAACGCCGCAGTTTCGGTATCGCGATGGTAGAGGACATTGGCTAAAATGGAAATGGAAGCAATAAAACATTGTCAAGCGCCAGGCAGGCTTCAAGATCAGCGGGAGTCCGATACAGGATATGAGTGTACTGTAAACTCACAGGAAGTCTCATAGCCAGAAATGAGCAATGCCCGTTCGTTACAACGGAGCTCGAGCGTGATGTACATTTGTTTATTTCATTAGAATGTAATATTATGTAACGCTAGAAACAAGTCCTGCAAACATGGTTGGTATTTACACTGAAATATTTTAATTTTCTAGCTTCTATAACTGCAACAAAAAAACGGAAAATTTGGACCAGTCCCTTCATAGCTATTTCCTTCATTTGAATTATTGTAATAGTTCGGAGTTTAATTTGATAGGCTGATTTCTCACAAAGCACCTCTAAATACTAATATTAAACACAATGTACACTGTATTTGTTACGCGTGAATAACCAAGTAAATAGTACGTATTGATTTTTACCTAGCGGTGAATTGTTTGATTGAAGGTATGGCATACACTGAGGTGTCGGTGCTTCATTCTTTACCATCAAAAATGTTTACACGCCCTGCAGGGGATGGTATTCGTTAAGAAAAACCCAAGGGTTTCCGGGCAATCGCTTGATGTTTTGATTGGGCTCCTCGCCGTTGTAAGTCTGCAGGCAACTAAAAGAAACAAAAAAGTCTTTAGCAGACATGCAAGTCTACTTCGCGTGCCTAATAAATGTGTTCGAACGGTAGAACAAGCTGACAGCCAAAGGCAGCAGTAAAGAAAACTTTGTTCACCAGGGAGGAAGGTGGTTTGAGTTAGACATCAAAACAACTTATCAGACATTGATTGACTCTAACGTTTTCTATGAAATGTTTCTGAATTCGTGCTGTCTGATAGTAATGATGAGTGTACGGAACTAGCGCGTAGCAAAATATCCATCGCTATCGCCCATGGGACGGAAAGTAAAAAGCAAACACCCAGCAATTTACGCTACAATGGATGGTGCACTATTGTTCAAATTAGTTTTATCAAACTTTGTCTAGTGTGACTAAGGGTTTGTTCGTTTTTTTAATCATTACGGGGTTTTTCTTTCAATCGCTTTGGATCTTTATTTCGGTCCTCTATCGTTTGGATGTTTTTTCAACTCGGAAGTATTTTTTACAAAGTTCATACATTTATTTCAATTAACCTATCAGAAAAAAGTAGTTTTGAAAACGTTGCAAGATTTGTTAGGTATAAATCTTCAACTATTGATATAATATATCCGATGTGTAACAATATATCGAATCGAGTATTTTCCAAGCTAAACATTTTCTCAAAGAAAATACTGTGGACTGTCGCATAACGAGAACGAAGCTTGTTAAGCGAAAGGCTTTTTTATATCATTTGTATGACAAGTAAAACAGATAGTTCCAGTGCCAAAATAATACCAACACAACATATCATACGACACATTTTCAACTGGTATTAGCAATGGAACTACAAAACCCGGTAGTCATCCTACAAGCATGGTTCGGGGTTTGGAATTCATTCATAAGTTTTAAGACGTAAATCTAAATTTAAAGTCATACTTTGAAGAACGCAACGCGAAATTTGATACGAGCGAAAGATGATCCGCATCAATTCATCGGATCAATCATTCAATCGTTCGTTCTCTGCTAAACCTGTCAGTTAATGCCAAATCTGCAGTCAAACAGAAATGAGAACATCTCAGGACTCTACGGTAATTCGGTACACTATTCGAAAATTGGTAGAACTACAGATTATTCGGTGGCTCTGGTCACCTGAACAGCAAATCAATATTGGCAATATGTCATATTACGCTAGAACGCGTTGTGCAGTTTTAAATCGACCGTTTCTTGATTTGCATATAAATGTGCCGATTTCGAAAGTTTTTAAAACATTCATTAGTTTTTATTTCAATTCATCAAAAGAACTAAATCGTTCTGTTCTTGTGAACCGGTTCATTCATATTTTAACGTGAACTTAATGAACCGTACGGTTCTAGTTCATTTGGGACACCTCTAGTATACACGCCTTACAGGGTTTCGAATCATATAAGGGAATAGTTCAATCACTTTGGGGAATGTTGCAAATCGGTAGGGGAATGTTGCAAGCAATCTGTGGATGTTTGCAATCACTTAGGGGAGTTTTGCAATCGATTAGGGGAATGTTGCAATCGTACTGTGGAGCTGTCATCAGACTGTGGGTGCCGGTGTAAAAAGCTACGAATTGGTACCGATGATGTTTTTTTTTAAACATCGTTTGGAGTTGTTTTCGTGTGGGATTCTGCTGTACACATGATAAACTAAATAAATCCTGCTGCGGAGCCATAATTAAACATGATAAGTTAGTAAGATTGACGAAAATATTTTAAGGTATTTACAGCGGCACCCACAGTCTGATGACAGCTCCACAGTACGCTTGCAACATTTCCCTAATCGATTGGAAAACTCCCCTAAGTGATTGCAAACATCCACAGCTTGCATGCAATACTCCCCTTCCGATTTGCAACATTCCCAAAAGTGATTGAACTATTCCCTTATATGATTCGAAACCCTGTAAAAGACATGGGTGGTCGAATTCAAAGCATGAGTTCGATCGGAGCGGAGTCACCATGCTTTCTCTTTTTGGTATAAAGAATCACATACGTGTAAGATATGACTGATCTGCTATCTGAAGAGAGAAAGATGGTGATTCGAAAATGATACCTGCTCACTTGCTAATTTGGCGCATTCGACCAATCGCCTTTGTTTCTCGCAGGGAAGTGATGGTCTGGCTCTTTCAAAAACTGATGCATGTTTCACTCGCTCAATTTACTGATCCGAATCATCAGAACGAATCCGTATGTGATCTTACATCACTAATTCATATTGAGAAGAATGCTTCTATAGTTCATTTGCCATTTAGGTCAGATGTTTTAGGTTCACTATAGAATTTAAATTTGATTGTTAAGGCAAAAGAGAAAAAAGTATCAAACGAAATCAAAGCATCCATACATACTTTGAAGCAATTCACCAGTAGCACATTCTCACTCATTTTAAAAATTTGGGCCCGATTTGGGACTCACCCGGCGCTCTAGCACCAATCGAACACGACATTGAACATGAAAAATGTATGGGATTTGACATGTTTGTCTTATTTGTTTGTTTGTGTCTGACAGTGCATCTCCATATGATTATATGGGTTTGTTCTAGTCGAATGTCGTGTTTTATTGGGGTCAGAGCGCAGCCTCAGTTTCAGCGCCTGAATTTCTTCTACCGTAGGTGGCTAATCGGATCAATTGTCAAGTTACTGTTACCGTGCGGCCACAAAGGGTGAAGTCAAAGTGTATGTAGACCAGGTGGTAGAACAGGTAGACCATAGCCTATAACCAAATTGGTGGTCTTATAACCAAATTATAACTTCACTTTTTACAGAACGGGTGAAAACTTTTATTGGAACAACACATGCAGAATACACAAACAGTCTTAAAATCACGGTTCTATTCTCTAAAAGTACTCCAAACACATCTAATTGCCACTTCACTTCAAATTGTAAGCTAAACCAAATCCAGACGAATTTTAATTCACGCTTTAATCAGTCACTTTCCCAAACTCGATCGAAGAGGAACCATAGTTCCAGTTGCCTATATACAACGGTTGCTTTATTTTATTTCGTGAGTATCCTGCTCAGTTATACGTACGTCACACGAAGCGTAAACTTTGGCGTAAACTGAATTTCAGCCAAACAACCCTATAATCTTTTGACAGGAAGTTTACGCTCTCCCATACAAATCAAGCGTAAACTTTTTGAGTTTACGCCTCGTGTGACGTCCGTATTACACGTACTATATAGCAAATGTTCAAAAAAAAAATCCAAGGAAACCACAATTTTATGACATTTTGACTATCGCTACCAAAGTCTATATAATACAGAGGTCGATGCATAGCTCGATTTTGGTCCACCATTTTGATAACTTGTTTTTGACAGTTAGATGAAAAAGTTTGTGAGCGACTCCATACAACCAAACACTTTTTAGGGTCAATTGTGCTTTTTCTGCACAAAATCTAGTGTAACTATACATTTCCTTCTCATTTACGCGAGTTAATATATTTTCGGATCAAATGATGCGAACACTTTGAGTTCCAGATTCTAACTTTATTTCTCCTAGTTTGATTCCTATCAACTCTAATCCTAACCTTATCTTGTATGTATGAGTGTACGGCTTATCTTATATGAATATGGTGCTTGGCTATAGCTATTGGTAAATATAGTGATGTGTCACATACACATAAGATGGTTAACTCGCGGAATCGAGAATTTTTTTCCCTAACTCATCACTTGAAAACGAAAAAAATCGGGAAACAAGGCTATTAGTTTTGGTACTTTTTTATGTACAATATTATGAACAAACGATGTAAAAATTACCGAAATTGCTTTCAGACCAATGCATGCACAACAACTAAAACCTCAATGTATGCTACGATGAAATTATTGAAGCTTTTTCATCCAGCTGTCAAAACTTTCCCACGCTTTTTGATCAAATGTTCTGGACGACTTGACCTCTGTATTATATAGACTTTGATCGCTACGATCGAGTTTGGGAAAGTGGCTGAATATCTTCAATGGGAAGATCAATGTCTACTACGTACGAGTTATGAAAAGCGATCCGTTCTTATAAAAATCACCCGTGCTGGCAAAAGAAGCCTAGTTGAAAACGATCCAATCGTTTGTGACAACGATCCAAACGTATTTTTTAACGATTCATGCTATCGATTGTGATCAATATCAATCGGGTGTCAAATCAAAGACAAATAAGAACAGGTTTGTTACCAACAGTAAGATCGTCAGTCCTATTAATGGGAGGCACGGACCGTACGGAGTTTGAATGTCTCTAGATCTATTTTATGTGATAACAAATGATACATATGATAACTTTGTATCAGTTTTAGTAACACTACACAAATGTGGTTATACAAAAATATTGCATGTGGACGAGAATAAGTTCATAGTTCATATAATAAGTTAAATAAGTTTGCAATACACTAATAGGAAAAATGTCAACAAATTTGAAAATTAAACTCACAATTTGAGGTTTTAAAAAATATTATTCCGTTTCGAAAATACAGTTTATAATAAGGCCCGATTCGTGGTATCTAACAGCTAGCTTATTGATAAATAATTATCGCGCGCCACTAACGATGTGTAATAATTAAGAGGTTTAGAAGACTACTTTTACGTCTGAACACAAATTCAATTAGCAAGCAAAATTTCCAATTGTTTACAAAATATTTTTATTTTACTGAACACAAATTCAATTAGCAAGCGAAATTTCCAATTGTTTACAAAATATTTTTGTTTTACTTTTTCTAAACATTCAGTTGTTTTAAGAAATCCTTACCATAGCTATACTAGAAATACTTTACGTAGGAATACTTTACTTTCAAACCGTTAAAATCTTTTGTTCTAGCATAGCACAATTTTTTGCACTTTATATGTTACTCATTTCTTTAATCTAGCCTAATTGCACGATAATTTTGCAGCGAGAATGAAGACCCCGCTCCATTTTGCACTCTTACGATGGCAAGGAGGTGCAACTCTCTTCACCTTTCGTACTGTTGCTTCTTTGAGTATCTTATTATTTGAGTGTTGTGTTTTTAAAAATTCCCACCGCTCCAGACTAAAGTACCGTCTGACATTTGGCTTAGCCTTTCCAGCTCGTTCTGTGACGGAAATTTCAGTAGAAAAAATGGTACTGTGTACATCAGAAAAAAGGAACGAAAACCTTTCGCACACAACACGGTTTTGTAAATCGTCTCACAAAAGAGCTTAGTGTGGAGTGTAAATTGGTCGTAATAATAGAAGGGAATGCATATGCACATTTGATACCGTAATTTTAACCTTCAGACACAGAATAAAACCGGTGCAATGGTGGATTCAAACTCTTAACAAAGGTAATTTCCACTTTGGTGTAATGCAGCATAAAGCAAGGGGTTTGCACCCTCTGTATGATTTTATTGCATCTCGCTCGTCTGATATTCAACATTGTTTGCACAATAAGTTTTAGCATATTATAAAGTTGTGTAAATTTAAGCAATATGGCAAAGCAGTATTTCCCGAAAAAAATATTTATATGTATTGGACAATATATTCAAAGTATAAACAAATTTTGCTACAATGCATTTGAAATAATCGTTAGTGATTCAAATTGTATGTGAAAATATTTCTTTATAACAATATATATGATTTGTAGTTGTACAATATTACATTACATTATTGTAATAAAAAATTGTTGTTATTTTAGATTTCATTGAATGGAGAGGATAGAAATATTTAAGAAATAAATTTACATACTTGAAATACAGTTTATATTTTTTCAACTTTTAAGAATGTAAAAGCTATTGCTTAATTGTTTAGAAATAGTAGAATCTCTGGCCATAATCATCTATGATCATGTTACATACATGTTACGTCAAACATTCATTTTAATGTTTGGTTCAGATACATTCAACACTGGCACAATTTTATTTCTGAAATTAGAATGAACACGGCACATTTCTGTTACTGCCAATCATGCTCACTAAGACTTCAGCCCCTAGGAACGTTATATCAACCATGCCTCATTTGTGTTGCTTCTTTGCATTGTCAGATTTTTATACATACAAAGGCCAGACTGGCGTTTTTCTGTGTGAACGTAGCAACATTTTTCAAGTGATACCTAAACTCTTTGCTGTGTAGATAGCTTGGAGTGGCTAGGAAGTGAAATGAAATATACTTCCCAAAGATGATGAAAGGTACGGTGACTCTCAACGCTGTGCGCAACCATGTATCCTCGAGCATGCTGACACAGGAAATGGCAAAGTACGCAAATCCTGTCTGATGAACACCATCTCTAGTGCTGAAAGGGAAATGAAGAAGCAAACAAGACTTGTTGTTTTTTTCTTCTCTGACAAAATGGAGAACAAAAGCAGAAAAATTATTATTCAAACAGCAAAAAAAAATTAAAAAACGGGAAGTAAATAATTTTTACATTTCAAGTGTTCATCGCGTTAGCTTGCTTAATGTTCCTTTTGAAATGTTGAAGCTTTGTTGTGTGCGTTGGCATTGAATTCGTTTCCTACAAAATAATTTGAAGTTCCATAACAAATGGAAAAGAAGAAAGCCATCGAAGCAACGGAATAGAGACGTTGTTAAGGCAACATACAACCAGCTCTACGAAAATCTTTAATCGAAATCAGATGAAATAATCAAAATCATTTGAATTCTTAGCTAGCCAACTGTGTGTAAAAACCAAAGTTGATCTGGTTTATTTGTATTCATAAATTTAACGAAATCACTGTACAAATCGATATTTAATGAATATAATTATGTTATAATGACTACTTGCTGCTCATAAAGACTTTTGTTGTCTTACTTATGTTCATGGTTGTATATGTATCAAGCTTTCTTCATCATACAAGAAAAAAAGGGGAAAAGAGATTTTTCAGTTGATGTTGAATTTGTATGTCGTTTGCTATGTTATGATAAAAGATGCAAATTAGACTAATCAAGTAATGATCGTAACACAAATTAAATAATTAAAAGTTCCAGTTTTTTCTATGCAGGAACAGAAAACGTAAAATAAAAAAACTTACTAGCTTTGACAACTGTACCAAGAGGCGGATTCATAGTACACCTCGGTCTCCAAGTCTGACGACTTTCAAACATGCCCGTCAACGATGCAAGCCTCATATGGACTGAGTCAAGTCTCTGTAGTAAGGACTGACTATCGGGCTGAGTGGTACTGAATGAGTCTAGAACAGTAGTTTTCAATCGATGGGGAATTCCCTCCAAGGAGGGAAATTTGTCTTTTTTGGGGAGAATTTTTGATCAAATCTTCGCCTAATACCTTGAGATACCACGCTCTCCTCATACTCATGATCTTGTGAGTGGGGACTGAATTCCTAAATGCACCCTACATGGGGGGAAAAGCTGTAAAAAAGTTTAAAACCGTCAAACATATCGTTCTGTTTACTAAAAATGCCGCTGTACAGGATTCCACAAAGCCTAGAGTATTTGGAAAGGCCTTCTTATTGAGTATTTGTTATATGTTGTCTATAGTGAAGGTCACGTATTCATTTGAGAGGTAAGCTCAAGAATTCAAGAAGAGGTAAGGTAAATTTAGATCTATAGAATCAAAAATTAAAATCTGGTAAAGAATACACTTGATCGGCTGCAATTGTGTCTATCGGTGTCTGAAAGATAGAATGTTATACATAATTGGCTTTTTAATGCACTGTTCTAATTTACTTTCTTTGTTAACCATTAAGGAAATAGGGAGTGCTCCCAGTAATTATATAACTGAAAATATTCAAACAATAAATATTCCTTTGTTTATCAATGTGTTACGTTTTGGGAACGCAATAAATATGCTGAAATAAATGTTAATAGAAAAATATAACCAATGTGCATGTGTGTCTTTCAAAATATGTTTAGCGGAATATCATATTAAAGGATTTCTTAAGCTAATTTGGTACAATTCGCTAAAACTATTATCTTTTTTGTGAAATAGATGTTCTTTTTGTTGATTTTCTGGCTAGGCGATGTTTGTTCGCTTATTCAATACACTGCAAATAATGGCAATTATAGAACATAGGGAATTGTTTTTGAAATGTTTGGAAATGTTTGGATATTATTATTTTTAAACGATTTTTAAATGCATTTGTAAACAAAAACAAATCCGTTTTTCGAAGTGTCTTTATAGTTATTGTAAGTACATAAATTACGTAATAAGTCGTTTAAAAATGTATTCAAAAATTTAAAAAATACGATGATGTGAAATAGTATTTTTCACAACTCATACATTCACTGTTTTAGCTACCTCTTACGGATTTTCAGAAAATCGCGAAATACGAATGTCCATGTTTTTGAATGTTTTTTTAATGGTATACAGGTGTCCCCCGAGATACGACTGTATTTGGGACCGAAAAAATGTCCCAAAGCAAGGCGTAAGTCGAAAAGTCGTATGTCGAATATCTATGAATACTAAGTTTATACCGAATTTGAAGAGTTGGAATTTATGATATCGTGTATTTATTCAAAATAATGTTCGATAATGTAATAATTATATTTCAAAAGCCGTACACAATATAGATATTCAAGATAGGGTAATTGTGGAATCTTTGGAAATGTGTATAACGATTATCAGCCCAGAAATTCAAAAATATACATCAATTTCTTGTCAATGACAACTTTTAACTGTCAAAATCAAATCGTCGTATCTGCGAATCGTCGTAACTCGAGGAGGTCGTAACTCGGGGGACGCCTGTATACCATTTTAGAAAATATTTTAATCTTCTGGACTGTAACAAAATATGTTATAAAAATGAAAAACAGAATAGTGTTTGCTTTTGTATAGGACACAGGTAGTACAATTAATTAAAAATACACATTCACAACTTAAATGAATGCTTTTACAAGCTCCTGGCGTCTAGTTCTCGTTTCTAAAGGCATAAATAATAATAAAGGGCCCATAAATAATTGCATAACGGTACATTAAAAAAAATGTTTTCAAATATAACGCACTTAAACGCAAAGCGTTTGTCCTTCAAGACTAAAATAATAAATCTGTTGTTTTCAAAAGATAAGAATGACACATTTTCTTAGGCACTGATACCACACGATTTTCATCCAAAACATGTTTTGCCTTCAGAGCGGGTATCAACTTATTTCAACGATACTTTCAATCAAAGTTTTTACAACATTTTTATAGTGGAACTCTTTTTTAGTTTGAATACATTTAGCAATCGATATTGAACTAATTAATTGATCAGAGGAATCCAGAACAATTTTCATTTAGGTTACAATTTCTTGAATTTTTTCTAGCATGCTCCCGTCTCTCCGTTCTATAAAATTTGTGATGGGTTTCGGCAGCTTCTTCTCCCATGACGCCAACTAATGATGATGCATTCATAATATTTCCTGTTATGGAATTTATATATATTTTTAAGATAGTTTAGCTTAAATCTCTCTATAAAACAACCGTTATTGTATACCTGAGACAATGTGTATGTGTTAATGGTTCGCTTATAATATTTAATAAAAAAGTTAGGGTAGAATAGAAACACACATATTAGATAACGGTCTGTCGGTTATATATATGAGGTTATATAACCGATGGTCCGTCGGTTATATATATGAAATAAATAAGTACACGAAAGTGGGAACACAAATTAGCTATACTGATAATAAATAATTAACCAAAAAAAAAAATTCTGAATGGAAATGAAAGGTTATCAAAAGCACGTAGAATAGATTTAGTAGATTACACGATCCGCTACACTAGGCACCTTTGGGGATACCCAATTCCAAATGTACCTGTTTTTAGAAAAAGTTGATACAAAGAAACTTAAGTGAAATTTGCGTTCGCAAACTTTCGCCGAATGTTTCTTCACATGTTGATAGTATATAAAAGTATATTATTAGTATATATAGTATATTACAATATTATGAATTATATATGAAACGACTCAATTCGACGAATCTTCCATGATGGCACCTAGTCAAAATGTAAAGGGATGAAATTTTTCAGGAGGTTTCATTCTGTTTTTATCATACTTTTTAGCAGAATTGAAATAAACTAACACCACGCCTTTTTTTCTTAAGTTAATATCCTAAATACCCTTTCCAAATTGCTTATAATTATCAAACTCGGTTCATATTCAAACATATTGATAATATTTAAGTTTTTCCAAAAAAATTGAATTTTTCTGTGTATTTAACCAATTTCCACTTTGAGAGCCCCATTCTCGATAACCTAAAAAAAGCTGATATTAGGGTGTTTCTTAGTTTAACCCTAAGAATGGAACCCTAATCTTTAGTATTGCGTTATTATAAAACTTTTTTATATTTTTTCCCCGGCATGTTAATGCCGAAGAAAGGTGTGGAGAAACGTTAGAATAAGTGGCTTTTCAAAGGACACATCTAATTAACTCTTGCTCGTATTCACTTGTTCTGTTTGTGCCAAGCCTAATCAAAACAGCTTGAAACATGTCGTAGGCAACAGGTTGACCAATGTGGGATACGGTTTAACACAAACTGTTCTCATAAGGAAGTACTTTTTTGCCATGCATTGCTTGATCCTTGTGTAAGTGGTTCGTTTCATGGTCCTCGAGAATAACCGTAGTCTCTTTTGAGAAAGGTTGGTTTATTACAGCAAAGTACTGCTGCTGATGAGTGATTGATGCTATGATAGAAAGATACAGTAGCGCAGTTGGTGGAGGCATCAACGACCCTGCAGAAAAGTAGTTAAAATGTGGTAGTATCTAGTAATGGAGTGGGCAATATAGCGCTTTCATAAAGATGCTTGACGTACTTAAGTTGATTAAATCATTGCAAATGACGTAGGAGCATGGTGACTTTCACTCAGATGCGTTGAAGAGAAATTATTTGGAAATTGAGAAGTATAGTAAATAGGAAAACAAGTTATATTCTTGAAATCATCTGGTATCAGTTTTTAAGCATTACGTTTACTTTGCGTAAACGAAAAATTATATTTCTTTCAAGCTGCTATGCTTTTACTCAAGGAAGTAAATTTAAGTAAGATGGATGAATGAATTGTTTTTAAACATCAGATGTGCTGTGTCATTGATGTGCTTTGCTGCGCTTTGCTGCTATGAACAATATATTTTTAACCTTAAACACACTGGTAAATAAAAATGCAATAGTTTATGGCCTAGATTCTCTAAATTTGACAGCTCATGTGAACAGCTCAGTATAATTTGGTCCATGATTGGAAACCAAATGAAAAAAAAAACTTACTTTGTTGCTAAACATTTTAAGCACTTCAATGCTAGAAATATCAAACTTTCTACACGAATCATTTTAATTAAATGAGTAAGTGCATAAAAGTGCTACATTTAATCAAAATTAGCCATTTGTCAAATGTATTTTGAACAAAAGATGTGAACGAAAAACACAGGCGGAAATTCGAGTTAAACGGATGCCTTCGGAACACATAAACCGCGTATTTCGGGAACATACTACTAATCAAAAGTAACAGGATTTGCCGATAAGGAGGTTGAAAAAATCCGTTCTCAGACTATTACATGATAACAACAACACTTAAACTAATGGAAGTTTTAAAATGTTTTCCTTAAGTCGACATGAAACACATAAAAGAATAAAACAGGGAACAAGGTTATTCATATACATTATGAACATTTTTACAAAATTGTAAGAAATTTTGGATTAGTGATACGGATCCATATCTTTTTGAGTAATCACATGTATTCATTATTGCGTTAATCCAATCCTCTTTATGTTTTTTTTTAACTTGTAGCACAACATCACACCAACGTAATGTTGTTGGATGACTAACAAAAAACAACTAATAATCATGTTGCTAAAACAGAAGATGAAGCGCGACTATACATTTACTGAAATAGTCCTGCACTTGTTCGATGGCAGAAGTTTGTAGATGGGTTCGTTTTGTGAACATAAGATTTTCATATTAGCATGCAATGACATGCACTCACTCGAAATCTGGATGTGAACGAGCCGTTTTGCATCTCAAGTGAAAACGGTCTTTGCAAATAATCTCTAGGGACGAGTTAGTCTATTTGCCTATTTCACCAGAACGGTTGCTTGCCGCATTCTTTACACATCAGACGTCAATTCCAATTTGAGAAAATGCACTAAGGTGTTTCAGTGACTGAAACGATGAGGGCGTTGACAGTGATTGAGAATCAATTTTTGAATGGTTCTGATTCCGATCTTGCTTAGCATGAGGGAATCATATTGCGTCGTCTGTATGCTACAGGAGCGCCGGAAGGATTTGCTATGAGCTGATTTTGTGATCGTCCACAACTACGCTGACACACACATTTTTGTTTCACTCATAACTATGGTTGGCATTACTACGCTTCATCTACATTCTGTATGTAGTATCAACCGTACCCAATATCAGAGGGGTAGCTTTGTCGTATTCACTGTTTTACTTGTTTGAATAGGATTTTTGGTCATTTTACTAGAACCTAGTACCAAACCTTTGGTATACAGTGAAAAAATAAACTGATGGCTGGACTCCAAAGATATTCTCTACAGATTTTCATGCGTGACACTACTTTGAGACACGTTTGAGGCTCATGCATTGTTTATCAAATACGAATGGGCAATAAATTCTCTTTATCTGGTTATAATGTTTTCTATTTCATCTAATGTGTCCTTGGTTCGTTGACTGGATTGAACTCAAAACGCAAGCAGTAGAGCTAGACGAAGCAACTTGATGATGTTTATGATATTTCAATTATCGAATGAAAGACCAGAATACTTAATTAATGACCAAGAAGATGTGATTCACACATTACGTGTTCAACAACACTCGGAGGAATAATTTATCATCAAATTATTTTTTTACAAATGTCGTGCATTGATTTTCATTTTCATCAATTTGATCTTGATAATCTATAGTAAATGTATATTGATATAGAACATACTGATCGATTTATGAATATTTAAGACCTAGAAACTTTTGATTACATAATAAAATCATAAATAGTTAAATAGTACATTTAAAATCAAACAATATGTAGCCTTTCTTAAAAACGTATACTATAACTTTATGCATAAAATTGCTAGAAAGATTGTAGTAGCTCGCAATATAATCACTCAAAATCGTTGCAAAACATGTAAGAGAGTGTACAAGATACTTACAATGCATAACGAACAAGTCATGATCAATTCTTTTTTTTTGTAAATCCTTGACGATTCAAATTTTTATTGATTCAAAATTTGTCCCAATAACGCTTGTGATGGCAATGGTATAATGGCAAGCTATTCGTTTTATCATTTCCTTATCATACGCTTTGTTCACGCATAGCAGACCAAAGAACAGAAAAGGATACATGAAACATAAAAATAGTTATTCTTGAAAGGTTCTTCTTATACCAAAGAACAGAAGCGATTCTGAGACAATTTGTTGGACCGATGTGACCTTTCGTTCGGCATAGAGGCTTTACATATATCTACATCTTTTGAACCAGTCGTTGTAATCCTTTTTTCATATTCGCATTGGAACCGGTTAGGAAATGTATTGCACCACAACGAGGATACACTGAGAGAGTAAACAGAATAAATTTACTTATCAAAGGCAAATCATAACATTCACTAAGCGAGGATCCTTACTTACACGGGAGGGTTTTGCTGTGTTGAAAGGAAGGCAAAATGTGGATTTTGAGAAACAGAAGAAAACTAGGAAGGCAAAATGTGGATTTTGAGAAACAGAAGAAAACTAGGGTAAACACTTGTGCTCCTACTAAAATGCAAAGGCACGGATATACGTTATGCGTATAAAAGAGAAACTGTCATCTTGGGCAAGAGCATAATAATAAAGATGGATGTATGGGACGAATGATATTCTCTTCTTAGATTTTAGCAAACCACAAATTTTAAGGGAACGATATGTGGAAATATGACAAATTTTATGTTTGCATTCAACGGTTCAATATGGTATCTGTGTTTATTTTTATGTAGTACATTTATTGATGCTTAACATTATTGTGGTTTAATATTTAAAATCTCATGATTTAATATTTAAATGCACAGTAAGATAAATTACCTATGCTGCGTTCAATTATTAGGAACGAAGTTAATCAATTAGAGGTAAGCAGAGGCATAAAAAAATAATGGTTAAAAATTTGTTTAAAATTTAAATAAAAGCAAAACAGCCTTAAATTTTAATGAATTTTGAACCTTGGCATGAGGAAATCATGAATTTAAAGGACACAAAAAACTTAGATTTGATAAATTATTTGGTATTACAGGGATTTTCTGGAGTTCTAATAATTTTGGGACACTTTCTAGAATCTTTCTCACGGGAATTAATACACTTGGCATTCTTTAAACAAAACAGTCACTTTATCTTATGTTGTGTTATGAGAAGTGTATTGTACGGCACCTTTATTCGCCAAGCATATTTTAAATCCCAAAAACCCCTATATTGGTAATGTTCTGTTTTTGACAAACAATTCCATTGTTATGCATGATGAAAGCTTCCAGGTAGATATCTCCATTTTTTTTTAAATATTTGTAGCCTCTAGTTGCTTCTGATATTTGTAAATATGTTTGCATTTTTGTTATATATTCTGTTGCAAGCCTCAACAATGTTATTCTTATATCACTGACTAAAAAAGCATTTTAATGATTGTTTTGCCTTAATTTGATACAACTAACCTATTTTCAAAGGGGTATAGAAGTCAACTCGAACGACTTAACAACATGCTGGTCGTGGATTGTAGCCTACGTAGCAAAGACTGACTACGTCGTACTAAATAAGTCTCGATATCCTATACAGGCAGGAATACCTGCGTAGCCAAATAGAAAAAGTAAAATCATCGAAACTATCAAAAACATACTCATGTGTTCGTGGTTGTAAACCTCTTTTATAAGTATGATCACGTTATATATTATTTCACTATTCATTATATCATAAGAGAATTCTAGAATACTAAAGCCAAATAAAGATTGTGACATTGTACCGACTCCTCTAGAGCAACAGTCAGTAAAAGTCATCTCACCCTCTTTACTTCTATTATGTAATTTCTTATCAGTTCTTAAATAAATATACATTGATTATACTTGTTTTATTATTTTGGTTATTTTATTATAACAGGGTACAGCTATTATCAGATATTTTTTCAAACTTAAGATAAATGTTAATGTACTATCAACGGTTCATGGCCCATATGGACCGTGCTCCCACACGTAGTACTGTCTGTCCTGCTATTGATAATCAACAAGTCACTAAAAGCTAAGCCCACTAGTGGTACAGGCACCAAAGGGCAAACCTTAACCGACCAAAGGTTGTTGTGCCAAAGAAGCAGAAGATAAACACGATCTAAAACGTTCATTCTGTAAATTTTTAAGTAAATTATGATTATGATTCAGTACCATTTTACTCAAATTACTCAAAGTAGTACTCTTCAAAACTCATACTGCGTCGATCGATTCAACTCTTCTGAATACAAGGATTTGAATAATCTATTTGCAATGATAAACATGCTGGTAACGTTATGATTCGAGTAAAAACTGTAAAACTGGCTGTTTGGTATTACTTTTAGCTTACGGATTAAGCACTTAATCTTATGAAAAAAAGTTGATTATATCTATTTATTCACAAATGAGCCTTCGCTGGTATTAGATTAATTAATATTGTATAAGATGTTGGTTCTGATGCGCTACGCAGTTGGTTCTGATGCGTATGCTATATAATAAGGAAAGTGAATAGCAATATTTCACTGATAGTAGTTGAGAAAGCAGTAGGGAGTAATTTCCCCATCATAAAACATAGAAGCACGGAAGAACAATAGGAGAAAATCATGCAACGAATGTATAGCAGTCTCGTGGTAAATCGCCTGGATTGTTTATGTGGATCGATGCGAAAGGACTGCGTGCGTAATCCCGAGACGGTGTGTACGGCAGAGCAATAACGGGTGAATGTTAACGATTGTTTGGTTGATTGGTTTGCTGGTAATAATAACTGTTGTCGTGGAGATCTTATGGAAACCATAGAATCCTGTCCTAATTCGTTTCCTCTGCCATTTATGGTAGTTTCGATGCCGGGTTTATAGTTAGATAGCCAGCAGTGGAGGAAATAATCATTTTAGGGGCATCCTCTTCGACGGTTATATGATTATAATGTAGAATGACGTACCTTGACTGAGTATTTTAAAGGGACATGAAAAACGATTATCATAAATATACTATTTATGCCTTTGTGCTGGTACGAACACAGCTAGTCATTGTGCATGTCTGGCTATGAAGTAGTTCAACCGTTACCTGCTGCAGCAGTTAATTACAAGGAATTGTATGATGTTCCTAGACAGATAGGGTTGTGATGTCTGGTGATTGGTTCAATTAATAGTTTCGTTGGAATTCAATTTCTTTTTCACGACAAAGAAGATATATTTAGCTTCCTTTTCCTGTCATTGGGGCCCTTTCCGTTCTAAGTTCGTAGGCTGAAATTTTAGCCTGTCAGCTGTTTGCATTGTATAGCAGGTTTCGTGCAGCTATCTATGTGGGTATAATATACAGGTGGGCTTATCTCAAGGTGTATGAATTTAGAAGGCTGATTTGTATCGCTTCTGTTTCCGAATGAAGATTTTAAGAGTGTTTTGTGTATTCGTCAAGCCTCCAGAGAGCTTGTTTTAGCAAAAGTTTTCACCCGTCCTGTCAAAAATGATATTCAAATGTGGTTATATGAATCTGGATTCCATCACCAGATCTCTTAAATGCACCTTGGGTTAAATGTTAACACCACCTTGTTTTGCCATTTTTCGAGCAGGTACTCGAATCTAATTCTAGCTTTGAGGCTAGAATAATCTAGACTGAAAATTGCTGGTTAGTATTCTGTGCGGTTTTGTATGGAGTGTGATTTCAGCCTCTAACTGTTAAACTCCATACAAAAAACTGACTAGATTTGTGAAGAGCCCCATTATTATCAAAAAATGTATAGATAAGTTAGACAAACCCTTTGTAATGCAGTGGGCTACATTAGTCCATGTACATGCATCAATGAAAAAAATTTTAATAATAAATCTCATATTCTCATATAATCCCATATATATCCGTCTACACTAATACGCTTTTTACATATTTTTATTGCGTCTCCAGCAGGTTTAAATATAAACATATGTATAATATTTTCTTCAAGTATTTTCGAATATACCATAACATTGCGGATCGTGTCTACTCATTAAAATAAAGCATTGAACTGTTTATCACAACTAGGCATTAGTTTAAATACGGCAAGTTTAAATACGTACTAACCAAAGCTCAACTCCCAATCACCTAACCACGTGCCAACTGTAACATTGGTGTGTTATAGTGCAGAATAATATTGAGGTTAAAAATACTGTATTTTATTTACAATCCCATGTCACGTACACATACTTCATCACACAGAACAGTAGCACAAAAAGGATAAACTTAAAACAAAACTCAACGATTGGCTTTTAAATTTGAGTAAAATCAACTTGTATGCCGGTATGCTGACTGCTTTACATGTACTGTGTTATTTGCATAAATAGCTAACGTACAATGCGCCTCATCATCGTGCGAATAATAACGAATACCCAACAGATAAATTTGCAACAACTAATGAAATGTATTTCCTAACTTTGATGTATGGAATATAATGTTACGCTTAATGCGAAGCAAGAAGAATTTCTGTGTAAGTCGAATTTCGCAGTTTTCAGCCAAAATATAGCTAGCTTTCGTTTAATTTAGCTTTAAGTAGGTGGCCCTAGTCATAAAATTAAAAAAGTTCATAAGATCTTGACTTCAATCTCATTTCAATAAACAATAGATTCCTTTAAATAATTTATTTTACCATGTTACATAAGAGGAATTATCAATTGTTATGTTTGTCAACAGTGGTTTCAACTAGCAACATGGAAACAAGTAGCATATGAGGTAAAGTGCATTAAGGAGGTCTGGTCGTGGTAAGCGCATAAAGCGGTAAATTGATCAAGGAGGTCGCCATGTTTGAATTTTAAAAACGTTGTAAATTTCATGTTCCAACATGTTCAACATGTTTAAATATTCTAAATCGAATGTTGTTGTATTTTTATTACGATTTGGTCTGTCTTCATGGATGAAAAGTTCAGAAGTGCATAGAATTCACAGTGTATTTGAATGACTTTAAGTTTTTTTTTAATATTTAATATCTGAGTCTATCGTATGCGTACCCGCTACACTAAAAAGGTTTGAATGAATACCTCATACACTGTTAACAAGGGATATGTTCCTTTCATACATACATACACATAAAGAAACATGCTTTTCGATGGTGGTCACGGTGCGCCCCCCTAAAATCTGGGAAAATGAACACATTTTGTATGTTGTTCTGTGGCACACATAAAGCAAAACATAGTCACGGGCAAGCATCGTGGTTGGAGTGTGTAAATTGCTGAATTCAATTTAAAGCTTGTACTTCACTGTGTTATTTTGGTGGATGTTGTTCTTTTGCAATGTGTATAGTGTGCTCCTAAGTACTTAATGGGTAGAAAGTAACAAAAATGTGTAAAACGCGCAAGGCGAACGCATCGTTTGTTCAGCAGAGGATGAAAAATAACAAAGCTCCATCGAATATTAACAACAGGCTTGTAGTCCTGAAAATTTCCATCATATTGGAAAGCAAGGTGATCTGTTTTGCTACACCTTGGATGGGATGGATGGTACTGGATGGCTGTTAAAACGAAAAATTCATAGATCCACCGTTTACACAGGTGCACGTTGACATCGGTGCTTATGTGATGCCATAGGTGTACAACTAATGCTGTTATTTTAATTATCATCAGTACTGGGTCTACGTAATATCTGATAAAGCAAACATATAATTAAATTTAATCAGGCATATTCGCTGCGATGAGTCCTTATGGCCTTGCATACATGGTAAAAAAAATCAGTCAAAAAATTACAGTTTTTATAATTTACTAAGCTCACAAATAGATCCCAGATTTCATCCAAAAGCGAATACTTTGATAGTATTTTGTATAAATCTCCGTACTTATCAAGTAAATATTAAAAATCCCTAAAAATTCAAGTGAACTAGTCTCTCTAACTATTAGTGTGTATTTTTCACATGAGTGTTCTACATCCATCTGTTCTGTAAATGATCCCAGTTGGTAAAGTAATAATTACGTTCAACATAGATAAAACATATTTTTCTAATGAATATGCAACACGCACTGTAATATTTGCGATCAAAGAATGATGTCTCACGTGACTTTTCAAAGTGGAATTTTCAGCTGTATCTCAGAACAAAAACAAATGAAAATGATAGATATACTGGTTTTTACAATACCGGAAGGAATCGATCGACATCGTATAACAGCTTGAATAAAAAATTGTGTGTATTATAACACTAGTCATATTTAGATATTGTAATGAAATTGCTAATACTTTTCCTTACTTAGCAGTTACAGGTTCAGTACAATATTTCCGATATTCCATATGCGTTCATCCATTCATTGTACAATCACAGAAACCATCAAAAATTCTCACGGAGCATACTGCATGACGCACGGTAACAAATGCCATTCTATCGCAAGCGCCATTCTATGCAAGCGTTTGCCAGTGTAAATGTATGCAAATTGTTTCGCATGAAATATTCATAACCCCGTGAGACTTCACTCGAAGGGCTTTAAGAAATGTCATGCATAGTATTTATGTGAAGAAGCAACGCGTTTCATATTTTCGTCAATTTCCATATCTATCGTTAATTTTTTCGTTACTAGCAGTCAAATTCGATGTATAGATTAACGATAATTTGCATCAAATGATGTGAAATTGAATGAAGTAAATACAGCATTTAGTAAAAAAAGTAATAAAAATCGAATCAATAAAAACATAAATACCTATTTCTGTAGTAAAAACGAATACCGACAATATAGCTTATTCTATGAGCTGAGAGCCACATGACAAATTTGGGGGATAAGTAGTTTTATTAACTTTAGCTACTTATACAATAGCTACATTATACCATATAGAGGGAATTGGCCTTTTTAACGCAAATGCACTAATTTGGGAAATATATTTTAATCTAAGTACAATAAAAGTTAATGTTTTAGTGTATCCTATATGCCTTAAGAAATTGGTTCCATTTTATTTCGTTGGTATGTTTTAACACTTTTTCGCTTTGGTGTATGAAAATAAAATAAATCCTTTTATCGACTTCGAAAAAATAGTGTACCCTGTTTCTGTTCGTGTCATAGCGATATAATATACGCTGTGAGCACTGATATAAAATACTAAACTATCGAAAGAAATTCCATGTTCTATGATCTGAACTGTTCGGTACGCTATAGTTAGCATGTTTTTTTTTTGCATTTTCAGCATTTGGAACAGTACCATTCATAATTGCCTTCCACTTCGAAGTGACAATCTTAATTCATTTTGCTTCTCTTGGCAAAATATAGCCCTGCGTGCAATGGAACTTGGTATTTATGAGATTTGAACTAATATTCATACAACCTTCCGCTGATTATTCAACATTATTCATAGAAATGGACGACCTTTGCAGAACGAGTAGCTTACACGATTATGAAAGATAACACTCAAATCTATCAAAGGCCCTAGTGCAGAAGTAAAACAAAAGAAATTGTTACTTCAGTTCAGTTCAATTGTTAGTTTTAAATACTTGTTTTTATAGCTATTTTTTATAGCACTAAATACATATTCTAAGATAATAGTTTTGTTTACATCGGGTCTATCTATTCCGAAAAGCAGGAATGGGCAATTGATCTTTTTATAATTAACAACATTATTCTTTTTTTAAAGATATAATAAAACCTAAGGGGCCGGTCTGTTGGTACAGTCGACAACTTGTACGACATAACAACATGCCCGTCATGGGCTCAAGCCCCGAATATACCGTGCCCCCATACTAGGACTGACTATCCTGCTATGGTAACAATAAATTACTGAAAGCCAAGCTCACTTCACTAGTGGGTACAGGCAGGCCTTGACCGACAGCGGTTGTTGTGGCAAAGAAGAAGAATAAAACCTTAGATTCCACAAAATGAAACGCGTTGCCTTAAACATCCGATAGTTCCGATCCGATGGAACGGTAATGAAATGTTTACATTCAAGCTGCAGGTCATACAAACATTAATATTTACTCAAAGTTTTGGCAATTTGAATTTTAAAGCTTTGGCAAAACGATCACATTGCTACGGCCTGCCTTTTTGATTTGAGGCCCATGTGTCATGTGTCATGTGTTCATGTGTCAACTCAATTCCCGTGCAAAAGTAAATTGTGCATGCACGTAACGTGTAATTGGAAGTATATGACCCATGTAAGCCGTGTTGTTAGCTCTACTTATATGAAACAACCGTTTTACTGTTATAACTGGGATTTTCTTTCACAAAAGATAAATATGGATTGCATCGACATATTACCGTACGCTCAGACATACCGTGACAATTTCACGACGCGAAGCGTGAAAAAGCAGTCAAAATCAACGAACATTTCACGCCTAAATGTATGTATCCCATCATCCATCCTGACATCTCGTATGGTACGACGACATTTGAAGATATACTTCAAATGGCGTCAAAATATACGCTGTAAAACAAATGGTTCTAGAACGTAATTCTAATCGAATTTCATCGAATTTCATTGATTTTGGGTTCATGCTTTTCGGCGCAATGTTGTTTGGCGGAATATCTTGTGGCACGGTTAGATGGAAGATGATGCATTAGCTGTAATAGAGACTAATAGTAATAGAGAAAAAACAAACTACCCAAATTATTCCAACAAATTAGTCCATCATGTCGTTTTGAAGAATCTTTTTTTGTATTAAAACTTTTTACCTTACTTTATTGTAGAGTTTCATTTTCATCGTTTTGGCTGAAATGGGCTTAGCGGTTTGCTTGTGCTAACATTAGTGATTCTTAAATTATTATAAATAAATTATAAAGCACGCAACAAACACGCCAAGCCTCATGCTCTGACAACGCAGCTCAATTGACTTACCGTATACCCGCTTTATCCAACCACCACAATGACAACGCTACCGCTGAGTATTTAAGCTGCTATTATCAAAACGTTAGAGGTTTGCGCACTAAAACAAAAGAATTTCACCTAGCTGTATCGGAGGCTGACTTCGACCTTATCGCCCTTACGGAAACTTGGCTTGTTGACAACATTCCATCTGCTCTTCTCTTCAACAACAACTTCTCTGTTTACCGCTGTGATCGCTCTCTCAGCGGCTCTAGCTCTCGCGGTGGTGGTGTTTTGCTAGCCGTTTCTAACGCATACGAGTCGATAGAATTACCTTCCCGTGATCGTTCTCTCGAGTATATTTGTGTGCGCGTCACCTGCAATAACGCACATCTGTACATCATGGTAGTATACATTCCACCGCAGCTTAGCTCCGAGATATCGACTCTTCGCTCTCTACATGATTGTATCAGCGGCTTCACTCTCACACTGAAGCCTTCGGACCTGCTGTTTGTTATTGGCGATTTCAATCAGCCTAGCATAAGCTGGTCCACAGCTGATCCTTCGTCCTCGCCAGCATACTCATCAATCACGCACTATGAACCAACTGCGCGCTCACTGGCCAACAACACCTTTGTGGATGGATTTAAATTTAACGGATTAGTGCAACTTAATCACATCAATAATTCGCACGGACGCATGCTTGACCTGCTCTACGCTAACAATGCTGCAGCTAAATTGTGTTCGCCTGTCTTTCCAAGTGTTGTTCCGCTTGTATCTCTTGACTCCTATCACCCGGCGTTTGACTTCAATATACGTATTAACTCGTCGACCCGACGCAATTCGACGACTCGACAAAACTCGACGACAACCGCATTTTATCGTTATAACTTTGCTAAAGCTGACTATGTGAAACTGAACGACATGATTTCAATGTTTAACAATAGCTTTCATTGTTCCAATTTTATTTCACTTGACGAAGCAGTATGTTCATTCTCGTCCTTCATGCTGCAAGCCTTTGTTGTATGCGTCCCAGTTCAGCGTCCTAAACCTAACCCCCCCTGGGCGGACCGCACACTCAAACGACTCAAACGTGTAAAAAGAGCTGCTTATCGTCACTACCAAACGCGCCGCTGCCAAAGATCTCGCTCGATCTACTTTGACACGCACTCTTTATACTGCAGCTATAACAGGTTTCGATATCGCAGATATTTGAGTAAAATCCAACGTAACCTCTGCAGGTGGCCTGACTCGTTTTGGCGCTTCTACCACAGCAAAACAAAATCTACGCATACACCGAAATCCATTACGTATAAAGGAGCAACAAGTGCCAACACTAATGAAATGTGCAATCTCTTCGCGGATCGCTTCGCAGATTGCTTTTCACCGGCCATGAATGATACCGATACCATTGATGCTGCTCTCGTCAACACTCCGGCTGGCGCAATTAACATGAGCACTCCTTTCATCGACAGTGAGATCGTTTTATCTGCCCTAGCGCAACTAAAGCCTTCCTTCGCTCCTGGACCCGACGGAATTCCTTCTACCGTGCTGAAACGCTGTCAAACGACAGTAGCACCTATCCTTGCAAAATTGTTCAATGCATCGCTAGCCAATGGCTACTTTCCCAAAACATGGAGGAAATCTTGGATGGTTCCTATTTACAAAAAGGGCGACAGGACAGATGCCATCAACTACCGGGGTATTACATCTTTGTGTGCCATTGCCAAGGTGTTCGAACTAGTGATATACAAACATCTGCTACATGCATGCCGCAGCTACCTAAGCCCGTATCAACATGGATTCGTGCCAAAAAAGTCGACTACCACGAACCTGGTTGAATTTGTAACCTATTGCACTAATCAAATTGATGCCGGAGCTCAAGTCGATGCAATTTATACAGATCTGAAAGCAGCATTCGACTCTCTTCCGCACGCAATTCTTCTCGCTAAACTCGACAAGCTAGGAGTTCCCAGCTCGCTCGTACAGTGGCTTAAGTCTTACCTAACTAATCGCACATACACCGTGAAAATTGATAAGCACATGTCCAAAGAAATAGTCAGCAGCTCGGGTGTGCCACAAGGAAGCATATTGGCCCGCTTCTCTTCATATTGTTTATCAACGATGTTACCCTGGCTTTACCTCCCGACAGTATCAGTCTGTTTGCCGACGACGCAAAAATTTTCTCGCCTATTCACAACACAGGCGATTGTACATTCCTGCAAGACTGCATCGAAATTTTCTGTTCGTGGTGCAAGCGTAATGGACTGACTATCTGCATCGAGAAATGCTACTGTGTGTCTTTTAGTCGATGCAGGAGCCCAGTGACTGGGACCTACTTCATGGACGGCACTGCAGTTAATCGACAGAATCATGCCAAAGACCTGGGCGTTCTGCTTGACTCTAGTTTGAACTTTAAACAGCATATCGATGACGTTGTAGCCAGAGGAAATCAATTACTTGGCGTGGTTATCCGGACAACTAATGAATTCCGTAACCCCATGTGCATTAAAGCTGTGTACAACTGCATCGTTCGTTCGGTTCTGGAATATTCGTGCGTAGTCTGGAGCCCAACTACCGCTTCTTCAATTGCTCGACTTGAGGCGATTCAACGTAAGCTCACGAGATATGCCCTACGCCTACTTCCCTGGCAGGATCGCAATAATCTTCCTCCGTATGCTGCGCGGTGCCGTCTTCTAGGCCTTGAACCTCTTTCGGTTAGAAGACGCAATGCACAGTGCTCTTTCATCGCTGGATTGCTAAATGGCTCTATCGACTCATCGCCTTTGTTGCATCGAGTCGATATCTATGCACCATCCCGAACACTTAGGTCTAGAGAAACTCTACGGCTCGCTCAACCCCGTTCCAGTGCTGGTCGGTCTGACCCTATGTTCCGCATGTCGGCTGTCTTCAACACTGTCTCGGATTGCTTCGACTTCGATATCTCAACTCAGTGCTTCAAGGAACGTCTCCGGCTTTTGCCGTGGCCGCAGTGAATTGCGATGTAAATCTTATTTTTGCTATGTATTTTTTTTTTTTCTCAATTGAACTGTTACATCTTAATTAGGCCATACGGCCCGTTGAAGATTAAATAAATAATAATAATAATAATAAAGAGTATTGGAAAGGAGTATAAGGACTATAAAAGTTAAAAGCCATTTTCCACTTTTTTTCTTTTTACAGCTCTTCAAAATCCACGTATTATAGAGCATCCAATCGACACCACCGTGCCACGCCATGAGCCTGCCACACTCAACTGTAAAGCGGAAGGGATACCCCAGCCGACTATTCAGTGGTACAAGGACGGCGCACCATTGAAGATACTCCAGGGATCGCACCGGATAGCACTACCAGCCGGTGGTTTGTTTTTTCTGAAGGTAAATAACGTCCTTAATCCCTTTTAAAAATGCAAATTTTCCGAAAAACCAACAACCCTCCCAGTATACCTCAAATGTACAGAACGTTACGGTTGTACAGGCTGCGGGAGTTGTGGGTACGTTTTCTGTTCAGCATTAATTCCCCTAATGAAACACCTCGTGTTTTGGAGAAACGTCCAAATACTGGATATTTTAAGTCAACTTTGTGATATCATAGAAACATCGTTGAAGCTGTTTTGTTACTAACGTAGTACAGAATATGAGTAAACGTGATCAACGCTACAATAGTATGCTTCTCGTTCTGATAATTTACGTTCATGTTTGACGCCGCACACAAAGTAGTAGTGTGTGACTGAACCTTCCTTACAGCAAATATTTGCAGAAATTAAAACTTAAATAATTTCATGGAAAATTTAACAACATAAACATAATAACACAATTAACACAGTGTAGTAAGATCACTGGGATACTTTTGGTTTACTTACGTAAGAATGACACTAAGAAATTAAGTCCCCTGCATAGGCCAATGCCTGAGAATTCCCTGAGAATTAGTAAATGCGTGGGCTAACATGTTTTTAACACATAGTTAAAATGCAGCATCACTAACGAATTTCATACATTTTTTCTATAACGCTTACATATTTCCGGGAGAGGGAGGGGAGGGGGGGTATGTGGTGAAATAAGGTGCCAGTCGTCGCTTTACCGCATTTGGCGAATGAGCTTTGCAGAGAAAGGTGCAGAGCATACCCTGATATTTACCTCATGCGGTAAAAAGTGTGCCTGATGCTGCATAAACTTTATGATGAATAAATGTTTGATCAAATAATTTTCCTCTCTCACAAAATGTAAGCACCTTCTGATTACGGAAACGGGGCGGATTTCCATGTCCTGTCATAAAACCTAATGAATGAGTGTTAGCCGACAAAATAATCAAACACAAACTCAAACTTTTTTTTTGGAAAGCACAGATGCTGAAGCATATAAAATAGTAGCTAATTTAAAAAAATAATAATAAAAATGTTTGTGCTTTTTTTGTGATAACTTTAATTTAAATGATTTAAATGTTGTTTATGTTTTTATGTTCTTATTATGTTTTATGTTTTATGTAAATGGTTTTATGCTGTTATTATGTTTTTGTCAGAGTTATATTGCCTTTTGCACCAATTTATGTAAAGTAATGTAAAGTTTGTCTTTGACTAATAAATAAAAATTTAATTGATTATTTATTTATTTATAGGTTTTAAATAATTTTTTATCAATCTTGCTTAGGAACAGAAAAACATAAAAAATACCCCTCAAAAACACGCGATTCAGTTTACCTTTTATTTGTTTATAATATAATAGCAAACAACATAAATGATTTTTGATGTTTACTCAGACATTTTGTTATGTTCAGCTTCATGTTAGCTTTAGAACTTAACACACGTGTAATAAAAATCCGAGATTAAAATCATTAATTTAAGTTATCACCTTAAAAATGTATCATACCACTCATATCATTCAACAAACAACACAACAACCAATCAAAGGGGCTGTTAAAAGGACAAATAACTGACGGTACGAAGAGTTTACCCCACTTAGCAGGCAACTCAAAAAATCTCCTAAAATGCTACAGCACATTATCCAGAGGAAGTGAGGCCATAACTGCGCTGCTCGTAATAATTTTAATTTGAAAATATTTATAAGACAACCTCAATTTACCACACGCTGTTTGGAAGCTTGTTCTGCACGTACTGTACAGCACATAATGCTTGAAAACAGTTGCTCGGATACCATTTTGCTTCCCTTGCTAACCATCGTTGGGCAGCGGAGTTGTACTATACACAGTTTTACCCTAACTTTTCCACTTACTAAAGGTTGTTTCGTTAAGCCAGATATGGCTTCTACGTTTGCTCCCAAGTAGAACCTCATCAGAGTCACAGCTAGTACACTGGCGAAAAAAGAACAAAAAAAGCACCTCCCAAACAGCTTCCCGCCTGTATTTGATACTTTTCTCGCAGGTTTTTCTTCTTACGTGTCCACGATTTCACAGTATCCTCGCAGTTATGTCGGTTCCGCTATTCAGACCGATCATCTTAGTTCTACCAGCTTAACAGATTTCCCTGCGAGAGGAGGAGTTTTGAGGGCTGTTCGGTGAAATTGTGTTCCTAATTCTACAATTTTCGTTTTTTATGTGCTCAACTTTGCTTTCCTTCGTTCACTAAGGTTGTAAATTCGCGGAGAGAAAGCGACGCAGGGGTGTATTGGTGTGAGGCACGGAACGAGAACGGAATTGCCAGAAGTAGGAACGCTACCCTACAAGTAGCAGGTGAGTTGCTTCATTTCCCATTTCCTATTTTAAATTGTTTTGCACCTTTTCCCCAGGCCTGTTTCATTTTCGCCGCCAAGCGTACGTCAGAGCTTGGCCATTTTCCCATACCCAATAAAAAGTCATATTAGGTGGAGGTGGTTACTTGTGGAACTGTGAAGTTTAGTGGAATGGCAAGTAGGACATAAATTACTTAAAACGATCTGGTTGTCGAGGACGATCTGCCGACCCATGGGAGGCACAACGACAAAAAGAATATTAATTCAATGGTGGGAATAATGTGTTTGGCTTTCTCTTCATACACTTACTTCTGACATTTGATCTGCGAGCAGTACTCGCAAAAGTATATGTGCTTTACGTCTCACAATACTTTAGTGGTGAATATGGATTCAATATTTATTTTTTTATTTAAATAGGATACTTCATGAACAACAAATCTTACGTGGTACTCTGAAACACGCTAACACATAGTAAAAAATCATTAAACGTAAGGTTGATTATAAGAACATGCAAGAAAAAAAATTAAGAATAATAAATACCAATTGTATGCTCATCACGAAATGTTAAAAGATCATAAAATAGAAAATCCAAGTCATTAATCTCTTGCATTGGGACATGTAAGCATGTATATCATGTAAGCACTCCATACAAATCCACACGCAAAACTAGCCTGCAATTTTCGGACTAGATTAGGGGTCTCCAAAATTTTCAGTTCGCGGGCCGCATTGCTTCACAATCAACGTTGTTGAGGGCCATTTTAACGCTACCTTTAGATAGAGTGGAAGTTCAAATCTCGTTTTAATAAGAAAATACTAACAAAATATATCATATTTCTGCAGCTTTATTTGATTGAATCTTGATTATCGTCTTTCAGAAGTGAAAAAATAAATTGTAATTAATTAGACAGAAAAGACAGCTATTAAATTTAACCTTTACTCAGTCATCGCGGACCGCATTAATATATTGCGGCCCGCCGGCAATAGTTTGCAGACCCCTGGTCTAGATTATTTCAGCCTCAAAGCTTGATTTAGATTCAAGTACCTGCTCGAAAAAAAAAATGACAAAACAAGGTGGTGTTTTCATTTATTCCAAGGTACACTAAAGAGGTCAGATGGTGGAATCTAGAATCAAAGTGTATGTAGATCAGGTGGCCTCAAAACCTACTTTTAATAAAAAAAAAAATTGGAACGTCACTTTTTGACAGGACGGGCAAAATGTTTTGCCCAAACAGGCAATATATGGTGACTTAACGAATACACAAAACATTCTTAAAATCTTCATTCAGAAACAGAAGCGTCTAAAATCAACCTTTCAAATACATACACTTTGGGATAAGCTCACCTGTATGTTATATTAACTTAGATAGCTGCTCGAAAATTGATATACAATGCAAACAGCTGACAGGCTGAAATACCAGCCTACGAACTTAGAACGGAAAGAGCCCTATTACAAGGATTTAATTCATTCATGACCGAAAATACATAACTAGAACAATTGAGTTCTAGGATGATTTTTATTATAATTATTCTACATTACCTTGTTACCCACAGAAAACCCTGTTTAAGTTCTTCTTCTTTATAATTTACGCATCCATGCAAAATTTACAAGCTTCTGAGACTATTCATGCAGTAGAGAGAATCTAATTTGATAATAAATGCGGTTACTAAAACCACAAACTGCAAACAAAACAACGAATGTATTTGGGGCATTTTGGTTGAAGAGTGTGATACACATTAACATTCAAAATTGTTATGACCACATTGGCTGAGTGCAAAAAAGTAGGAATATTTATTTTGTCAATTAAATAGCATAATAGACAATACAGAAGCCGATACAACGACGATCTATACGAGGTGTATATCACTTGCAGCGCGTCAAACTCGCTAGGTTATACGTTGGCCATGTTATACGTACACAGAAAACTTTTTTACTGAACTTCAGTAAAATTTTACTGAATTTTTTTTAACTGAAGTTTCAGTATTTTTTAAAGTAAAAAGAATGTTTACTGAATCATTCAGTAATGTCCGGTGCTCACCAAAATAACAGCTCGTTTACTGAAATACCAGTAAAGCCGTTCTCATATTACTGATCTTCCAGTAGTTGGTAGCGATTAAAAAATGACAAAATATTTCTTTTAAATTGAGTTTTTATTTATGCTTTGAGATTGCCAGTTTCTCAATTCATGTTCATACATGTTTTGTGTTGTTTTATACATTTTTTATACTGTATTTTGCCGTCGCAAGTGTAGATGGTTCAGTAAGCGCTCACAGTCCCCACGCAATTTCAGCAAATTATTTAGCTGAAAGTCCTTAAAAACATGACATTCATGCTGAAAACCAGTAAAATATTCTATTACTGAACCGTTTCAGTAAAAAAACTTTACTGAAACCGGATGAGAAAATTTGCTGTGTATGGAACAGTTCGTTTAGGCCTTTCATAACGACAGAGGAAGCGTGGTAGGCTCAAGTCGAAGTAGCAAAATGTCGTAGAGGCAATCGCCATTAAGGCCGGAATAACAAACTCATTTGTGCAGCAATCCTTAAATGCTGGGATGCCATTGTATAATGTGCTATATAACAATATATTAAATAACTGTTAAGATAAACATTCGAACGAATGTACCATTGTCAATCAATATAATATTATTGGTACAACAAACAGACTTTTTTGTAATAATCATTGTACTAATGTCCATAATAATATTTTCGTTTTTTTAGAGGCTGACAGACAAATCGGCATATGAACAACTCGTTTGAATTATATAAACGATAGAATTACTGTGTTTTTGAAAAAGTTATATTTTATCCATATTTTTACTCTTGTATATTAGAATTTATATCAAGAGAGCTTACAATGAGAGCCTGATCAAACATAAATTTATATATAAAGAACTCAGGTAATTATTCAATATTGTGAAATCTTTATCTTAGTGAATGCAAAGAGATTAAATTAAACTGAATTTTGATTTCAATATATCTGATCTAGAGTTATTTCGATGTGGTTGTTTTGTTCAATCCAGTCGGTTTTATACCTCAGAGGAAGACGTGATGAAATAAATTTAATTAAAAATAGCAACAAGCCTTCACCGCCGGAAGCATATCAATTTATTATCCTTTCTGTGCAACAAAACGTAAAGATGAACCCTATGCAGGCAAATGTTGAATCGCTTAGAAACATACTTGTTGAGCATATCGATAGAAGTGGGAAAGGTGGCTCTATGTTGGTTTGTGAAATATTCTATGCACAGAGTGTGACCAAAGGTGTGATTTTCTTTTCATAACGTAGTTCAATGTTAATATATATAGTGGTTTCGATGACTTAGACTATGCATAGAAGAACACATTTAACAGTAAAAAACATAAATGCTAAATTTTTTCTCACTATTTTTATGCTACTCTCTACTTTTCGGAAATTTTGTATGTATAGTTGTTGAAACAATTTGCAACTTGAACACGAGTGATGAAAAAAAACTGTTTGTTCGTACAATCCACCTTCCTCAGTGCGGCTATAGTCGTCCTTTTAGTCGATCCTTTGCATTTATTATGGATGGATATTGCTGGGATTTGAAAGTCAGTTATGTATGCCAAAGATAATGCTGATAAAACCAGAGTAAGCGAGGTCCGCTCCATTCGTTAGCAACAGACCATCAATTTCACCAACTATGTATCCGATACAAATTTCTGCCTTGTTGATTGTCGTGTGCCGAGTGACAGACAACACTTGTTTAAATCAACTTGCATGGATGCTTGTAACAAACAAAGGGGAAATAGTCGTTTGAAATGTATCAAGATTCCAGTCACATACGTTTAGCTGTTTCTTTTGCTGTAATATCGCAAGCTTTTATTTCAGTTTGTGATTCAGCCCAACACATATAGCGATCATTTGTCATGATTTAAACTTTATGGGTGGTTTAAGGTATAGAGTGATTGTAAAACTGCGGTTTGATGAGGTTTTTGTTGTTCGTACTATAATTTTATTGTGCCTAGGACATTGATGTGGGACTGAATGAAAGTTTTTTTTCAACGCAGCTCCAAAGTGAGTTTTAGTTTATACAACACAATTTACCCATACCCGCACATAACTGAAGGCAAAGAACCTTTTAACCTTTCAACCAGTCCATCAGTTGCTATGAATAAGACAAAAACAATCTCTTAAAACTTCAGGTGAACAAGAAAGCACAAAAAAACAATGGAATTAAATCCTGCATAGCTAGCACTTTGAACAATTCATTTTAAAGGTAAAGCTTCTATAAAACTATTTACGTTAGTTATGCTCCTAACAGCACGGCATATTAGTAAACCGAAAGCGAAAAATAAAGCGGACATGGAGGGAAATAACCGACGAAGTGAAAAAGCACACAAAATACCTACGATAAAACCCAACTCAAAATGCCACTCACGGCAACATAAATGTCGGAGCAAAACACACAGAAATACACAAACAAGCTTAGGGACATAACGAATGGCACCAAAAATGCAAATAAAATTTCCATTTGCATCGCAGACGATCATAAAAACCGCTAGGTTGGTCAGATTTCGAATGTTTTGTTGGTGTTTTCCCATTTTTTTTTGTATATTTTAGGCAACGCCTAGGAATATTGGTCAGTTTTCCATTATGTTCTAACGCTTTTGTGACAGGTTGTCTAGAGTTTCCTTTTCGGTTTGCTCACTTTCATTATATGTCCGCCGTAGCAGTTCGTTGAGTAACCCATTGCAAGACCCATGGTGGAGTCAGTACTTTGGTGCAAGTGTCAGGCCCTTCAACGCATGTATACGTTTGCGATTTTTCACGTTTGCTATTTTTTTGGCTAAACTTCACCCAGAGCTGACTGACAGTTAACTGAAAATTGGTACAAAAATCAGTAAATAAATCAGAAAAAATCGTTTGAAAAACATTCGTCGTTCCATTTACCAAACGAATCCTGCTGTTTTGTGTATAACTACGGCAAACTTATATTAAGTTCACTATTATTTAAATACTGTATTTTCTTGCCCATGACAGTAGGTCGGTTTGCGTTGTGAGCTTTCTCAAAATATAAACTTCTTATTAGCTCTATAGATATTGACTCATAATATGAATAACGTGGTAATGAAAACGATGTGCAATAGCTCTGACAAATTTTTTTATTGTTTATATGGATTTTATTAATTATTATTATTGTTTTGCTAATACATCAAACTCAGCCAGTAGCCCTACCATATGTTTTTTGTTTGTTTTCATAGTATTTCAATACTATTTCTGTACTATTTTTATTGTGTCATTTGTTGTACATGTTATAGTATTGCGAGAAGAGTTTCGACTTGAGCCCCAGCATACACGCGTAGCACAGGGGGAAACAGTGCTACTAGAATGCGGCCCACCAAAAGGAATTCCGGAGCCGACGTTATGGTGGCGGAAAAATGGTCAAAAACTAGAAGTTGAAGCTTCGAAACGCATTCGTATTGTGGATGGAGGTAATTTAGCAATTCAGGATGTACGTCAAACTGACGAAGGACAATACCAATGCATTGCAAAAAATTTGGTTGGCGTACGGGAATCAGCAACGGCTTTTCTCAAAGTTCATGGTATGTTTTTTTAAACCACGTTCATATTATTGCGTTCATTGGGTAGCTTCCAGATCGTTCAGCATATTCATACATCGTTGCAGTAAAACCATTTCTGATACGAGGACCGCATGATCAAACTGTTGTCGAAGGTACGTCTGTAACATTTCAATGTCGAGTAGGTGGGGATCCGATGCCGGATGTACTATGGCGTCGATCGGCATCAGGAGGCAACATGCCATTAAATCGAGTGCATATCCTGGAGGACAGGAGTCTACGGTTGGAGGATGTAGTTCTGGATGATGAGGGAGAGTATAGCTGTGAGGCTGATAATGCTGTCGGAGCCATCTCAGCCACTGGCACATTGACCGTCCTGTGTACGTATAAAGACATTCATAAATTATGAAAGGGGATTTTTTTGTCCTAATGACTTAAACTACTACATTTTATTGCATGACTTTCAGCTCCTCCCCATCTTTCGATAAGACCAGTCCCACAGGTAGTAGAAGCACCGCACGATGTTTCGTTCGAATGTAAATCAGAAGGCAGACCAAAACCAACTACATTTTGGTCTATAGAAGGTAACAGAACACTGATCTTTCCCGGCACGTCCGTCGATCGATTCGAGACTACATACACTCAGGAAAGTCTCACTGTCTTGACGCTAACTCAAACTACAAAATCTGATAACGGTCTTGTGATCGTTTGTAGTGCCGTAAACAGTGTCGGATCTGTCAGTGTTCGAGCCCGCTTGATGGTAGCTTCACAGGATGATCGACCCCCTCCAATCATTATTCTTGGTCCTACAAACCAAACTCTTCCCTCAAAGTCAACAGTATCGATGGCTTGCAATGCGGTTGGTAATCCTTATCCGTTCATTTCTTGGTACCTGGATGGCAATCCGGTCGCACCATCGGAACGAATTAATATAACGGAAAATGGAACGCTCTTATTACGAGAGCTTGAAAAAGGAACCGATCAAGGGCTCTACACGTGCGTAGCCAGCAGCCGCAGTGGGAAATCTACGTGGAGTGCGTTCCTGCGCGTTGAGTCACCCACGAATCCGAATGTTAACTTTTATCGGGCACCTGAACCATCCGAATTCCCAAGCGCCCCGGGAAAGCCACAAATTGTTAACATTAGCAACAGCTCCATTACCATCTCTTGGCTGCCCAGCATCAAATCCGGTGCTTCCGATATCAATGGTTACCTGATTGAAGTATTTTCAAGTGATATGGCCAAAGGGTGGACCACAGTCCCGTTCAAGGTTTCGTCCACGAGCTACAGTTATTCTCCGATTTCTCCAAACGTCAGTTACATTTTTATCGTTCGAGCAGAAAACGACCAGGGACTTGGTATTCCGAGCCTCATGTCCGATCCGGTTTCCATTGGAAGAGAATTCAATCATGGAGAAGACATCAATCTCAGTGAAGCGCAAGCAACACTTTCGTCAGGGCAGGTGGTCAACCTCCTTGAAGCTAATGCAACCGATGCTACCAGTGTGCGACTGGCGTGGGAGATTGTTAACGGGCAGTATGTGGAAGGGTTCTATATTTACTCGCGCAAGGTAAACTCCAACGGAACGTATCGAACTTTGACAGTTCTACATGGTGGGGGTGCTTCTGCTTGTACGATAAATGGATTAGAAAAGTTTACCGAATATGAGTTTTTCCTTGTACCATTCTACAAAACAATCCAGGGACGTCCCTCGAATTCTAGATCAACGTGCACTTTAGAGGATGGTAAGATAAGGAGAAGACCAAAAACCGTGTACCTTTCAACAATTCTTCAATGGAATGTGTTAATTTTTTCAGTTCCGACGGCATCACCAGTAAATCTGGAAGCAGTTCTACTGAATACCTCAGCAGTTTACCTCAAGTGGGAACCGCCGAGTAACAGCACGATAAATGGTAATTGGTTATAATGTGAACTAAATCATATGTTTATATTTTTAACAATGAAAAAACTCGATTTCCATACTCATTAGGAAAATTGAAACACTATCACATCATCATCAGAGGTTACGACGTTCACAACATATCCAAAGTTCTTACCAATATGACTGTCGACGGAGAAGCACCAAAGTTACTGCTTGCTAATCTGTCTGCTGGTGTAACGTATTCTGTCAGTATTGCAGCGTCGACAAAGGTCGGAATTGGTCCATACAGCATTCCTTCGATTTTGAGGCTAGACCCTCACACTAGGCGGCTTGATCATGGGTACACAAGGTAGTATAGAATAAGCTGCAAACTATTTCCCTATTATGCATGTTGCACCATATTTTGACAAGCGTGCATGTATGCTTCCTTAAGTTACACATTGCATTTAAGCTCAGCAAGTACATGAAAAATGCTTTTATTCCATTTCTTTCTTCCACAGATATCCAATAAACCATGACTACTCACACGATATACTAACGCAAACATGGTTTATAATTCTGCTCGGTTCCATCATCGCCATTATCGTCTTTTTGTTCGGTGCCATCATTATTTTCCGCAGGATACAATTTATGAAACACAGCTCGTTGAACAATATGCACGGTGAGTCACAGTCAGCCAAATTGTCGTGGTGGAATTTACTACATAAAAAAATCCGCAATGAATCAAGAATCTCTTTTTGAAATTCATTAAATCGCTAGATGCCATTTTGGTGATAATTTGGATAATAAGTAAATGCTTACAAATAGTAACAATACGCAAAACCAATTTTACTATTTTTATATTTTTACTTTTTACTCTTTGAGGATTTTGTTTTCAACAAATGTTAATCCTGTGGTTCTAACAAACATTTCTATCAAAATTTCAGCCTATCATAAGTAAATAGTAAATACAGTAAATACGCCAAGGAAAATGTAATCGTAAATCTCACGTTATACACTAAACAATTCAATAAGCAGGGCTGTTGTTTACTGCATAAGAGGACTCATCCATACAAAAATAAAATAACAATAATAATCAAACAGCAGCATTCATTTTTCACATCATGTGCATGAGGGATGTGTTTAGTCACGAAACAATTTACCGTATCATGCTACATCGCGTTTTGTTGACTCAAATCATTTTACGTGCATTATTCGTGCAATAGCTTTGCCCTCGAATGATTGGGGCTAAGTTTGAAATTATTCACAACTTTCAGAATCTCCGTACAATGAAAGCAATGAAATTTGTACCCATGCATGCTTATGATAAGCAAAAACATTTAAGTGTTGTGCAGTGGTATACAATTAATCTGTTCTTGGCATATTATCACTGTATCAGCGCTATGAAAAACACTGTATCGTAAAAGAGAATGTTGTTAACACGTTTACACAATTTCAGGTAATCACGCTATCGGAACAGTCCGAAAGTTTCCTACTCTACCACTGAATCCTAATGGTGTGTGGATCGACCCGGGAGGTGGAGTTTGGCGACAAGCGAATGACATTACTAAGGAAGTCATCACCGACTATGCTCAGGTTTCTGCCGCCCCAACACTTCCACTTCCGGATTATGAAAGGTAAGCATATTAATGAAAAAAGTTTCAATAGATTCAATATTATTATGTATGTCAGAGTTTTGAATTCAATCAGTTTAACACTGTTGTATCTATAACATTGCTTCATGTAAGCTTATTCCCCAAAAAAGGGTAAAGTGCTTGCAAGGGCGCTCTCTAAACAATCTACTTAATTATGCCTAATTGTGTACATTCTAAACAAACACCTTACCGCAAAGAGGTTGATGACAGTTTTGTGTAGCAATACTGTCGACGAGAGCTTCTGCAATAGTTTTCCAAACAATCAACAGGGTTTAAAAGCACACAACAACGACACATCTTCAACACTTTGTTCCATTTCCTTGCTCGTGTGTGGCGCCAGAAACTATGAGGGTAAAAGCAAACAAATACACAAAACTTCAGCATCATTAAAGGATACACAGCTCGTACCCGCTCGCCGGTCTAGGATAATGGGGATCACTTCAAAGGTTTAAGCCAGTAATGGAGTTCGTAAATTTTTGGCGGTTTACATTTCTCACTCGAAACTGCCGGAGAAAGCATTCGACGAAACTTTTCCCACAAATGATAGTGTCTGTTGTTTACCACCATTACGTTCTTGAACATCCGCGACAATGGTAAATATGCCTATCCCTTGGAAACTGGTTGCAATCTGTACGTGATGCTTCTAGCGTACGGTGATGTTAGCAAGAAGGTTACGGATGAAGTGTGCAAACTTGTGAATGAACATCTTCCAACACTTTTTTTGTGAAACATTCGTAGTACTCATGTCGCTAAGGAAATTACTGTATGCATGGCTAAAACTTTTTCCATTACGTATTTATTCAACACTTAGGCTGTTGTTTCAGCTGTATCTCACTAAACGATGTAAGATAATTTGATGGAACTGTATCCTTTCGGATTGAAATTTGAGATAATGGCCAATTTAAATAATTTTAAATGCGGTACTTTGCTGCTCTCATGTTTGATGTTTAGATGGTATTATATCAAAAAATTATATCAAATTATATCAGCACTTCATTACCAATTCATTAGATTGTTTTGTGACTGCAACCTTAAAGTATAACTAACGACTTTCATTTTCATGCGTTATATATTGTTTAAATACATTGCAAACTCGTCGTTGGATAATTTCATTTCCGCCCTTGGGATTGGGGATTGGGTACAAATTGCAAATATTTTTGGTAAATAATGCAGCGATGGAATGGGATGACCAAACAAAAAAAAAATATCATACAATAGCAAAATCGATAAAAGCATACATGCGTAATTCTTTGGCCACATCTGCCACACTGTGGGAAACTTTCAAAATGTGTGAACAAATGTATTTTTCCCCTTCTTTGTGCTGTTCACGCTAAGTGCACAAATTAAAATATATATTTATGATACAACTACTAACAACGCGGTATGCATCGTGAGACTCGGGCTTTGCATATTTGTTTTTTTCTTTTCCACTCTTTTTCTTGCATTTTTATAATTAATTGCACCTATATCCTCAGATTGTCCCCGCTGAATATGCCTGACTACGCGGAAGTGGCTGGGTGTTCATCATTCAAAAACGATCTGGGACAATCGGACCCTTGCTATGACAACTACGGGGCTTACGCTTCAACCACGCTGGTAGGCCGCTCGGTGCAACTGTACGCCCAAAACCAATTCGATGGCAAAAATGTCTACTCAGCGCCCACCGTTGTTACGGCCGCGGCAGTGTCCGGTGGATGTCACTACAATAATTTCATAAATCAACAACATCAACAGCGCCACCAGCAGCAAATGCAAGCCCAGTACGGTCTCCATGGAACCCAACAGATGCATGCTCAGATACAGTCGCAACTGCATCAGCAACAAATCGGTGTGCACGATAAAAGGGAGCGGGATGCTAACGGACGTCCGATCGGTGGTGGTGGAGGTAGCATAAAAAGCCAGAAAATGAACATCATCGAAAATCGGATGGCCGACATGTTGAACAATTTGAATCAATGTTCATCGTCGGGCCCTACGGCAAGCTATAGCACCGGTGGTGGCATGGGCTCGTCGTACGGTGGCTCAACGGTAAGTAATCTCAACAGTGGAAGCCACTGTAGCCTACTTCCGGCGGGCCAACCGATGGCAGCCTCGTCGACGCTGACAATGGATGTGATGAACAGCATGTCTGGTAGTGTGCCGGGTAGCGGTGGTGCAATCGGTGGAGGTAGCAGCAGTGTACCCCATACACCGCTTTTTGGCACGATTAAACGAACGACCAAGTACAACAAAATAGGATACAATAAGGATAATAAACTCAATTTTGGCGATAATGGCCGATCGGTCGAGCAGCCGTTGTTCGTCAAGTCCAAGTACGACGGTACCTGGTCGTCCGTGCCGAGCTCGGTCACGATGGCGTCAGCAGCCAGCAGCAACATGATTAATAATTCGCCATATCAACAGCAGCAACAGCAGCACCAGCAGCAGCAGCAGCAGCATCTTCCAGTTCCGCCCCTTTCGAGCACCAACAGTATCCATCAACAGCAGCAGCTTTTGACAACAGTAGGCCCACCACACCCGCCTCCTCCACAGCTTCCACCAATTCAACAAGCGCCTTCAGTAGTTCATCACTTTCCTTCGAGTCACCACCACCACTCAACTTCCGTTTCGTTGTTTCATGGTGGCAAAGAATCATCCCGATCGCCATCCCGTGTTTCGCCTACTACGCACAGTCTGCAAACAAATAATTTAGATAACCATCCACCGCAGGAGTGCAACAATGAAACAAACACAATCACTAATGGTCAGGAAGCTTCTATTGGTTTTTCTGGGAATGCAAATCATCCGTTGCAACAAACACATCAATTAAGTGGAGACACCAATGTAGAGAATGTATAAATTTGAGTACTTCTGTTTGTAGTGCCATAAAATAGTGGAATTTTATTTGACCCTAGCTGTCACCATTTTATACTCAGAGCAATGTGATTCCTTTTGTTCAATTGAAACCTTATACTGTGTCATTTATGTTTTACTTAAAAATTACCCATGAATCCATTCAAATTGAATTAAAATTAATTGATCGCGTATGAATTATCACTAAATCGTACTCAACTTTTCATAACTTACTACACATATAAAGTTGATCAATACTTTTGCGAAACTGCAATAAAACTAGTGCAATAAAACAATACATATGTACAATTACATTGCTCTGAGATAGAGAAATGGCATTTTGGAGATTATAATAACTTGTTTAGTTTATTTAATTTGCATTATTGAAGAAGACTTTAAATCCACATAATGCTTGTATATATTGCAAATATATCTATCATACTATGTGCAATCTGACCAATGCTTGAGTATTTTCTATACATATATACTTTTGGGTTTTTTAAATGTTTGTAGTTTTGCAACCCACTGGAAGTTAAATCATGACCCCTAATATAGTTTAAATAGCCTGCTAAAACTGAATAAAATAGGACATTTTCTCTTACAAACTCATGAAAGAACATCGCAAGTATCAAACGATATATTTTCCCTACCGGCTTTCATAAAGATAAACAGTCAGTTGTGGATCGATGGTAGCGAAAACATTTAAAAAGAAACATATCGAAACACACTTATCCTGGACAACGCTTTAGCGTTATGTTCGTTTGGCAGCACGATGACCAAATTATTTCACTGGTGTACCTACCATGTTTAGCAAGTGTACATAGCTGCTGCTAATGCAATAGATTAGAACTGAATGAACTGTACTGAAATTACATAAAACGTTTTTTTAATCATTTCAACAAAAAATCTTTTGTTTAGTTTATGGTTTAAAAATTATATATGAATGATTACAACGGTAAAGTATCCGCAATCACTCAGCAACCAAATAATGTGTTCGCCTATTAGATTAATTTTCGTTGTACACTTTATTTCCCAAAATATTGTAGCTCTCTTTAGATTTACACGTTTGATTTTATGCAACGAAAATTAAATGAAATAGGAACACGAATTATGTCTAATCCTAATTCCATGACGATGAGAACATACCCTATAGCTATCAAAATGAAGCGAGTAAACAAAATCATTTGACTGATTATCGTAATTGACAAATGGGTCGTAGGTAATGAGACACACAGATAATTATCCTGCCGCTGCCACGCATTGCTATTATTATCTGGTATTTGTAGGCAAATTACTTCCACACGTGTTTTTGTTTTGTTTCAATATGGAGAAGAAATGTAAACATAGGCAAAAGGAATGGATTGATCGATGGCGGATGAAAAGTACATATTAAGAGCCAGTCCCAATCGTAAAGAAAAGAGAAAGATGAATAAAAGAAAATGATGATATTTTTAACGAATATACCGTGTTGGTGGATTTTATTTAACTGTAAACTGTGATGACCTTTTTAATGTGCCGTGCTATGCAGAGGATCTATGAATAATTTATTTGATTTATATGTTTATATGTTTATGTTTATATGTTTATTTATTAATCCATCGGGATCTTGAAGATCCTACATGAATGTACTTAAATTAGTGCTTATAGACTATGTAAGGTACATAAATCGATCGGGGAGAACAGGTGCACAAGAATAGAAAATGTATTTTGAGAAAAAAAATTATTACGTAAGTTGTGTCCTGAGTCTATCTCTAAAAACATTCTGTGGCATGTTGAAATCAAATAAATCAAAGTTATTTATGAAAGTTCGACACATAGCTGACATAGGATCAGACTGGCCAAAACGAGTTCTATAACGAGGGACGGATATGAATTGACGTGTACGTAGATTCCTAGATGGCGCGTTAAATTCTATCGTAGCTAATAGAGTAGGAGCATCAATGTGGTGGTTAAGTAGTCCTGATATAAAAAGGCATTTAGCTATCTCACGGCGCTTTTTCAACGACTGAATCCCTAAAAGCAGACACCGGGAATGGTATGACGGTAACACATCGCCCTGTCGCCATAGTAAGAGTCTTACAGCATATCTAGTCGCTTTTCTTTGGATGGCCTCGATTCGATTACTCCATTGTTCGGTACAGGGGTCACTAACAATACTGCTATATTCTAACACAGATCGAATTTATCCACATAATATTTTAGATGTTATATAGTTTTATTTTTTAGAATTTTTATCTTTTCTTCCTTTAATGTTTACACATTTGGATATAGAGCCTTTTTTCCTTTTGTACATACATTCATAATACTTATAAGAAAATATGTTTGCCGGTATTGTATTGTCGATAACGATGTCCTGATGTACAGTTGTACTTGAAAAACGTAATTCAAACAAAAAATGAGCAATATTTGAGCAAAAGTATATACTATCATTGCTTTGAAGATTGCTTTCATTTTTAGTTCCCCTTAAATTGCGTGCTGAATTTACGAAGTTTCTTCCTCACCATAAAATTTGAAGCATTAAATAATTAAACCCAAGAATTTGAGTACCATTTGTACTGAAATTTTTTACAACCCCCACCCCACATTTTCGAATGACTTCAACGCAGGCTACTTTGCACCTACAGTCAGTCCAAAAAGTATTCGTCTAGCTGAATATTTTACAGAAAAAGACAAATCATGGCTTGACGAATACTCAAAACACTCTTAAAATCTTTATTCAGAAGCAGAAGCGATAAAAATCAGCCTTCGAAATTCATACACCTTGGGATAAGCTCACCTGTATATTATACTCACTTAGATAGCTGCTCGAAAACTGATATACAATGCAAACAGCTGACAGGCTGAAATTTCAGCCTACGAGCTTCAAACGGAAAGGGCCCCACTAATAGTGTACCAAACTGCCATGTAAGCAGCCATTCTTGACGGTTAATCTAGCGAAAGAAGTGGTTTAATGTCCAAAAAATCAAATTTTACCACGGAATCAGTGCATTTTGTGATGGCCAATATGATCAGGAAAAGAAATTGGTCACATTTGGTTGAGGGGTCATGCTGCATTTCATCGTAGCTGGTCATGTAATAGCTTGAATGAGTGAGTTGTTAAAAACATGTTTTATTTGAATAGTACCATACATAGAAAGTGGCCAAATCTGTTAAGGTGCATGAAATAATTCAAGAATTTATTTCAAATTAGGCTTTACTAACATATTAACACATGTTTAAATCCCCAAGGTCATACGGCCGACGCCTACCATAGCGAAAACAGTCTACTAAGATGCAACATCAAAATCTCGTGTAACGGTAGCATCATGGAGTCATGATACTAGGGCTCAGTGAGGTAAGATGAGCAAGAAAAATGATTTAAAATGATTGGAGACGGGATGGGAAAACATATTAATGCAGTTTTTAAGTACTTTGAGTCCCAGTTCTGAGAAATTTTACTTAAAATGTATCACATGTTTCAAGCACAGTCGAGCTGGAGAACATACAAGGCATTGTCATTTGCCCAAAACGCCTAACCAGCTGAAACCAAACTGATGAAAATGATTTAGTAGACTCTCAATATGATATCAGATGCCATTTTTTCAATGGAACTTGGACACGCAGTCCTGAAATGCAATATTTCTACTAGAGAATAATTGGAACAAGTTTTGTAGGATGAGTGGATCAAAAATACGTCTTTTTAAATTTTCAAATGAGTTCTTGCGATGTGCAAGTAGTCACTAATAGTCATAAATGTAATAAGAAACAAGATCAGGACATTTTTTGATTCCATAACCTTTGTTTTCATATGCTTCATATGCGTATATTATGCCAAAAGTCTGATGGACGAATACTTTTTGCGCGCCCATAAAACGACTTTTTTTAGTTTTTTTATGTATTTTGGTTGCTTTTGCACTATTTAAATGCTTATTTTTTAGCAAAACGTGTGTATTGATGGTCCCTTTATGAAACCCCATGATTACTTTTATTACTTTTACTTTCTTTATTACTATTGCGGCCATAATTCGCCTTTTCTGTAAAATATTCAGCTAGACGAATACTTTTTGGACTGACTGTATGTCATTTTTCATAAGCGATGAGGAACATTAAGACTTTGGTTCACTTTGTTTATGTTGTCTGTAACGAAATCTGAATTCCTTTGGAGAGCCACTGTTATCATGTTGTTTTGTATGAATTGTGGCAGTTTTTGATTGTGTTAAGATCAACGTAAAAAATCAACGTCAAACTTCAACAAATATGAAAACATATTATCGTAAAACCCTCTATAGTTCATTGGAAAGATGCGGTTTTTGTATGTATTTATTTCATGATTGAGTTATTATTAAGCTAGCAAAATATATAAAAACACATGAAATTTATTTTTGATTTTACGTATCGAAGCATTATTTAGCGTCGGAAACTTGAGTAATGCCTAGGGTTAGTGTACAGCGTTCATTTGATTACTTATTTTCTTACTATCCTGTGCAATAACCGCTTTGCGGTCTTCGCTTGTTTCAGGAGTGTCCGAAACCGCTCACGGTCTCGCGCCTTCGTCTGCTAGTCCGTTATCACGTCCTTAAAGGAGGAGCCTGGTTAGCTTGATACGCTGCACGATAGTGAGTTCGCTGTAAATCTCGTCATTATAACGGCTCCTCGATTGTCCTTCCACACATACGGGGCCAAGTATCCTTCTGAGCATCTTCCTCTCGAACGCGGCTAAGAGGGTTTCGTCAGATTTGGACAGTGTCCATGTCTCAGAGGCGTATGTGAGTACCGGGACTGTATAGATACTAGATAGTCCCAGCTTCGTCCGTCGCGACAGGTTCTTTGAGGTGAACTGATTTTTCAGGCTGTAGAATGACCGGTTCGCAGCCAGCATCCTTGCGCGCAACACAACTACCATGCTGTTGTTGTTGCTGACCTTTGACCTGAGATAGGTGAATTATGAGACGATTTCAAAAGTACGTTCACCTATCTGTTCGTCACGCCGATGTAGGTTTGGAATATTTTTTGGTAAAGCCGCTGATGTTGCCACTATTAGTTTCGTAGTTGTCTCGTTTATCTGCAATCAGAGGTTCTCTTTCGCCTGCTCGATCCTTTTGTAAAGCTATTGTTTATTCCAAAAAATACATGCCAACTTTTTTTCACTCCATTTCAACTTGAAAAATTGGCATAACAATTTTTATTTTTATGTTTTAAACTCTATCAATGAAAAAATTGACTACTTAACTTAATTTCAATAATTTTGGGATACCCAGTTTGGAATTCGGCACAATAGCTGTAGTTCATCTAGGTCTACAACATGCTACTATTAACTTCACTATCTCGGACTGATTGGTGTACAGATAGTAGATTAGTATGAAAGGGGTGAAAGTTATCACTCCATATCGGGATTGAACCCATGGCATGTATGTTGTGAAGGCGTGCAATTTAAGGAATGTACAATCGAACCGAAGCACAGCCATTACCAACTAATTATATATAGAGTAATGTGCCAATTGTTGCACACTTGCACAGCCAACGTACTTCATATGTTTGATATGGATAAAGTCACAATATTCTTGTTTTATGAGTATAGTATACATCATTATTGTTTAAAAAATAGTATATATTTTTCTTATTTTAGGGATACAAATAAAAACTAATGTCAATAAATAATGATTTTTAAACTTATTCAAACATCCAATTGTTGCACACATACAAACACTTCAAATTATATTTTTGCACACTTTATATCAAATTATTGTACACTATCTAATACAGTAAAATAGACAAAAGAAGAGCCCTAGACTAGATGATTTTCTATCGCATAGAGTTTAGCACAGTACGAAATTCTTCACACTTTTGTCCTTAGTTCAAGCCGAAATTCCACAAAATATGTAGCAAACTTGCATCTGCAGCCGCACGCTAATTGTAAACAAATCGCTGTCAAAATAATGGCACGACGAAAAAAGGAGCCTTTAAGGCGTGCAATTAATAGGATCGAAGCATCCTCTGTTTTTTTGTGTTTTATGTTACAAAAAATCTAAATTTTTGATACTGAATCATGAGAATTAAATATATTTGCCTAATTTCTAGCATATAAGTTTAAGTTATTAAAATACAGGGTTTTCGAGGATTATATTGACATGTTCAGCCAGTTGTTGATTCGTTCGAGCGTATAATTGACTCTTTCAGCGAGATATAGAATTGTTCGGAAGTAGGCGTTGACATGCTCGGTTATACTGTACTAAGTGTGGCAAAAACGCTAGCTTTCATCAATGTCATATAATTATTTGGATAAATAACAATCAATACGCAGTGTGCAATAATTGGGTGGTGTGCAACAATTGCCAAATTATCCTAGTATAGTACAGTGGACCCTCCTATAACGTAATCTATTCTGATAGTACAGGGGTTTCGAGGATTATATAGACATGTTCAGCGAGTTGTAGATTCGTTCAGGCATACAGGGTTTTCGAGGATTATATAGACATGTTCAGCGAGTTGTAGATTCGTTCAGGCATATAATAGATTCTTTCAGCGAGATATAGAAGTTGTTACGGAACATGTAGCGCGTAGACATGAACGAATTCAAGAACTGAATCTGTAGAGCTGTCCGTTGTTTTGTTTACACACTGTGCCGCAGGGTTCAATTTTTCATTCTTAAAAGTCATAAAAGTAGTTAATAATCATTACCCAAGCTGTTTAATACATAAATTAGTTGGAAAAAGCTTATTTTTTCGAAAACTGTTTGTTTACCTCCTGATGAGAATGATCCAAGCTGCAGTCCAAGGGGTACGAAAGTGACAGCTCTACAGTATAACCGAACATGTCTACGCCTACTTCCGAACAATTCTATATCTCGCTGAAAGAATCTATTATATGCCTGAACGAATCTACAACTCGCTGAACATGTCTATATAATCCTCGAAAACCCTGTAAAATTATCACTTACAAGGACTGTATGAAACTGCCACAATACACGACATATCATACCACATTTCACTAACTAATAAAAAATCTCCTTACAAGTAGCAAAATAGACAAAAATAGGCACATAGATAGCAGTTGTAATTTTCCATAATAAGACAAACATCTTTAGGCGACATGAACATGGATGGGTAAGAACACAATAACTTGATAACTACTTTAGTTACATACAAACCATACAGAAATAACATAAGCTAAGAACTTTCTTTAGTTTGTCGGTTGAAAATGTTTGACCTGGTTTGGAATACACTTAAGAAAAAATGAAATGATTGTATTATATATTTAATGGACTCAAACTGATTCTTATTCTATCTTATCAGTTGATGTAATCCTATGTATTGTCACAACGCAGCAGCATCAACAAATAAATCATAAATAAAAATCCGTTTATAGAGCTTTCTTCTCCATCTTCCATTTCGTTTTCCGTCCAATCAGACGTCTATCTCCGATTCATGATTTCCGCCTGACCATCGTCTACAGAACTGTAGCAATTTTTATGAATTTCTGTCGGTTTCACCAGCTGCAACTTGGTACGTTTATACAATCAAGCGATATTTGATACTAATGCCGTGAGCGGTTCTTATCGTATCCAATTGACTGTGTAATAATTGAAATTCTTATCATTCGTTTGTGACAGAAGAACCAAAAATCTCCCCTTAAAACAGCTGAGAACATATTGGGGAATTCGCTGACGCTCACTTGCTTACTGGACCATAAAAAGGGAGACACGCTTAAGGGACCTGCACAAATCCCTTGGTTTTGTTTCGAACTGTCCCCAAATAGAAAGACAACATGATATGAGAAAACCTGCACTTTTTTATAGTGATCATTTTCAGCCCTTGGGACTATCGATAGGTTCCAATTGTAGTGAGCAGCTTCGTATAGTGAGTAAAATGAGAAAAAAACATCGTGTCGGATGGAGTGCAATTGTGAGTAGCGGGAAATAAACTTCTTTTGTAACTGTCATTGAAAAATAAATCGAAGAACTTTTGCCTCCAGATAAATCCAGCCCATTTTCGTCCGCTGTTTGAACTATACGCTTTGAACTATTACTTTTAAACCGTACTATTATAATCTTGCAATGTTCAGCTTATCTCCTTCCTTATAGCTTATAGCTTCCTTACAAAGGATTTAGAAGGAAACTAGAATCATTCACAATGTAGTTTTCCGTTTGAACGTTATGCTTTGCTTTTGGTGTGTCGTATTTCCTCTCTTTTACAGCAAAGAACGTCTTGAACATTAAGCTATGAATAGAATAAACAAAAGTATTCTTGCAATGTGTGTGCAATGTGGGCCGGTCTGGTGGTACAGTCGTCAACTCGAACGACTTTAACAACATGCCCGTCATGGGTTCAAGCCCCGAAAAGACCGTGCCCCCATACGTAGGACTGACTATCCTGCTATGGTAACAATAAGTCACTGAAAGCCAAGCTCACTTCACTAGTGGGTACAGGCAGGCCTTGACCGACAGCGGTTGTTGTGCCAAAGAAGAAGATTCTTGCAATGTAGAATAAATGGATGATATGAGAAATATGCGTATATTTAAAAAACTTCTCGATTGAGTCATACCAGATTAGGTGACAGGGCTGGGCCTGAACATTGTACTTTCTTATGTCTATGCAAAACAAACATTCTTCTTTATTGTAGCAGAGCTTTATGCAACTAATTTCTGAACAATTACGACATCTCATTTAAAATGAAATGGATTAAATAAATGATGCTTCGGAAAGTCCTACGAGAAATGTGCCTTTTCAGCCTTAGATACGGTTTTCATTGCTTCATTTCAACTTGGATATCACTTTTAATGTTCACCGATTTTATAACCAGCGAATTTCAGTTGGTACGAGTAAAACAGTACAAGGGATACACTGGGCTCGTTAAGTGTTCCGTTGGCTAACACCATTCATTTAAAATGAGTTTGGGGACCGTTTTAATTGTAGGATAACTACTGTAGATCTGTAGCTACGTAAACTGGAAAAAATTTCTTGGAAGCTTGAGAGTTTTATGTAAAATAGTCAAACTTTATTTATTTATGTTTTGTAGTAGAAATGTTCATAAAGGTAAGGTTATGTATTTTCATAGATATTGAAACATTCAACAAACCTCTTTCATCTACGCTGTCGATCCGAACAATGTTTATGAATAAATGTTCACAGGTGTGTCATCGCACTCATGCTGCTTGTTCTTGTGCTAAGGCAAGTGCTTACGTCTGTACGTAAACACGAGAACACACCTTTAACGACCATCCCCTCGATGGAATCCTCTTGGTTGTACGAACGGGTTAGCTGGTTTGGATTTATTTGCCAATCCTTTTTCAGTGCCAACACAAGGAGTGTCACAAGTGGTGCCTTGGGATTTTGAGGAAATCCATCAGGACCTGAGGTGTAGAAATCCGCGTACCGTGAATGCGATAAAAAGGCTCGCAAGCAAATCCACCAGAATCGGTTTTATTCGTTGCAGCTGTAAAACGGCTCATAAAAATATGTCCCGAAACGGTTTATGGCAGCGAAGGGCATTTTATTGCAAAAGACGCAAAAGTTTGGTTTATTTTACATCCGAATCCTTTATATAGGGTAAGGGATGGAGATGAAAGATAGAGGACGTCAAAATATGGTAGTGTATCCAGAAGCCAAAAAACATGCGGTTAAACGGTTTATTTTCCTGTCACATATTGCAAATGAATCCGTTTAGTTCATGAAGCTATAATTTTGCACCGTTGTATACATTCCAGGCAAACAATTTATTTTATTCCTAGATAATTTCATTACTCGAAAGCAATTTCCATCCTATCATGAGCTAGAAAATGGTTTTTTATTGCAGGATTAGCTTATAACGTAGATGTAATAGTCACGGAAAGGAAATACTACAAAATTGTTGAAAAAACGATGATTGAAAATTAACAATGAAACTAGACCATTGAAATTAACAATGAACTCATTTTAAAATTTGGGATAGTATAAAATGTATTAAAACTTGTAGTTGTACTTGAGCAATAAATAAACTAATTTGCAAAAGCGGTGATTGAAATGCAATATTAGGGAGCTTCAAAGTTTGAAAATTATTTAGTTTATGGTGCAAATGAATCAAACAAGTTACGAATTATCAAAAAAACTCCTTAACTTTTCTATATTTAACGAATCTTTGTAACAATATACAAGCAACAGCAATATTAATCAAAGCATTCATGTCATTGTATTTCTGTGTTTATCTCTTATATCATATCGTATTCAACACTCAACAATTATTTCACACCGCGTTCTGACAAACATCTAATCATCATTTATCATCATCTTGGAAAATATTCCGAGCCATATTTTCCCTATTAACAATTGTTGCGCCGTTCACGATAAATCGTTTTTCTTCGTCTGGGCCGAACCTAACGGCAATGGAATGGGCGAGCGTCTCCGCGCCGTTTGAAGCCTACATCCACATTTGCCATTCATAATCTTTTGCTGAAGTGAGGAAGTTGAACAGATCCAAAATTCCATTGGCTTGGTTTATAGAAACAAGACGGAAAAAACATACCAGGAGTTGCCTCAGTCCAGGCAAGCATTCGATCGTGTGTTTTTATTTTACTGTTTCCCTGTAACGCTGAACAACTTACGATTTTTGCCGAAAGGAATACCATAGAATTCTCTGCCAAAGCACGCGTAGATGATACCGCGAATACCATAGTCATCTGTATTCATCGCGCCCTGCGCCATTATCATTATCGTCGCCATCGCTTCTAACCCTGGTGTGCAGGAAAAAAACTTGCGCCACCACTACTCACTTCTTCAACTCTGTCATAAACTTTGGTGCTCGTTGCCTCAATCTGTATCAAACATCGGTATCGCATATTCATGTTCATATGAGATTTACCGTTGCGTATATGGGTAGATAAGGTTTTGCTTATGCTTACCCAGCCGTCCCCATGCTTTTCAGGTTACTTGATTCCCATGCTACGCCTCGAAAAGGACATCACGCTGAGAGACACATCAATTGCAAGGCATTAAAGAAACTCTTGGCCAAAAAGAAGGATGCCGTGGAATGTCAAAAGACGACTAACTTCGCACTCACCCCACACCCTGCACACAACCGTCGTTACCTTTACCGCCTCGATAGAAAATGTGCGCGGTAAGCGAAGCGCACGGAAACATCAAGACGATAATACTTCCCGTGTTAGGCGGATGCTCATGGGCAGGGTTTTGTATGATAAATTGGAGAGTGTAACAGCTTTCCACTCGTGCTATATTGAATTATTAGTTTTCTTCTTCTCGTTCGTTTCAACCTTTCTTCTAACTGTGCCTACACCACTCGCCTTTCAACAGAAAAATAAGCGATATGAATGCGGTAAAGGACGAACCATACATTATATTGCACGCGGGCACGTGGCCAATGACATGCCAAGTTATTTTCTATAGAATAACTAAAAGCTGTGGAAATGCTTTAGTCTAATAATTGTCCATCCGCGCAAAAGCAATCTTAGCTTAAGTAGTGGGGAGCTTGAATAAGCAAAACGACAAATAAACGAAGTTGTTTTAGAAAAGTATACCATTGTTTGTGTAGACATTGTATGCCAATATTGTATTTGCACGTTATGGAATTAATATAAAAAGCATTAACAACTTGAGAAATGTCTCCTAAGTGTTGAGTTCAAGAATATTTGCTTCTTATTACTAAAGTCGACCAAAAGCGTCCTTGCGACTTGCTTCTTCGAATTATTTATTGAAGAAAGCTGAAGCAGTGACTCGTTGTGTGGGAGGTACGTGAGTCACATGTGCTTGATAATAATCCCTATAATAACACGCACCCCATGTGTTCTTAGTGCAGGAGCATCAGCATGTCGCAAGGAACGATACTCATAACGTACAAAAACAACATAGCCTTGGGGAACAGTGGTCGGTAGTAGAAAAATGCCACAATAACATGCCTGCAGACTGCTTTCGTACAGTGTACCTTAGGCACAAAAATGCCTTTGAGTTGTTGCTTTCATTCAGGCAGCGCAAAAAAAAATCCGAAACGCACGGCGACGTCATGATAAGCTCCAGGTCTATAGTAAAAAATGTAACGAAACAACATCCCTCCTGTATGGTGATGGTTGGTGCACTGTCGCAACCTGTTTCAAATATTATACTCGATGTCAGGATGAAACATCGAGACATGGAATCTGAAGCATCACGAATATATTTTATAAATATTTTATTGAAGCCAAAGCAAGTCGGCATCAGAACATGAAAATGTACAGCATATCTTGTAGTCTACTGTGCTGATAGATTAAACTATTGTCTAATAAAAAAGTGATGTTGTGAACAAACGCACAAAAAAATGAATTAAAGTGTGGAACAAGGCTCTCACGATATTAAATATCTTTTAAAACATGTGCGTTATATCTGATTCTCAGTATTCCGCACACCATTAGGTACTTCTTGATAACTTGGATTTCATATTTTCTTGAGGTCATTATTTTAGTAAATTTAATACTTGCGGCTTTTACGTTGATTTGCCGTTGTATTTAATGCCTGATATGTATCGTAATTTTGTGGCTCGATTTCCAACATCCACCTTAAATGATGAATACAATGAATTCCACCAGTTTTCTTTTCAAATACAAAGTATACAATACAAGTAGTATGGCAAACTCGCAAGCTGCACTTATGTAAGGTAAACAGCTCCATCTGGTTTGTGCGTGTATTTCATCCCTTAATATTCAGCTGAAAGTCTCCTCCAATGATGGAATTAAACCGACACAGTAGCAACCTTTCTGAATATTATACGGGCACCTATACAGGCACCCTAATTCGTCCCCGCTGTGAATTTGCAGCTTGTTTCTCTGTTTGGCCATCGAAAGATAAACCTTGCGGATGATACCGTTTGCATTGCGGCATGAATTTAGAGGGCTATAAATATGAGCAACAAAGAAGATTAAAAAGGGGAGAATTTACGCGTGAAATTTTATATTCAGTATACTTTGTTCCACCCTCTATCTACGTTGGTGTTAAGGTGTGAAATAACTCATTACCTTGATTAAACGGATACGCAGCTGAGAAGTGGAACAAACAAGGGACAACATTTACTGTGTTTCTTTTATTCATGATCAAATGTACGTTAGTACGTAAGATCATAATGCAAACCTGAATTCAAATCTTATTCACCTTGCAAAATGATTCTCGCATAGCAATCATGTCAAATAAATTATGCTGAAATAAAAGAAAAGTTCAATAAAAAATTTCATAAGCTCAAGTACATTACATAAACTTTATAGAAACAGAACAAAAACGATTGTTAATCTTCACAGCATAATTTTACTTCTTTTTACACCACGCATAATTAGTTTTCAACCATGCGTTTCAAATTTGTATGATTTTGAAGCATGATATGTCATAAAATATTTTTCTAGCCATCATGTCATAAAATAGTTTTACCTCTGAACCATTTTCCGAAACTTAATTTTGGATTTTTCATACGATTTCGACTATTTAAAAAAAGAGTTTGAATGGGTATTGGAAAAAATGCACAATCATGAATGTGATCTATTATTACAAGCCGCGTTGTGACGGCGTCACGCCACATTGTTCATTATTCCCTACACTCCAATACCAAACATCACATCACGGGGTTTCTTTTTGAAAGTGAAATAAATTTATAGCTTAAATTAATTCCATCACTTACCCTTCTTAAATTAAACGACTACATGCCATTGCAGTGGGATGCACTTTAAAACCTGCAAAAAACAACTCCACACTAGCAGCTGTAATCATAATTCACGGACACGTTTCAACATCACGACCAATTGAGAGTCATTTCAACTGGTCATAGCAACGGTGCTTTCCATTTCGCAGACTAAACTGTCATTCTTTGTAATCAGTCAACGAAGGTAGGGCTAATGCGCCCGTGGTAACCATTTCTCTTTTATCCTATCGTTTCAATGATAGAAAGAGCAGAGAGATTGGGCTTTTAAAATTTATGATCTAGTTGAGTTTGATGAATTGCATGCCGCATGTGTTGTCATAAAATAAATTACATCAAACCTCCTGGTTGAATCGCTTCTCATTGTACAGCGTAGAGTTGGACTGAAAATTCTTCTACCCATTTTCTCGTCCTTCCATTCAAGGCAACAAATTTGGAGAGTGTAACAATTCGCTGTATACCCTTTCGACGGATTCCCATTTCTCGGGAGATTAATGCAATAAAATATGAGCGCAAATTAATTTGACCGTGATTTTAATTACAACAACAAGTGAGCTAGTGCAAGCTAAATAGTTGGCGTCATTAGTGCCTGTTAAGTAATCGTTTTCAGTCGAATAGGGGAAACGTGTCTTGAATGCTAGGGCCTTGGTGCGTGCTGGCTTCTATCATAGAGTGTAATAAGGTAGTTGTTTAAGCTTTGAGGAAACAGCCGATTACATTAATTACAACAATACGCGTTTAAAATGGTTTGTGCTCAAACTGTTCAAATTATTTCATTTTCATTTTCTCATTACTCTTATTCCTTAAAACTTAGATACAATTACCTAATCCAGTCTTTCTTGGACGGACTGACACACTGCCACTCCGCCTTCTGTCGAAGGCAGCTGAAACAGAATATCCCTCCCTTGCTATTGCTGTTAAGGCAGCAAATCCAAAATCGGTTTTCGATTCCTGAACCTTATGACCTCTAGCAGCTAGCTCTTTTAACACCGTTGCATCAAACCCCTTCTCATGTTCCACCTGCATGGGTGCTAATTGATGATGGATTCGTGGTGCATTGATTGCATCACAAAGACTTTGTTTAAAATACAGGTGTCTAACTATAACCAATGCCGTGGCGGTCGTAATCCTTGATCCTCCTGCACCACCGATTACCATCCTGACATCACCCTGACGATCAGTTATGATCGTCGGAGACATGGAGGAAAGAGGCCGTTTGCCTGGTACGATAAAATTAGCCGGAGAAGGCGATAACCCATAGGCGTTCACTACACCCGGTGTTGAAAAATCGTCCATCTCATCGTTGAGAATGATACCGGTCGAAGGTGAAATTATTAATGAACCAAACCTGCAGTGTCAAAGCGTGATGATTAGTCACAATCCAGAAAGAAATGAATGCTCATTTTACTTACAGATAATTAATCGTGCTTGTTACCGATACTGCATCTCCATTGGCTGCCAACACCGATACGTGCGCGGTTCCTTGATCCTGCAAGCCAGCAAAATCTGCTCCATAATAGTCATAACTATCGAACGTCATGTTGCTCACTATCATGTCCCGAATGTAGGCGATGTAATTTTTATTGGTCATTTTTTGCAGCACGTTGTTCACCGAGTTAACGAAGCGAGGATCTCCTACTTTTGTTCGTAAGCCGTATCCATGTTTAAAGCTCTCAACAATTCGATGCCAGGTGACATCATCATCGATTGAAAGATCTTTGTAGCCGTCCAGAATCGATAACATATAGCTAAGAATAGGACCACTGCCTGGAAGTGGCATAGAATGTAAATTGAAGCTGTTCCGTAGCGTGGCTCGTGCCGGCTTTACCCACTCAGGTCTGGCAAAAGAAAATGATAAAGCTTTTCATGCATTCGTCTTTTAGCTTCATACAATGATAGAAAATTTACCTGTAATTATAAAAATCACTTTCCGTTAGGATGCTACCAGCTTTCTTCAAATCTTGCATTAATTTGGGTAAAAGTGATCTATTTTTACTATACAAAGCACCTGCCCCTTCCACTGCAATCACTTTCAAAGATTCTGCCAATGCTGGTCGCTTAATACGATCTCCCGCCTTCCAAGTATCGTTGGTGTTTGGGTTAATGAATATGTTTGCTAGCGCTCGATCCGATAAAAGTGACGACTTCTTGGAGGATAAAATTTTCTCCAAATAATCTGTCACCAGAGACCCCTTGGTACACAAAGTGATCGTCGGTTCAACTAACTTTTTCCATGGCAGTTTGCCATACTTTTGATGCAACTCCCAGTAGCCCTTGAGTTCCCCAGGAACGGCAATCGATAGACCACCTTCAATGGCGGCTTTGCCATTTCCGACGTACATATTTTTAGTGGCTGCAGCCGGAGCGACCTCCCGCGAGTCCAAGGACTCTACGATGCCCGACGCTTTGTTATAGATGGTCAGTACGAATCCACCGCCGATACCCATACTCTGGGGAATTGAAACGCCTTCACATAACAGCGTAGCGATAGCCGCATCAGCTACGGAACCACCTTGATCAAGCATGCTCATTCCGATTTCGGCACATTCGGCTGCGTTCGAGGTTACCGCGGCACGAGCACCGTTTGGTGGATGTGCTTGGGCTGAGTGCCATAACAGGCACATTATCATAAGCATTGAATGCCAGCTACAAGAATAGCAAAAACAAATTTATTCGATACATATTTTGGTAAACACTTGTCTGTGTGCATTATGCGCAATATATTTGAAACAATGTTTATGAATACAGCAACACGAATTACTAGCGACACTTTTTAGAAGAAAAACAACCTAGCACATTAAATAAAAGAAAAAACGCCTTTAAATTACATAAACCAGAACACATAGTATAATGGTTCACAAGCAAATAATAACAAAAAGTTAATTAGACGTGAAACCGTACATTTGAGTTTTTTTATTTCGAGGAAATATACCTAATCAATACCAAGTTTTTCATACAATGAAGTAAGCACAGGAGCGCATTGAATACGTTATATGGAAGTTTCTCTGCACTCGTATTACTGGGATTTTGTAAGCGATTAAATACGATATAACAATAATTTCTCATAAAAAAAATCATCGTTTATCAGCAGGTTTTCACGTGTTTCACCAAACACAACCGGATTTAGAAAGACCCACTATTCGTAACTATCTTTTAAAAACAATTTCAACAAAGGGACAGTATTCAAATTACACTCACTGCTTCATAGTTTATCGTTTCACTTTCTGCGATATTTATAATCCAATACTGCCACAAAACTCTGCACCGCAGCAACTCCAGTTGGCGACTGAATAGCAGATATCGTGCGTGAATGTTTTATACTCTTTACTAAAGACGGGTTTTCGTTCGGTACTGTTCATGCACACAAAACCGATAATGTGTATATTCTCCTAACGTGATTCATGGAATCGCAACAAAGCGGTTTTATCAACTTAAAATAAAAACTCAATCCAAAAATTCACATCGACAAAAACTATTCCAAGCATAGAAACGGGTAGCATCTACAACGAAGTGAAGTTCATTGGCAGCTAAATTGCGGAACATTTTCAATCTGTGCAAGGTTGTAAAGGTTACACAATACCACTACAAATGTAGCGACATAATCCACTTTTCGTTTCGGAGAAAACGTTAACGATGCGTGGTTACCGTTCTGGCAATGAAAATATATACACATATTTGTGTGTTTTTTTTTTTTTCAATACATTTACTGTGTCTTCTGAAGAAATAAAATTTGATTGACAGCTGCACATACAGCGATTCACACCTGAACGTATTTGAACGAGTGTGTAGCTTTTCTGTTATTTTTTATCCCTATTAATGATTTATACGATACGAAGAAACTGCGGAATGATACCTTAAAACCGTGTTTCCTTTGTCGGACGTTAAGGTGGAGGTTATTTCTGATTTAGCAATGAATGTTTCAGAAATTAACACTATCTTCTACCCCTCAGTATTTCATACTGCTATGTGCTAATATACAACCTGCACTTTTGCGATGGTTTTATATAAATTAACATACCCTATTAAATTCACTGCATGATTGAATCGATATCAAACATCCAATGAAGATGGTGCCAATTCGAAGACGCATTGACCCGCTCCTCCTAGTCAGTAAGTACCAAATGTCACCATAGTCGGATGGTATCAAGGCCTTTACCGTTCACGACAACCCTCTCCACAAAATATCTGTAGAAGACAAGCCTCCGGGATCGTGCTACTTCACTGACCATAGACTGGCTGGCTAGCAAAAGCCAGTTTGTTGCGGTAGGTTTTGAAGGTTGCATCACAATCAATGAAATTACTGCCAGTGCGTAGGCTTGTCTGGTTCCTTCGATGGATATATTGCTTGTAATAAATAAGCTATAAACAAGAAGTTTTATCACTAATTGTCGTATTGCTTAAATTGGTCGTAGTAATTTTACAACTGAGTGTAAACAGAGATGTTAAATTATATTATGAACAAAGAGTAGTTTTAGCCTTAGTTAAACAGACATAATTTTACAACCGCAACTAAACAAAATTGTTGTTTATAACTAAATTGTTTTGTACAGAAAATCTACCTCAACTCTTCGAAGGAGATTGTTTCCATTACATAGAAACAATACAAGTTCATGAGTTAGTGTATTTATCATCTGTTCTTCAGATCTCCCAATTTCAAAATGACGACATTAAAAGGATTGCTAAATAGGCCGAACAATCCATTAATTACGAATCCACTCCATGTAACACTCACAGGAGATAGAGCTATTAACGATTTGTTGCCGAAACATAACACAACGTTCGATGGAGAAAAAATCTAAACATAAAACTTATTTGAATCTATTTCATACCAGTATATATTTTCCTTTAAAAACATGAAGATGATAGTTTATCACAAAAATAGAATACATAAATAAATAATCCAATAAAAAGTATACCTCTATGTTGAAAGCACTTGCTTTCAACTGCTTTAACTGCTAAAAACGCTACAACATTCTCAAATAAAAAAAACAATATTGGTTATTTTTTCAAATTTAAAAACTATTTATTGTTTCAGATAGGTTATCATTAATGGTAAAAAACGAGAATAAAGTCATTAACCTTGACCTTAATATTGAACTAACCTTTTCACCGCTTCCAGCGATACAACTTATTACAGTTGGAGGATGAGATTTATAATAATACCGTCACGTTACCGTTAATACCGTTTTTAGATGACCCATTGTGGCCGCTAATTTGTATTCTAAAGCTTTATATCCGTCAAAAATTATAACAGTCAGTGGCGGATTTAGGGTGTTGGGGGCCCAAAGCGATAAAAGGATTGGAGGCCCCCGCTTGGTGTCGACCGGGGGGAGGGAGGTGCATATGGTTGCATTAGGTTTTGAATCAAACACACTTTAATGGTTTGCTCGGGGGAGGGGGGTGCTCAGAATCCTTGTACTGGGCCCCAATAGTCCCTTCATCCATGGGGCCCCTAACTAGCACAGAAGCTCTTGCTGAGACTACTGTACACATTGTTCTATATGCTGGAATTACCATACACGGGCCCCTACATTGACGGGGTCCCCCGCGGCCGCTCAGTCCGCGCACCGTTAAATCCGCCACTGATAACAGTAAAAAATTATCATTATCGCCTAAAAATGACATATACTGAACAAAAAAATGACATAAAAAGTCAAGTTCACCGACTTTCGAGAAGTTATACGTAAGTTTTGCTTCTCTCTCTCTCTCTCTCTCTCTCTCTCTCTCTCTCTCTCTCTCTCTCTCTCTCTCTCTCTCTCTCTCTATCTTGTTGGCCTGCTCACGATAGAGCACCTCGATGTGACATGAACCGGTCAAAAATCATTCTCCATGATCCTCGGTCCCTGGCTGCAGTATCCCATCCATGTAGACACCCGATCTCCAACAGGTTATGTTTCAGGTTTCGCCAGAATGCTCGGTACGTCGTACAGCTCAGCAAGATCGTGGTTCATCCTTTTCCTTCACGATCCATGCTCGAACACACCGCCAAATATCCAAAGGATGCGTCACTCAAACACGTTCAGAGCGTTTGCGTTCTCCGCTCAGATGGTCCAGTACTCGTGTTCATAGAGGACCATCGGGCGAATCAATGAGCGATCTATCTCACATTTCTTGCGGGCTTGAAGACTTCTGGATCTCAGCAGTCGGTGAAGCCCATAGTATGCCCGATTCCCCTGAACAATGCGTCTCCAGATTTTGCTGCTGATGTCGTTGTCCGAGGTAACGACCGTCCCGAGATAGCAAAACCTCTTTACTGCCCCGACATTGTCGAAGTCAACGAACACACTGCTTCCCAGATAGTCTGAGTCTCCGGCAAGCAGGTACTTCGTCTTCATCGCATTGATTCTCAATCCAATTCTTGCTGCTCCGCGTTTGAGTCGGGCCTCTGGTGTCCTGCCGATGATGTCGATGTCATTTGCGAAGCCAAGAAATGGGAGAGACCGATAGACGATCCTGCCATGGGTGTCGTTGTCTAGCTCGAATGACACCTGACGAATGAATGACGATGTTGAAGAACAGACAGGAGAGTCTGTCGCCTTGCCTCAGACTCCTGTGAGATTCGAACAATTCCGACATCAAGTTCGATACTGTCAACTTGCACTGCACCCCATTCATGGTGGCCTATAACAGCCGGATCAAATTCCCAGGGAAGTGGTACCACTGCATGATGCTCCATAGCTCATTTCGGTCTATGGTGTCGTAAGTCGCCTTGAAGTCGATAAACAAGTGGTACGAAGGGGTCTGGCGCTCTCGGCACTTCTGGAGGATCTGCCGTAGAATAAAAATTTGATCGGTGGTGGATTTGCATCCAAAAAACCTAGCTTGGTAGCTGCCAACAAAAATTGTAGCAAGGGGTGCAGTCTGCAGAACAAGATCTGGGACAGGATCTTGTAGACTTCGAAGAGTTCGGCCGCTAGTCCATCATTACCAACAGACTTATTGCTCTTGATGGCACTGGCAATCTCATCCATAGACGGCGGGGGCATCTCGTCGTCTGCGCCAATGCTGTCGCTGTTGTCACTGCTGTGCTGCTGCAGTGGTGGTTGCTTTGTTCTGCCACATGCGCCAGGCTTACCTACCTCTGCCCCATTCAGGTGTCCTTCGTAGTAGCACTTCCACCTTTCGATCACCTCCCGCTCATCCGTCAGGAGATTTCCTTCCGCATCCCTGCACATTACGGTTTTAGGAGCAAACCCGCTCCGTGCCTCTTTCAATCTCTTGTAGAATAAGCGGGTGTCCTTAGAAAGCTGCTCCAGCAGCTGTTCATCAGACTCTTCAAAACGGCCCCTTTTGGCCTGGAAGAGCAGGGTTTGCTGTTTCTTTAGTCGTCTGTAGTTCTCCACGTTTTGGCAGGTTTCATGCCGTAGCATGAAACCTGCCAAATGGGCGCGCGCTGCATTCTTCTCGGATAGAGCTCGTCTGCACTCTTCGTCGAACCATTCTCTCTACGTAGAGTGGAGGGTGTTACACTGCTTCTACACGACCAACTTTTGAACAGCGATAAATTTTCTGCGGGCTCTTTGTTCTAAAAAAAACGTCTGAGTTTTAGAACAAAATCAAGAGCAACCTTGAATGTCGCGGGTTTGTGAATTTTTCACAGAAAGTTAACGCTCGCGTTTCGCGACATTACGTTCGAAGTAGGCCATACATCCGTGCTAAAACATAGACGGTTTGACAGATAGAAAGTGTCTCCAAAAATCGTCATGGAAGATTGTTTGGGTCGTCTAGAAGCAGTGTTAGAACAATTTCAAAGGCAACCATTTGAATTTTTGCATTCAAAGGGTTTTTTTAGTTTTTCACAGAAAAGCATCGCTCGCGTTTCGCGACAAAACGATCGAAGTTAGTCATACTTTTGTGCTACAATAAAGACGGTTTGACAGATGCAAAATGTCGCAAAAAAATTGTCGTGAACGATTTTTTGGGTCGTCTAGAAGCAGTGTTATACGACTGCCTCATCGCCTCTCAAATAAGGAAGTGTTGACTTTACGTCAAAAAAGGCGTGAAATGTACGAAGTCCATTGAAAGTCTTTACGAAAAAAGGCCACGAAATAGCCCAAAAGTAACCAATATATTTCTGAAATTGAAAATTATAGTCAATATTTATATGTGTAAGCCAAAAGGCTGCATGCATGTGTTATTTGCGTATTAAAACCAAATTAAAAAAAATCCATGAAAAAACGCCGGGGTTTGGATCATTACGATTATTTTGGGTATAGGGTAGCTGTACCAGTATTCGGCAGTTTTTGGCAGGGTGACTAAAAACGTTTAATTACGCAAAAATGCCGTAATAATTGTCTCAACACATATTTTTTAAAAAGAGATATGGTCATTTGTAATTCATATACGAAGTTTCGAATCGTTTCTTTGCATATTTTTCAAAATATCAAACAAAATATGAGTTAAACATGTTCCGGCAGATTTGCTGTCAGGCAATAGTTCGGCAGGTTTTATTATTAAGAGTACCAGAGCACTTAAACAATGAAAGTTTGGTTTTTATGAAAGATTCTATGGTTGCAGAATTTATACTATCCCGCTTGGAATTTAAAAATCACGAAAAACAAATAATTATTCACTTTAAATGCTGCCGAAAATAGGTACACGGTGAATGTTGATTTTTGACAGATCAATGCTATGGGCTCCTGACAAAACTTGAAACAATAACACACTTTTGATTTTGATGAATATTCATTTATAACAGCAGGATCAAATTCCCAGGGAAGTAGAATACTACAATACGTATGTCGACACATACAACCACATTTCTTGTATCAAATATCACCAATTTTACTGTAAATAATACAATAAATTGAGAGGAAAATAATAATTTCTGAGCCAGTACTCTATAGCCGTCATACTGTTTCTTTTGTTCAATGTGTACTTTGTTTGTAAATCACATCAAAGAGACTGTAAAAACTGCCTGCAAAATCACCAAAATAAGCAACATAAAATTAATAATTTAAGTACTTTTCAACACCAATCTTAAGAAAGTGAGAGTGTAAAACTTTTTTAAACATTTTTGTCTACCTATTGGCATTAAGTAAAACATTCACCGACCCGTATTTGCGTTGCCGAAAATAGGAACAAACACAGTGTTTGAATTCTCACGAATATCCTTAAAAAATACATTTAAATCGTTAAATAAAAAATAGCACAATATACGATACGATACGGTAGTTTATCGTTCAAAATAATGTCACTTTCATGAAAGATAACAAAAATTGTACGTGAACCAGCAGTTTTAGTGAAACTGCTGCACTAACCTGCCTAATACTGGTACATTTACCCTAGATCTAATTTCTTTTTTGCATCGGGATAGCCCAAGTAGCCTCATCGATGTGAAAAAACGGTATTCCGATAGACGGTAAAGAATTGACCAGCTCAAAGATACCACCTTTATGGTATAATGACATAACAAATCCGAGTACGTATCCGAGTTTGTCTAGAATTAATGATGATAATGATGATGATATAGATTAAGAACATCTCGAAGTTTACGGGTACCTTCGAATTCGCGGGCACCCTTTATGCCCCATAGCCAAGTGACATATAAAGCCCGAAATACAGTTACAGTGATATTTGACGATTTTTTTGGGTTTTTTTTTCAACTGTATATCATGAAATATGAATCAGAATATGGTTTATCGTACACCAAAAAAACGACAATCAGTGCCCTAAATATTTAGACTATAAAACATATCGAATAACAACATAATATAAAACATAACAATAGGTCGACTTAGAATGACAAGGAAATGAACCATTATTTCAATATGTTTCATAAACTAAATAGTTGTGGAATTGAATAACTTTTCTTTTGGTGTATGATAAGCCATATTATGATAAATATTCAATGAAATATAGCAGAAAGCAATAATTTCACGTTCACTTTCACACCTTAAACAATTAAGGTCATTTAAGGTCTAAAGCAACCTAAAAATGTCAAAATCTTTGCAATGTAATTGCGAATTGTTGTAACTCCAGTAAGTTGTAGGTCAATAGTCCCCAGTAATTTAAATAACGATAGATTTATTCAAGTACAACTACAACGAAAAAAGAAAACATTTCTTCTGCTACCCACAATAACCTATCTCGAATGAAAGATTTCTAAAGCTATTTTTCATGCAAAGCTGAATTCAATTCGATGAGTTAAGTGCACACTTTCATTGAAAAAAACGATGAATGATTGCCCATTCATCACACGGAATCAATCTTATGCACTTCCTAAGCACAAGTTCTTACCAAATGGTTGCTTTCAGCTATGTTGCTTTTACTTTTTTCAATTCAGAGCCAGCAAAGCTATAAATTTTTATGATTTACGTGGCCATCGTCCGTATTTTTTTCAGGCTCTTTCATTATTCTGTTTCGCTTTTTACCTTGGTCATTCTAGAACCGCTAGATATCACACCTGCTGCTATTGCGCATTTTTCATGACTTCCCTCGGAAAAAGGACATGATATTTTTGCTGTTTACGTTTGCTGCGTTAAATCGTGCACTGATATCCGCTCTGGAAACCACTTAAAAATTATTGATTCTATCCACTAAATTTTAAGGGAAAACCTTCGTTTCTCATAAGAAAGGATAGAATGCATTTTCCTTATTTTTTGTAGAATTTAATAATGATATTGAGTAAGCTTCGATTAGATTCCATTACAATACACTACAGTTCATTACAAATGTAATATATGTTCATGTAATAAAACTGTTTTTAAAATCATTTCTCAAATGCTTTGCATAAGATAGCTTCATTAACTCTTTATAAAACTTTTTAAAAACATATCAAAGCCTTCTTGCGTTGCTATGTAACCTACAACTTAATTTTATAGTATTTTTAAAAGGCTTTACTCACAATGAAAATACGTGAAAATGTTGCCTAGTAATTTTACAATCATTATATAACTGGCGTCTTTTATATTATTCTATTAATTTTCAATGCTCGATTTACAGCACATGATTTAAAATCATTCTCACTAAAACCATTCTCTTGTTTTTTCATCAAAACTGTAACAACTTTAGAATTTATCCCATGTATGGTATGAATGGCAGTCACTTTTTTACATAACGAGAATGCATACCTTTTAGCATTATCTAGCTTCCCTTTTTTGAAATAGCCACCCTACATAAACAGTCAGCTGGTACCACTAAGATGCTTCGTTCCCTTTTTACAGAACAGTTCGCTGAAGGAACAGGATTGCACACCGCTAGTCGGAAGAGATGATATAAAAACCGATGCAAAGTTTACAACTTCCGCGAAAGAATCATATAAAAAGAACAAGCTGTTTCCCGGGACTTTTCGTGGATAGCTGGTGCACTTTAAAAAGTTGTCATTTTTCTTACCATTTTATGATTATGGAATTTTCTCTTCCGTTTGCTTCTGCGATGTTGCTGAAAGCAAATAAAACGAAACTTTCTAAATTGCAAATAGACACCTGAAAACAAGATTTGTGGTTACAGCAAGTTTTGGCTGGTGTTTAACACTCGATGGAACATAATATCATCAAATAACACCAAAAATAAGAGAGAATAATGGATAATAATATGAAATAAATTTAAAGAAATTTCTTTTTTTTTCAAAAGCCTTAGCAAATTTCAAAAGTATTTTTTTAAATATCAATAAATGAACCTACGCAGCGCCTTATGTTGGGACATCATTGGAGCAATATTCATCATTAAGGTTATATTCATTTGACAATTTCGCGCCGCCTTATTGAATTTCAGCAGCAAAGATGCATCTTAAAACTGGTTTGAATTATTTTTTTGTGTTCAAAATAAATTATAATACTTTAATGCATTTTTAAACATCGATTCAAACATGTTTTACCCTTTCATAACAAAATATTTATGCTTCATCATAAAAAAATATTCCTTCATGACCTAATTTGATCGAGCCTGTGACGAATCGACGTTCGTTTACATATTTTTCAGGCTAAAAAAGTCTAGGCTGAAAATCTGAGGCTGATTTTGCGCGTGATTTTGTATGGACTGTTGACATGATTTTAGCCGCCAAGTATCAAACTCTATATAAATCAGCTGGATAGTATCGCTAAATCCCGCTATACCAATTTAATATGTTTATAATATAACCTTTACACAAATTTGTTAAGCTTAATTTCAACAAAAATAGACTGAATACGTAAAACTTTCTTTTGTTTGAATAATTAGAAGCACCATATCACATTAACCACTAATCCTACTGATGAATCCTCCCTGATGATAACTCATTATAAAATAAATCCAACGAACTACAGTCGGAATTCAGTAGTTGAATGCATTTACGCTGACATGCTTATTTGACTAATATTTCAACTAAAAATGACCCATTTATATAAAAACGGCGATATTAATAATTTGTTTTTGGCAAAACGTGCTAACTAAAACCACAAATTCAATAGTTGGTAGGCAATCAAAGTTCTGGCAGTTCAGGCTGTAAAACAAAGATTCGTAAAATTTCTTACTCTAACATAATAATATTTTTATTTACAACCTTTTTTTCAATCAACCATCAGTACCATGAATTAACCATCTCTTACCAAGGCTCTTCAAACATCAAAACAGAAATAAAACTTTTGAATCCTTGCGTCCAGTATTGGCATAAGGTGAGCTGAACCAATAGAGTTCGTAAAGCTATTCTAATTCTGCTAACGTTAAAGTTTTCTATTTCTCACGAACGTCTGATAAAAACGAAGATGTAGACCGACTAAAGCCATACTTTCTGCAAAAAAGTTCTATGAAAGGTAACAAAATCAACCCTGAAAAGTCATTCCCTACGAAAAATCACTCCATAGAGGAGAACTCTAGCAAACCATACATAGCGTTCGGTATCTTAGTATGACGTTTGCAACAAACAGGTCGGAAAAGTTACCAAATATATTATCGAGCTTCTTTACCATACCGTACAGTAAAAATATCACCCAATAAGGCTCCAGATGGCCGAATTGAACATAAATAAACCGAACTTAGTTCGTTAAATAAACAGTGAGAGCTTTCATTAGTTTTGAAATATTTTCCCAAGTAGCCTTAAGAAACTCTATTTGATTATTAACAGTATTTTAAGGCCGTTAAAAATCCAATAGAGTTTCTTAAGGGAATATGACATTTGCTTGCGTTACAGTGTAACGTTTGGAAGCGTTACACATATTTTTTGTTCCTTGCGGTATTGTAACGATACAGGCACCAATCAACAAATGCAATTAATGTTTTAATTAATTAATGTTAAAATAAAACAAATAAATTTCCAATTAGAAAATAACAAATAGTAATTCAATTTTTCATCATAAATGTTTAGTTGTTTTACTGTTATTTATTCTTCTTTGATTCGTGGTGAACTATATTATCATAAAATTCACCATGACATAAATCAGATTATGACATATTTTCAACTTTCTTTGGTAATAAATCAACTATTTTACTCAACTTATACGATGCTATGCTAAAAAAAAGTTAAATACGATGTTTAACCTCATATACTCGTATAGTTTATGTAGAGTTAAGCGTATGTTGATATCATACTGTACATGATAAATGCATATTGAGGTTATGTGTTGTTTCGTCAAGCTCAACGCGTTTCGTGTTACAGGGTTTTTAATAATAATATTTTAGTTTTGCCATGGTGCCTGTGTATGTTTCTCAATTGTTTCAGGAATCGTTTCAAGATTTTTGAACATTCCCAATATGATTTGCATAATTTGTTTCAAAAATTGTTCGATAATTTCAATTAATTGGGGAAACAATTTAAAATAAAGTGAGAGCAAGCAATAAATCATCACAAGAATGAAAAAGGATATCGAGCAAAACACGACTACAAACCCTGCAATGCACTCTCCGATCGCGTGTCATGTCATAATGCGTAATACACTCGCGCGTCTCTTCATTTCATGTTATACACTCTCAGAGAACAAGCCGTCATAAACATTAAGTCCGAAAACCAAGAATTGTTTAATCTCTTGGTAATTTCTTTCTAATGCATGTGTTGTGAATTTTTTTTTCTCTGTTGTGAATCTGTGTTTATCAAAACATATAAAAAAAGTGGCCAGTTGTATAGAGCTCGCGACCGAGTAGAACGAGTAAGACGCATTAATGGTGACCAATACAATCAACTACTGCATACAACTACAGCTAGACCATCTGAAGGTATCGAATATGGAATTTCTCAAAATGGTGGACTGTGATGCATTATGAATGATGATTCTTTTTCGTGACATGTTTATGGCATTAATGCAAGTATTTTTGTTTCAGATAAAGTTCATAGAGTGTCGGTGCGTGTTGCTGATCGATCTGTTTACGACAATACCCTTACATATGATAATGTGTCCGACGCTATTTGTGAAAGTGCTGGAAGCAAACATGACAGCAATATTTCAGAATCTAATACTTCTTCGAACAACAATGATGATATGTTCAGTGATGTAGAAAGCATGTCTGATGATGAAACAGGATTGGATACACATTCTGATGACGATGCAATGTTGGATGAGCCTGATTTTGATAAAATGGACACGAGTGATTGTTTGAAATATTGGGCATTGAGCACCAAACAAACCCATTATTCAATGAATATGCTGTTAAAAATATTGAGGAAAAAAATGAACATGTGTCTACCAAAGGATGCTAGAACTTTCCTGAAAACAAATAGAAATGGACCAGAAATATCAAAAATTGGAGATGGTCTGTTTTGGTATCGCGGTATTAAAGAGGGCCTCACCAAGCATTTGCGGTAAAATGCATATTGTTAAAACATTTTCCAATGATTCATCAGTTTTCTCTTTCAGTTTTGTTAAGGTGCCAAGCACTCTTTCGCTGAACATCTTTATAGATGGACTACCACTAAGTAACAGCAGTCCAACGCAGTTCTGGCCAATATTGGCAAATATTTATGAAATGCCTAAACTATCGCCATTTACTATAGCAATTTATGCCGGAAGATCAAAGCCAAATGATCTGGAAAAATATCTGAAGCAATTAGTGTCAGAATTAAATACCCTTATTGATGGAGGAACAATTATTAACCAGACAAAAATAGCAATTCGAGTGCGAGCCGTCATAGCAGATACTCCTGCTAGATCGTTTATCAAAGGTAGTGTAGCAAATTAATTTTTAACTAAACAATTTTTAAGTTACTAATTTTATCGTTTCGACAATTCAGGTGTAGCGAATTTTAATTCTGCCGATGGATGTCTCAAATGCACATGCCTAGCAGAATTTAATGAGGATGGTAGGTGCATGGTTTATTAAGGAGTTAACGCCCCTCCAAGAACTGAAAAAGCTTTTAGAGGTGAATAATATGGAAACCATCACAAATGTAGGTCACCATTCATTGTTTTGAAAAAAATTGACATTGTTAAAGGCATACCAGTAGCAGATATTCTTCACTTAATACATTATGGTATGATGCGCCGTTTTGTTTTAGGATGGAGGGATGGAAAATTAGGAATGAAAACAAAGTGGTCAGCCCAACTTGCGGAAGAAATATCTTCTTTGCTAGTCAAAATCCGACTTCCAGTAGAAATACATAGGTCATTTCGAGGAGTTGATATGGCGCGTTTTTGGAAAGCAACGGAGTATGGAAGTTTCCTCAATTATGCCAGCATTGTAATTTTGAAAGATCGAATGTCTGAAATGTATTTCGAACATTTCAAACTGTTTTTTTGTGCGATTACATTGATGTCGTCACAGGCATATATAAATAATTGGAAAATGGCAGGAGAAATGCTAAATAGATTTGTAATCGATTTCGAAGTTCTTTACGGGGAAAGATATTTAACAAGTAATATTCACAATTTGCAACATATATGCGAGGAGGTTTTGAAGTTTGGTCCGTTGTATTCCTTTTCTACATATCCGTTTGAAAATCATCTTCAGATATAAAAAGCTTTATTGAGGTCAGGTTACAATGAAATTCAACAAGTTTTCAAAAGGTTATCAGAGTTGGAGGAGTTTCATATACCAACTTTTTTTGCTTCGAAAAAAGTGTCTAAGCCAAGCATATTTGTGCAGAAGAATGGAAAGGTAGTTTTAAAATTACTAGATTACATATTACGTAACGATGAATGCAACTCATGGTTTTTAACGAAAGAAAATTGTATTGCAAAATTTTCAAACGCAGCACAAGTTGGAAATTCGATTCAAGTATGCGGAAGAATGCTCAACAACAAGTCCGATTTTTTCAGATCACCATTTCCATCAAGTGTTTTAAATATTTACAAGGGATTCTCAAATGATTTATCGTTGAATGATATCCAGTTGAGTGTGAGTGACATAAAATGCAAGCTTGTTGCAGTAAATTTAGATTCACTTTCGGAAACAGTTTTTATTCCATTAATTCATTCTCTTAGCATTTCTTAACTTCAAAAACTCTCATTCTTTGAATATATCATAATTGATTCTTTAAATTCTTTGAAAAATCACTGCCAGAAATAAACATAACTTCGATTGAGTGTAAGAGTTGTTAAGTATGTTGCGTTAATCAATATGAACGCAGTATGCAGTATAGAGGGAATTCAAGCAATATTAACGGTTTTTTTTTTAATTTTTTTCAGTCTGCCTCTTATGGTTGGTAGGTTTACGCACTCCTTGAATATTCAATCGTTGTTTTGCTTGCTTCAATTAATTGTCTGACGCACTAACACATCCAAACCTTCAACAGCGCGCTCAGGCGAGGGGTACGAGGCGGAGCCAGGGACGGGTAGCTCGACGAGCTGCTTGACAAATTTGCCGTTGGAGGGAAAAAGATGGCATGATAAAATTCTCCGAACGGCATGATTTCTTCCGTCGCTTTGCGCAGCGGGAACGTTGCGCAGTAATTTAAGTCCTGAAATTACTGCTGTATGGAAAGCTAAAAGTAATACTTTTAGGCATACTTTTAACGGTTTATTAACAGGATTGTGCTACTTGGGTTTGCTACTACATTTGAATCTTTTGAGCAAACATTCTACACACCAGCCGTCAAAAACATTGTAATCATATGTTGGGAAAATCTTACATTAAGTTTTTTTTAAATAGGATAAATGTACCAATAGTGGTGTAATTTATAATAGTACATATGTGTTTAAATAGATTTAAAGTGTCAAGAAGGTAAACATATGAATATTTCAACACATAGTAATTGAAACAAGTTTTGTATTCCTAACCGCAACCATTTTTACCATAATTAAATACTAAAAATTTACAAAAAATACATATTTTTATGACTTTGTAACCTACCTACAATAGTGATATAGCTCCTATCACCATCGTACTATGTTCCTATAGTGATAGTCAAATAAATATGAAAAACTGTATACAACTCAAATGGAACATAGTTTTGAAGATGTTTTCATATGAATTGCTTGGATTCTTGCCCTACTATCAAATTCTTGTTAATTTAATCGCAGGAATTGCATTTGTTTTTACTCCAGAAAATATCGCCTCTAGCACTGTATAAAGACTGTAGTCTACCTAGAACGGGAAGGGTCTACTTCAGCCAAATGCGGCCCTCCGCAACAATCCGGCCCGCGAAAGGTTTAGACTGATTTTGAAAGATGGGAAGAAACTATTTGTAAACATATTACTGAATATGTTTTATAATAAATTTTGATACCATCTTATTCTTTCAACTTTAATTAAAGTACTATGAAATAACAGGTTGTTTGGTATGTGCGAACTCGAGAACAATATTCCCATAAAAATTGCTTTTTTTCGGCTGGCTGTACAAATAAACTAAGAGAGATAATTTATTTACATGTACACCATTTGAAAGATAATTATTTAAGATTACTTGCACAAATTAATCTAAGATTTTGCGAGTTGCCTTTCGTCAGTTATTTAGAATTTTGACATGCCTGTAGGCATCCTAAGTTTTCTTGACAAAATTGTTTGAGAAAAACTTTTCCATAATGTTGGTCCAGAAAAATTCGATGGAACACATGTGAAGGATGTTGTAGGTTGTTGTAGTTTGCGGACTAGGGTGCCATGTCGAAAATCTATCGAAATCAGCCCAACATGAACGCATTGAGTTTTGGCGTTATTGTTTGCCGCTGCGAAGCCAGTGGACGCGATTTCTGCTTCCTGATATATCTGTTCATGTTTCCCAAGTACTATTTCACTGTTTGGCGGGTTGTATCAATCTCCCGGCCCAGATAACGTAGTAATGTAGCCACTTGTCTTTCTGTCTTCATTTTTTACATCTTTAAGAACCTAAAAAATAAATCTGAACTTTCTTTCGATGCTTTGATTGTTGCCTAATAGTGCCAAGTTGTTGACGACCAAAACACCGAAACGTCATTCGTTGATCGCGCACGCTTTAAGTTGGTTGGTTCACTTTTTTGGCCATCATGGGGGCCCTTCACGATTCTAGTCAGTTTTTTGTATGGAGTTTGACAGTTGGAGGCTGAAATCATGTAAACACTCCATACAAAACCACACAAAAAACTAGCCTGCAATTTTCAGTCTAGGTTATTATAGCCTCAAAGCTAGAATGAGATTCGAGTACCTGCTCGAAAACACGGTGTTGTTTACATTTACCCCAAGGTGCATTAAAGAGATCACGTGGTGGAATCTAGAATCAAAGTGTATGTAGTCCAGGTGGTCTCATAGTATGTTTTTTAAAACCAAATTTGAATATCACTTTTTGACAGGATGGGTGAAAACTTTTGTTCAAACAAGCTTTCTTGAGGCTTGACGAGTACTCAAAACACTCTTAATATTTTCATTTAGCAGCAGAAGCGATTAAATCAGCCTTCTAAATTCATACACCTTGGGATAAGCCCACCTGTATATTATACTCACTTAGATAGTTGCTCGAAAACTGCTATACAATGCAAACAGCTGACAGGCTGAAATTTCAGCCCACGAACTTATAACGGAAAGGGCCCCATGGTTAGAGTTTGACTGATAGAGGTTGTCTGTTGTCTCATGGGGTACTTCTATTAAATGTGCAATTAACGTTTTGTTAGGGCGGGTGATAACCTCATGATAAACTCATGAATTTGTCAATTTGTCAATTTGTTAATGCAACCGTTATGTAATTTGAACATTGTTTCAACACGACAATAAGACTTTCGGAAGGAAGGAAATCGCATACGAAATTTTATATTGACGAGATACACTAAAACCTGGTTACAATAATTTTATTTTATGTTTTGCATGCAACACAAAGTTTTAAGTATAGTGAAATAGCTCCATACATTTTCACAATGTTTTATTCGTTCTTCTTAATTTCACTCAATTCTGTTGGTTTCCTTTTAACCTATTTCAAGAATATTTCGATCGTATTTGAAAGTAACACTGTTGCTGTTTACGAGTACAACGATTGTCAAAGTGCTTTTTCATAAAGAATCAGTTATCAATTTATCTGACATGGCATCTATAATAATCCATAATATTCTATAATTTTTCAGCCGTAAAGACTTTTGTATCATCCCCGGAATATCTTCAATATTTTTTGCGGCGTGGGAAGATGGGGTTATCAAGAAGCGATATTGATCTTTTTTTGCTATTTTTAGACGGATCTCATTTTTGACCATCTATTGTTGATTCTCAAATGATTAAACATTACAATTAGTTTTTAAAGTAGGTATCATCAATTTTGAACCATGATCGAACGACATAAATACAGAAAAACAACAATGATACATAAAAAGTTTTTAATAGTTTAATATGTAATAATTTAAGCACATTAATAAAAAAAACCGCATTCTCCTTGCCCGCGGCACTCGATCATTTACTAAATTTGGCCCTTTGCCTACTTGATTGTATGCCGATTTTTCTCACAGCTAGATATGCGAACATTGACCATTGTTTGGTAATTTATTTAGTATTTTATATTTTGATTTTTTCTTGTTGCGTATCATTGTAGTGAAAACAATACAAGCCGTCAAACATATCCTGAAATTCTTTTTAGAATGTTCTATTTTTACTTATTAGATGACTATAACCACTATAAGAACATAACCAATAAATCAATAATGATTTGGTTGGTTTTTTTTTGACGAGAAAACAAATGAGAAATATAGCCAAAAGACAATGCATTTTAGTAGATACATTTTTAGTAGAAGATTGAATAAATGTAATGTTGAACTTTAATGTTGTAATGTAATGTTGAATGTAATTGATGTAATTGATGTTGATGTTATGTTGAAAACTTCAAAATTTCAAAGATGTGTAGTCATTTCCAATACCACCACTATAGATACTAGCATCACTACCAGTACGATTACCTTTGTTCTTCTTCTTCTCCTTGTTATGGAGGTACTGTCAATATGAGGATTAAACCGATGACAGGCATGTTATTAAGTCGTACAAGTTGCAAACTTTACTACAGTTGATAATTTTAGTTTATTTTATATAAAACAATTAGTTTAGTGATAAGGTCAACTAGGCCGTTCTTACGAGAAATAAGAAAGCTACGTTCGTTAGTAACTATTTCATATATAAACGTTAACACAAACAACTGGTTTAACTGCTGTACGTTCGTTAGTAACTATTTCATATATAAACGTTAACAAAAACAACAGGTTTAACTGCTGTATATATGACTGCGGATAAATTCTACTTTAAAATATATATCTCAAATATTCATTCAATAATTGTCCATTCGGGGCCGATTTCGTAGTCAGGTTCAAGCCCTAAATGATTCATATCTACCTACACATAACATAAATATCGAAGAAGCCCTCCGGTATATTTCGGCACACTGCGTCGACGTTCCTCTGCCGTCCTACTCGGTCGAAGATGTCTAGCTGTCTCGAGACTAAAGCCGTCTACGTCGTGTGGTCCGAACAACATGCCCGGTATTGTTGTACCTAAGTAAATCGGATCCTTGGCTCCACCTTTCACTTCTTTGTACAACATGTCACTTCGTTCGGGGTATTTTCCTGCTCTATGGAAGAAAGCATGGGGTTTTCCAGTTTTCAAAAAAAAAATGATAGATCAGTGTTGTCTAACTTCCGTATGCTTTGCGCAAATAGAAAGCTTTTTGAAATTCTGATTCAGAAACATCTACTTCGAGGAGTGATGCACTATTTGACACTCCACTTCAACATGGCTTCTACCCCAGCCGTGCTACAGCTACCAACCTTGTGAAATCTTACTATGCCACAGAAGCTGTTGAAACTTGGCGTCCGTTGTGATTTGGTTAAATTGATCGTCTCTTATCTTTGCCATCGTACCTTGATCGTCAAGATAGGTAATAGTAATACTACAAACTTATGAACGTCACACTTCCCTGTTCCGAGTTAGTATTAGATTTAGGTCTTTAGACTCTAAACTTAAGCTAGATCAACATTTTTACGCTATTATTACCAAAGCAAACAGGTCTTTAGGTTTTATACTTAGGTTTAGCCGTATGTTTCACGACCCTTTGTGTCTAAAAGCGTTTTATTGTTGTTTTGTCCGTCCGATCATTGAATATGCGTCTGTTGCGTGGACCCTGATTCATATTACTAAAATCGATAAGACAGAAAAAAATTCAAAAAAAAGTTCACTCGAATTGCTATTAGTAGGCTGCCATGAAGAAGAAATCGATCTGAGTTTGCATCGTACAGGTCGCGCTGTTTATTGTTAAGGCTTTGGAGAATTGTAGGAAAGTGGCCCAGGGTTTATTCATGTTTGAATTGTTAACTAGACTCATCGATGCTCCTTAATTGTTGTCCTCGCTAAATTTTTACGTTTCCAAGGTGAGTTTTAAGACCCCGACAAATTTTTTAGCCATTGACCACCGCGCTCGTCTCTACTGTGCGTACGATCCGTTGCTTAGTATGACTAACATTTTTTATATTTGCTATAGTGTTCTCGATCTGTCCTTTAGTTTTCCCAAATATTATAAAATTGTGCGTGATTTTTGGTGCTCTGCACAAGTAAAGGTGTAGATCTAGGCTTAAGTATTGTATGTAGGCTACGGAAACCAAATGCAATTAATTAAGTAAATCTCACTATATATAAAATCGAAAATCGCCACAATGACGTGAGAGTAAACATTCAGCGAGAGAGAGAAAGAAAGCGGAGAGAGCAGAGCTCTCTTAGCAACGCGCGTTGCTGCGAAAGGACTTGCTCCATGCACCACTACTAGCCCGCGGGTAATTAGGGCAATGGTTACTTAGATTTTTTGTTTGCACAAACCGACTTGAAATCGCATGGTATTGGATATAATGATTTTTTTTATAATTGAAGACGCAAATTAGCATACTGATGATGATGTGTCGTACCTCATACCCCTTCCCATGATAAATCAAGATATTCAAGACAATATAAAAAAATCCTGTTTGGAAACCATCCAAATTAAATTTATTGGGAAATGGTTGATATTCCAATTAAATCAATCAATAATTAAGCCAGTATAGTTGGCTTATTAACCTTACGCACCTCGAGTACTACATACACCGTCGTCATCGACAGATAAGTGTGGTACATAATATCCTGTAAAACGGGTCGCTATACCCAGGACGTCGAACATGTACACTCCCTCAAATCTTCTTTTATTTGGCGTAACGTCCTACGCGGACATGCCGGCCTATACAGGCTTTCGAGACTTAATAAACATAGCCGGATATTCAATTCTTGCTATGGGCGGACAGTCCATTCTAGGCTTGAACCCATCACGGGCATGTTATTGAGTCGTTCGAGTTGACGACCACGTACCACGGGACCGCCCCAAATCTACTACTCTCTCAAATCTACTACTCCGTAATATTGGTTGAGTCAGGACAAGAAAAACGCATGACAATAAGAGGCGGATGTAATCGAGAGACCCTAAGCGGCCATATGCTAAAAAGCCTTGCTGAAATTCCGAGCGAGAAAACAGCGGATGTTGATGGCTTGAAAGTTAAAATTGAATTTGTAACGATTTGCTCGCGTGCGGGAAGAACTACTTATTTCAAGATGTCCTTCCAGGACAAAGCACTACAGGGAGAGATGGTTCATTGCGCAACATGTCTGCAACATATTGCGCGTTAGGTGAGACAACCGTGCGCACTGCATTTAGCCGGATCAGCATCAATTGCAAAATAATTCACAATGAAACTATGCTTACTGTAGCGTGCCCAAGAGGGCTGAAAAGATTCTGACTGTATCTATCAAGAGTGATGACGATATCTATCATGTGATGCTATCACCGTACTACGGTGTTGATTAAGAATAACCATGTTATAATTAGGGACACGTCAAATTAGAAGCAAAATCTGAAAAATGTGGGCGGCAAGAGTAAATAAAGTAGTTTGCAAGTAAACGTGAATTTAGTTAATTGATCTGGAAAGGCTATAACAGTGTTGAACTATTCTGTTCTATAACAGTGTTGCGTCCAGCAACAAAGCTCTTTCTTTCGCGAATTTAAAGTTGAAACATCAGTTTTCTTAATTCACTTAATTTCATTAAACTGTATTAAAAATTCACTGAACTTTCTTCTCTTGGCGCGATGGTAGAAAGAGGTCGATTTTCGTCTTCGTGCCCGTTTTAAAACTTCACGCAAAACCGATTGCGGTCATTCCACTTAATTTGCGCAGGTTCATCCGTTGCACGCGAAGCTCCTTCGGGATGAACCATTCCTACTCTCTCTATTTCGCCCGTGTTTGTTTCGCCTGTGCTACCTGTCCCTCTCTCTCACTTCACCACAACGCATCTGTCAAACTAGAACCGCTGTTGGTAAACAACACTGGCCCCGGTGTTTGACTGCGTTAAACTCTTTCGTGCGGTTCTACGTTTATTACAGCGATTTTTACTACCGGTCTCTCTATAATCTTTTTGTTCGCAAGCTGTACGTGCACACGCCGAGTTGTTCCGTCCTTCGAAGGTACGAGCTGTACGATTCTTCCCTTAGGCCAGCATCCTCTTGGTAGGGCGTCATCGACAATCAGCACGAGGTCTCCTAATTGCAATGGCGGCTGGGTCTCAAACCATTTGCTGCGACGGGTGAGCGTAGGCAGATAAGAAGCTAACCATTTTTTCCAAAATTGATCTGCGTACAGTTGTGACATCTTCCAGTTGTTCCTGAGGGCTGCGGAAGAATCATCAAGAGATGTTAATGGTTTTATTCCAGAAGATGAACCCAAGAGAAAATGGTTTGGCGTTAACACGGCTTCTTCCTCACTATCAACCGATACATGTGTTAGTGGGCGAGAGTTGATAATGTTTTCTACTTCAATTAACCAATTGGCGAAAACGGTATCTGTCGGTGTTTTGGTAAATTGCATGCCGGAGAGGGTGCGTTTAACTGATTGGATTAATCTCTCCCATGCACCACCGAAATGTGGTGCTCCGGGGGGGTTGAATATCCACGTCGTATCGGGGAGGTACATTTCATCTATCAGCTCCTCGGTGTTTATCTGCTTCGCCGCATCTTTCAACTCACGATCAGCGCCAACGAAATTAGTCCCACGATCAGTTCTGATTTCAATCGGAGTCCCTCTACGTGCGATAAAATTGCGAATAGCGATGATGCAAGCGCTGGTGTTCAAGCTGTGAGCCACCTCTATGTGTATGGCCCGTATTGTTAGACACGTGAACAGCACACCCCAGCGCTTTTCCTGTCTCCGTCCAACAGCGACCAAAAAAGGTCCGAAGTAATCTATCCCTGTGTAGGAGAACGGTCTGGCGTACGGCGACACTCGAGCTAACGGCAACTCATTCATCACTGGAGGTTTAGGGTAAGCTTTACGAAGGCTACATCTAAAGCAATTGTTTCGCACTCTGTGGCACGCGCTTCGTAGGCCAGGAATATCGAACTTTTGCTGCACTTCATTCATTACGGTTTGATGATTTTGATGTTTATATTTCCAGTGGTACTCCGTTACAATCAGATCGGTGAGCCAGGATTTTTTGGGAAGAATAATTGGCCTCTTCATGTCATGGCTTGCGTAACGACAAGCATCGATTCTTCCTCGTACTCGTAAGATACCGTCGTCGTCCATGTATGCACTACGTCTATAAAGAGAACTTTTCTTGTTAATCATTTTAGATCCCTTTGTACCTGATTTGTCATGCAGAAGTAGCTGATATTCTTCTGGAAACTCTAATCGTTGCGCTTCCTTGATGATCGATTGCTCAGCTTGTTGTAGCTCGAGATGCGAAAGGGGTCCAAAATATCGAGACATTTTTGGCAGACGAGAATTATTGATGTACCTCCACATGTAGGCGATGGCTCGATGCAGGCGTTTCCAATCAGAAAATCTGTCAAAGATAATTACTGGGGATAATTCACGATGATATGAAACCGTCTGGCGTAACTCTTCCTCAGTAGTTGAAGGTCTGAAGCTTTGCACTTGCCACTCGTTTTCCGGTTGCTGTAGGAACGCTGGTCCTTTAAACCACATTCCGGTCGTGCAGTGTCGGTTAAGGTTGGACCATTTTGTACCTTCGTCGGCTACGTTGTTTTTAGTCGGCACCCACTGCCATTCCTTTACTGACGAGTTTTCTAATATTTCGCCTACTCGATGAGCTACGTAGACGCTATAATTTCGATGATCCGAGTTGAGCCAACACAAAACGTCTTTTGAATCGGTCCACAAGAAGCGTCTATGGATCTTTATCCGGTGTGATTGATGAATACCTGTCATCAGTCTAACTCCCAATACTGCAGCTTGCAGCTCTAATCGGGGAATCGATGTATATTTTAACGGAGCTACTCGAGTTTTTGCGCCGATCAACACAACTTCCCGTTGATCTTCGGATTCGAATCGGAAGTACGCCACGGCTGCGAAACCGTCTCTCCCGGCGTCTACAAAAATATGAAGCTGTGTCGTGCAGTTCTCTAAGCTGATGGACGTGCGGTAACATCGCGGAATCTTGATAGATTGCAGATGGGGTATGCAAGTTAACCACTCCTTCCATTTGTCTTGCAGAGAACTGGGTATTTGATCGTCCCACCCAATTCCAGAACGCCAAACTTCTTGCAATAAGACTTTGAGGAACAGTAAAAAGCCTGCTATCAAGCCTAACGGATCGTAGATTGTCATAAGCGTGCTCAGTACTTGCCGTTTGGTTGGTATCACGATCCCTTGTAGAACATCTACATCCTTTAACGGCACTTTGAATTGGAACGTATCTTCGTTTGCGTTCCACCACATTCCCAAGACCTTCTGGGTACAAGCTGTTGGATCGAGGTTCATATCCTTCTCCCGGCTGTTGCTACTACCAACGCCATCTAATACTTGGCCATAATTCGACATCCAATTGTGAAGCTTGAATCCTCCTTGTGAGTGAATAAATTTCACATCTTGTGCTAGCTTCGTGGCCTCGGTCACACTCTCTATACTGGCAAGCATATCGTCGACGTAGTGATGACGCTTAATACATTCGACGGCTAGAGGATAGCGGGCCGCGAAACGGTCCGCGTTTACATTCTTTACAAATTGGGCGGAAGTTGGTGAACAGGCTGACCCAAAGGTCATCCTCAGCATCACATATTCATCGGGCTCAACTTGCGACCGGTCCGTTCGCCATAGGAATCTTTGGCTAATCAGATCCTCTTCTTTAATCATAACCTGATGGTACATTTCTTGAATGTCAGCGGCAATAGCAACACGATATTCTCTAAACCGACTTAGGACAGTCGGCAGTGGTGAAAGAAGGTCTGGCCCAGTCAATAACATGGAATTAAGCGAAATTCCATTCACTGTTGCAGCTGCATCCCATACTACTCTAACCTTATTTGGTTTATTGGGGTTAAATACAGGAAAGATTGGTAGATACCACTTTCTAGGATGCTTAAACTTATGCTCTTCATTTGATAATTTTCTAATATATCCCTTTTCAACATGGTCTTTCAGCACTCGGTCCATCATTTCTCGAAGGTGCTCATCTTTTGCCATGCGGCGTTCTAAACATTCCAAGCGTTTGAGAGCCATTGCTCGATTGTTTGGCAGTTTTACGTCATCATAGCGCCACAACAATCCAGTGACATACCTCTCACCTTGTAGTGAGGTGTGTTTACGCAGCAATACACTCGCCCGTTCCTCATCATTTGAAAGAGTGTTTATGCCGCCTTTACATGTGGGTTCTTCGAGCGCAAAACTACCTTTTAGAGCTTGATCAATTTTGGTTTCTATTTCTGCACAATCACAAATATGTGCTCGATGAAATGCCAAAATGTTGCTGTTGTTAGAAGTTGACGACGAATCGCAACCCGAAACTACCCATCCTAGCCTCGTCTTTGTTGCGACGGGTTCATTTGTTTTTCCTTCTATCGTCTTTAATGGAACAGTGAGATGATAGTTATTCATTCCTATGAGAATGCGTGGAGGTACAGAAGCATATGGTGCTAATGGAATGGATGCTAAATGCTGATATTTTGTTCGTAAACGATCCATTTTAACGCGTTGCGAGGGCAACCCAAGACTTTTCACCGTTCGTACATTAGAGGCTTCAAAGGTCTGAGCACCACTGGATATTCCTACTATATTTACGCTCACCTGTTTTGAATCTCGTTCAGTGCGATGTTGTCCTCCAGTCCATTTCAAACAAAGAGGTCGGTTTGTCCCTTCAAGTTCCAGCTCGTCAACTAGCGAATGTTCGATTAGCGATACTGACGCTCCTTCGTCGAGAAAAGCAACTGTTCTGATCGTCTTTCCTACAGCCTGCAGCTCAACTGGCACGTATCGCAATAGTATGTTCTCGTCGGTGGCTGTAGAGTGAGAGAAATTTGCTTCGTGTCTTCCCTTACCTGCCGAATTGTGTAGTGACGGGTGGTGTTTTACAGTACATCCGTCTTTGCCGCATACTCTCGTCTCTTTACAGGGCGCACGATGTTTTTTCAAACAACATTTATACAAGTAGTTCCGCTTAATGATGTCCCAGCGATCTGCTACGCTTTTCTGCCAGTATCCGTCACATTCGTATAAGCGAGCGCAGCCGTTATCGCATGCACAAACGGCTTCTGTGGAGTTCTGCGAGGAGGGATTAGTAGTATGCATGTGCAAATACTTACTGCATCGTGGTTCGATAAGATTTGCAGGGCTCGTTACCGCTTGGGCTGCATGCTTAATGGTTTGCATCCACTTTCCGAATGCAGCCAGGTTGACCTTTGACAACGTAAGACTGTGTATGCCCCACATCAGCTTAATCATCGGAGGGAGACGACCAACGAGCTCATCCAACACGGGTCCATCATAACGCTCCTCGACCCCGTTGTTTCTCACAGCAGCACACATTTCGTCCACGGATACGGCGAACTGCACAAGCGTCTCCAACTTTTCTGCTCTCGGGGGTACCTGTCGTCGAATCTGGCTCAACAACGTTTTCACAACTACTTCTGGACGTCCGAACGATGATTTGAGCTCTTGCATGACTTCTTTGAGGTTAGCTGCTTTCCTGAGTCTCCCCTGGACTGTTTTAAACGCTTCTCCTTTTAATGCTTGTTGCAGCCTTATAATATTTTCTCCGTCAGAGAAACCACATAGTTCCGTCGTCTCATAAAACGCGTTTTCGAACACGGACCACTCCTCTGGGTTACCGGCGAACGTCGGTAGCTGGGCGTTGACGGAATGTCTAGCTAGTATCTGACTCTGATTAATGTTCAAGGTTGTATCACTCGAACAAAACGCCGTAGATCCTAGATTGTCCCGGCGTGATCCTTGCGGATTTTGTTCTTGATTCATCCGTTGAACAAAGGTGTTTAGCACGGATTCGAGCCGTTGTATCACGTCAGGCTCTTGCCTGCGTGGCTCGCGTGCTTCTTCCAAGAAACGTTGGAAGGTTCTGCTAAGATTGTCCAATGGACAATCAGCAGTTTGAGTGGGTCTTGCTTTTGATGGATCATTCGGAGGATTCGATACGGGCGTGATCACTTCCGTCGATCTTGCTCTGGTGGATGGTTCCAGATTCACTATGTTCGTATCCACTGCTACCGGGGCTGGTTGGGTCGCTACTACGGGCGTCGCACGATGAAGGGTAGATGAAGCGGGGGGCGGTGTTTCAGGAGTGCACAGATGGCATGTCCAATCCCTACTGTACACGGTTTCATCTTCGTTCACGCACGCAAGATGAAACATTCCTTCGCATCGATCGCACTCCACTGCATTTTCCGTACTTGCACCATTGCACACACCACACTGCTTATCCTCCATTTTCCAAGCCGTGAGGTTTCCTTCTTGCTTCACGTCACTGATATTGCGGTTTCGCTAAGGCGCTGCGGGTTCGCGTCTTACCAGGACTCGTGAAACGTAAGTAGTGAATTTTTAAATTGTTGCGTCCAGCAACAAAGCTCTTTCTTTCGCGAATTTAAAGTTGAAACATCAGTTTTCTTAATTCACTTAATTTCATTAAACTGTATTAAAAATTCACTGAACTTTCTTCTCTTGGCGCGATGGTAGAAAGAGGTCGATTTTCGTCTTCGTGCCCGTTTTAAAACTTCACGCAAAACCGATTGCGGTCATTCCACTTAATTTGCGCAGGTTCATCCGTTGCACGCGAAGCTCCTTCGGGATGAACCATTCCTACTCTCTCTATTTCGCCCGTGTTTGTTTCGCCTGTGCTACCTGTCCCTCTCTCTCACTTCACCACAACGCATCTGTCAAACTAGAACCGCTGTTGGTAAACAACAAACAGTATAGATCGGAATATAAGAACTACACATTTGGAATGGTTATATGAGGGGATGTGTTCACTGTTGAAATTTGATATTTGGCGCAACAATAACAATTGTCTCATACATAAATACCAAATCCATTTAATATTTCAAAACCAGTTTCAGGATAATAAAATAAAATTTTGATGGCGTTTTTGGAAATGACCCGCATAAAATTAAAGACCGAGAAAATTTACATTGAAATTGTTCTAAGCATCTATTACTTATTACCTGACGTATGAAACATAAGTCGAAAAAAAGAGTAGAAATGAAATTCGAACCACGTGCGATATCATATTTTTGTAGATCAATTTTACATTTATGGGCACAAAAAACAGAAGTTGGATTGAAGCAGAAGTGAACATTTCAAAAATATTATGTTTTTAAGTAAGCAATTGGGATTGGATCTAAACATGTTGTATATGTATTAGCGGCACCCTAATTTTTTAATCCACTGCACATCTATACGTTATTCAATGAACACGTTGTAGAGGTTACTACTTAGCTATGCTTTCCAAGAAAACACGCCTATAACTAAAAAATAACAATAAAAAAATTATAGATTTGTGTCAACAGAGGCTGGAACGTATCAGTTCGATTGAAAATAAGTAGGAATGCAGCTACTGAACCATCTGTTTTTCAAAATGACCACAAAACGCACCAATCATGATTATCTTTGTTATTACTTATAAGTGTTAGTAAATAAGATTCATTGATACTTTACGTGCGTAACGGTTATTTGTACACCAGTTAAAAAAATACAAAATTGCGTGACTTGGTTTTTTAAGGTTATTTAATATTTAATATTTAGCCTCATCGTTATTTAACGGCTCTGCAATGTACAGTAAGAATTGTCCTGGAAGTTACAAGGTTAACACATTTGTAAGAACAAATAAGAACAAATAGGTGTTTGAGTTATGGTTGTTGCCATCGAACGTGTAGAGTTTGAAAATAATTCGAAATTTGAGGACATTCGGTAGATTTTACCGGGCCTTAACTAGTGAATAAATAAATAAATGAACCGTGCTTTCGTATGTAGGGCTGACTATCCTGCTATGATTAATAAATAAGTAACTGAAAACCAAGCCCTCTAGTGTGTGGCCCAGTTGGACATTGACTCACTTTGGTAGTTGTGCCATAGAAGAAGAAGAGGAGGAGGAAGAAGAAGAAGAAGAAGCAGAAGAAGAAGAAGAAGAAGAAGAAGAAGAAGAAGAAGAAGAATAAGAAGAAGAAGAAGAAGATTCATGGTACAGAAATAATTCAAACCAATTAATAGTCGCAAAATTTATAGTTGGTAGGCAAATGAAGCCGGTCTCATGGTACAGTCGTCAACTCGTACGACTTAACAACATGCCCGTCATGGGTTCAAGCCCCAAATATACCGTGCCGCCATACGTAGGACTGACTATCCTACTATGGGGGGAAATCAATAAGTCACTGAAAGCCAACCCCACGAGTGTGTTGGCAGGCCTTGACCGGCATCGGTTGTTGAGCCAAAAGAAGAAGAAGAAAGAAGAAGAAGGCAAATGAAGATCTATTAGTGACCTTGAACTGTATGTGATCGATCTTCACCAAAAAAGGAATAGCATACGGGATTTATCAATATAAAATCAATATGAAGAGTAGGTATACCATTGAGTAGGATTAATGTTAATCCTTAATCAATAACTGTCTTATTTCCCAACAGAGGCAATACAGTAAAACACTTACAGAAACAACCGATCAAGTATATGCCAGATCTCGTGGGAAATCGTGGCCGATATTTGTTGGATAGGTTTACAAAGATTAAACATTTTAGCAAAGTACCATGCAGAAGCTAAAATAATATCGCAATCTATTTCCTGCTTGCTAGATTTTCTGTTCATACACCACTGATATCTTACAGTTACAGTTACATCTTATTGATTGAAGCCCATGATTAAATTATGTAGTTTAATTATCAAGGAAATTTTATCTTTATTGTTAATTATATCTTTATTATATTGCCATCGAAAATTAGTGTTTTTTTTTTTAAGTAGAAAACTAGCAACTAGACATTTTGCAATTTTGCATTAATATATCTGATCGATCAAAGCAATCATGTTAGTGACGTACTGTCTTACAGTCTTACTTTTCCAGCACTACATCCAATTGCCTCTGTCGACCATGGCCTCGCCTTGTCTTCGTCCACCAATCCGTTATCCTGGCCCTAATATTGGACGCCTCCTCGCTATCTTCTTCTTCTTTGGCTCTACAACCGTTGTCGGTCAAGGCCTGTCTGTACCACTTGTGGACTTGGCTTTCAGTGACTTATCGCTATCATGCCACCTCAAATTGGGCCTACCACGTCTCCTCTGTCCTCGTGAACGGCATAAAACAGAATGCAGTATCGTAAAATCCAAATTTAATCTACAAATCGTTTTTATAGTGTATAGTAGACATAATACACACTTACAATTACAATAATGTAAATAATGTATCATAGAAAGTTGTTCAAAGCAAATTTTTGGATTTTCTTTTTTCTTATTTCTGCAGTTTGCTTACCACTGTTCAATATATTTTCTTTAAACAGCATTGAAACTATTATTGGTTGATTGAAACCGGGGAATTTGGCGCTGGATGAATAATTAAGACAAAGATCTAGTAATCTTTTAGGGACTACTGTTAATTAAAGCCTTGATCGTCATTTGCAATCTTTCCTAACTCTACAGGCGCTTTTTGTTTCCTTCTACAACTGCTTGGGTTCTTCTACATCAATCTTAATCAAACATGTCTTAATCTGGCCTTTAATTACAAATTTCCTTACTACGCTTTATTTTGATGTTGTGCTCTAAAAGAAAACCTAGTTATGTAGAGCTACTGCAACACTAATGTTGCTGAACGAACTCATTTCACCGTCCAAGTGAGCTCGTTATCGACTATATACCTTCACTGTTCTCAGTTGGCCCTTCAGAACATCATGAAACCATTACAGCAGCGAACCTTTGATTTTCATACATTACACACGTAAGAGTGGTGCAATTTTTTGCCAGAACACAATAGGGTGCACAACTTTTGTTCTCTTATTATCAGCCCCAAGCTAGAAATGTTTGCTAGAATTTCGGATGTAGAGGTATCCCAACACGGAGAAGTTGTAACTTTAAGAGCACCCTCAGTAGGCGTGCTTCCTTCCACTAACGCCAATTCTTTGCCTCATGTTGGCGGACAGGGGGATTAGTGCACACTTACACCTTCGTTCCTGCTCGTTGATTCGCACTAGGGCGTACTTGAATGGCCTATTTACAACCTCTCTGAGGTGCCCAAATGGCACACCTTTTCCGACCCCGGCAAAAATGAGAGAATCCGTAAAAGCATAAATTTTCTTATGAACGAGCATGGCAAGCAGGGACCATGAATTGATCAAGGAACCGTTTTATTCTTCGCTAAGGACAACCGAGCTGAACAGCGCTTGCAAAAACTAACCAGCAACCCCAATACGATTTGCTATTTTCGGACAATGATTTACGGTTATGAGCTTAAGGCTTCGCTCTGCCTTCATAAATACTGTTGAATCGTTTTCTGGCGAGCAGTACGTTCTATGGGTTTGGTGAAAATGTCTAACATACCTTACTCCTGCAGTGAACGTCATGCAACGCGAAACTGTAACAAAAGCACGGGCAAACACCTTGGATCATAAGTAGCACTAGTAATTGTTGCGTTGGACGATGATAGTGTAGTGGTTCCAGTGGGAACCGAAGGGTAGAGCAAACAGAGAAACACCAGGTGCAAACTGGCGGACAGTAGGAACTGTAATAGTAGCGTATGTACTATCAACATGAATTACTCCTTGATCGTCTCTTCAACATTTCAACGCGACCATAGTTTTCCGAGTACACGGAACATCCTTCGAAATACATCACGTGGCTTGAAAAAAGAAGCTACACAACATACTGGTTGAAAGATTTTTGTTTTCTTGTAGGATTGCGAATGAACAAAAACTAATTTGATTGTGTTCTACCAACATTCCACAAAAAGGATTATTGAACTGGTTACTCTTCATCATATTTAGTAATTTTGTACTCAAATAAGCTTCAAGTAATGTAGTAAGTACCGTCAGCTTTGAATGTAAGCCAAGAATTTACAAAAAATAAGAGTATTGTCGTCATAGTAAACAAATCCTTCAAGCGGCTTCGACCATGTTTGCTAGCCTATGTGGTACAACATTTAGTTAGATATAACGTAGTTGCTCGACAAGTTAAGAAGTTGTTCTATGATTGGTTGATCAAAAAGGTCATCTTGGTGTAAAGAAGATTAAATGAAATGTTCCAATTTCAAGCATCCATTCGCTTGCCAAAGCGTAAGCGATGAATGCGCCATTTGGTATCATCGTAAATGGCCCTTTTTATAAAATCCCATCCCTTTACAAATACTAACGCTCAAAAGACTTACAAAAAGGCAGCAAACATAACTAAGACGCTCCACAAAAAGGGGAATGGTCCCATGGAGTCGCCATATAAAACTTGCTCCAACAGACAGTTTCCTGCTACCGCCATTCTTTTGTCCTCCACTTATCTGAAAATACTTCCATGTTATCTGCCGAAACCAACACATTGAAGGTTATAATGCGCTGAGAAGGAGTGCTTTAACAGGAACGAATCAAGAAAAACATTTAAAACATCTGCTCTTTATTATTTTAAAATTTTCCGCTGAGAAAACGAGATGAAGTGTTCTTAACAACGGTTTGTCTGAAATGGGTACAGCAGAAAGGGATTTGTCTAGCCAGACCTTCTTACCCCGCGCACTCTACCAGATTCTCTGCAATTTACAAGGGAACAGGATGCTCTTATCAGATAGTACTGGCAAAAGAAGAATATGCTCCGGTGCAGCTAGAGGAGCAATTTTCCAACGACGCAGGCATGTGGTGGAAAAATTCGCCAGAAATTACAATGACCGTCACATGGCTGCTTCCATTCTTGACTACGTACCCAATCGTCAGGGCTATATAATTTCTCATTTACTCTTGTTCTTGTTCGTATACGTATCTATAGGGATTTCTCTTCTTAATGTTGACCAAATATATGTCTTCAATTGCTTCTTCGGATGTAGACGTTATCTACAGCACTTTATTTGGGGAAGACACAATTATTTATTATAACACAATTTTCCGCCAGTGCATATAAAGCCAAACTTCAGTAACATAACTGCAGCCTTAGTCTTCACGCTTTCACCGCGACCTTTTTTGAATGTTTCAAGCAAACTAACATGATTCTTCCTATGATAAATGAATCTATAAGTCGCAAATAATAGCAAAAGAAAGATGAAAACCATTGGAAGTATGATTCCGACGACATGATAATCCTCGAAGATTACGTCAATGAAGCTGTTCTTCTTGTGCTACATCGACGAAGAAGTAGGTAGTACATTCAAACTACAAGAGTCAAGTGAAAATGATTTAATTAAAATTTTCCACCACGTAAAACCGAGTGGAAAATTTAATAATTTCCTACAATCACGAAACTATTATGACATTAACGCTTAGCAGGATGGCACGGCCAACGTACGTAGCGCAAGTCTCTGAGCGTGGGGTTGGTTGTCTTATGTAGTCAGTTGAACAACTTTTATCACATAAAAACGTTTCATTCTACGTACAATCCCGTGCAACCGTAAGGAAGAATGAAGAGATACCATCACATGTCTTTAATCGTAGTACCACAATAAATTAAGAATTGCTGTAGATCTGTTGAAACGCAGAAAAACTTTTCCTTCTGACTGTGAGAGCAAGGCAAATTGTGGTAACAGGAAGGATGGTCGTGTGTTATTTCAGCTCCACCTCGAACAATTTTGAGTATAATTATTGCAGACATGCACAGTGCATTTCCGAAATAAGACTTTAACAAAGTAAACTAGTAAATGTGATAAATGTGTGAATAAAATATGCTCAGTTCCTTCAGTATTATGACAAGTTTTGTAAACAAAATCTTATCATACACCCCTTGTTTTGTTTACAAACTCTAGTTATAATCTACTTTTACTACACTACTTCTACTAGTAATGTTTATGTCGTTCAACTAGAAGCATGCCCTAAGTAAGTATGAAACAAGCTAACATTCCCCGCGGTGTGGTTTATGCGGTATACTTTCAGCTCTACAGGCGTTACGAAATCCTTCCATAGCTGCCCTACTCTTCACATACTGCTGCAGGAATGTTCTGCTTCTACCCATACTTACACAAGAGTTCTACATTCAGTATGCTTCCGTTCGAGATAATCTATGTCTTGTATATTCCGACACGTAATGTTCATCGAGTACAGAAAACCACTGCCACACGCACATTTCAGTCATCCTTTACACCAGCGGAGATCTACACAATAGGTTCACTAATTAAAGCTGACTTTGTTTATTGTTAGTCTAATGGTGGGTGTTTGCTTTCCCATAGTCCTATACAGAAAGGGCTGAACATGGTATAACATGCGTTTGAAATGAAATCAGCCACTCTCCGGCTCACACTACCATGGAGTCTATTCCTACTAGCTGTGGTTTTGACATACAATTGGTGTTAAATCCTTCAACGCCAGCGATGGTTTGCTTGGCGAGATAGAACAAGAACGGTCCACTGGGTGTCAATAAATTGTTCGTGCATGGCATCATATCAAAAATAGGTGCAAGAGAATTAGAAGGAAAAATTGATTAATGGCTTCCAACATCCCATCGAGAGATGGTTGAATTCAAGAGGGCACCGTACTCCCACATGTGCCAACATTGGCAAGTACGTTCGTATTGTTAAGTTTATTTTGTTCCCGTTTTCATTTCGTAAGCCCTACGTAAAATTGATGATGGTGTTGAAACTCGCCGAAACCTAACGAACGGTGCACTATGAGTCCATCACAGTTGTCCGTTGTTGATTGGGCTTCGTATTAGCTCTAACACTGGGCTGCACTTGATCCTGCATTGTCTTCATGTTGGGTGGTGATGTACATTGATGTTTTGTGGGAAACGGATAATTCAACATACACGGTCAACACGGGAACGGGACTACCATTTGGCGTTTTTTAGAATGAGGCAAATGTACCCAACAAATGAGGTTCACTTACTCCAAGTATTTTTTGCAGATTAGGTTGCCATTTCTTTATCAAAACTCTATTAGTTAAAATTTAAAAAAATAAGGTGCAGAACTGTTTCAAAACGAATTTATAGTATTACTATTTACGAAATTACTGCAGGGCACATCATAATGATTTTCGACAACAATATTTTGAACTAATGGGCATTGTTCAATGAAAGGTTATACGACCACTGGTTTCAATGATAATTTTTGTAATACAAATTTCTCCGTTTTTTTTAAACTATTCTCAATACAGGTTGGGTCTGTGAAAATATCGATCCCAGGAACAAATGCCTGAATCTACTAACTACCTCCTTTTACATGGCAAGCAAGGAGAAAACCACCATAACATGAAAATTAACTTATTAACAAAATCTCATTAAAAGCAACCACAACCAAAAAGTTTCTATTCTCTATTCATACACCGCAAATTCCTTCGACTTCCAGCATCCAGACTTGTGCGGGCTGAAACCATTTTTAATTTCATGCTTCACATCAAATCATTTCGTTTGCGTGTACTATGAGGCTCATTTGATTCTCAGACAGTTTGTATGCGACGACGATGTTTCGACCAGATTCATTTGCTTGGCAATCTTTATCGTTGTGGTGTACGAAATTCTTTCCACTGCCACAGCTGCTTGCCAAGTTTTCGGTTATTGTTGTTGACTTTAGCAATGCTCTTTTTCGGCTAATCGACTTTGCGCCGTCCCTTCGACAATTGTGACACCAACCAAGCGTGTCTTGCTCCATCACAGTTGATGTTTTATTTCATTCAATATATTTCACAAATGGTTTGGGCACAAGTGAACAAAAACCATTTAAAGCTGCCTAAATACAACTTTGCTAGCACAAAAACACGATAGTGTAATCAGAGCCTCTCGATACTGAAGCCACTGCCAAACGACCTAACTAAAGCAGAAACGTTTTTTTTTTGTCGGCCAATTCCAATATTGTTTCATGCTTCCTTCCTTGAACATTTGTATGATATTTTATCCACTAATATTATCGATTTATCGATCTATGGTTTGAAAAGTAAACAAATTCAGCTTTACCAAACATTTACTACGCGAACAAGAGACGAATCCCTCAATCGAATTGAATTTTATGAATAGTCTCTATTGATTTTGCATTGATTATGGTCATTTCTGGTACACACATAGTTTCTTTGTATTGGATAATAAATTAATTATCATTTAATTAAGGCTCAACTGTTGTGGATAATAGATTCGATCTACCGGCGTTATCGCCCGAGATTGCCGAAAGTGATCAGAAAAAAAGTGTATGTGAAGCATCCTGCAATAATAGAGCTAAATATTCCCGATAGCCAAGACCCACTTTTTCGCGGAAACCCATGTCAAACGATTAATTTTGTAATGTCAAAGCACTAACTGCTGAGACTGCTTAAAAACGTTTGATGTGGTGAAGTTAGCAACAGTGTCTTGAAGTAATGATTGTTTACCTCCTGTTATCTTATTATAACATGATTTAAAACTTCCCTTGTATGAATCATCCTTTTACTTATAACCCTAGAATTGTGCATAATTGTGAAACCAATTTCAGAGTGAAACTATTTATACGCAATTGGTTAAAAAGTTATACAATTAATCATATTTTAACAAATCACTATTTATACCTCTTGCTATTGTTTTATGGAGCTTAGATAGACGACAAGTTAAGTCAATAAAATAAGCAAACATGTTTGAAGCAGCATTGGAGCAGTAAATATTCAGATTCATTCCTAGGCACATTTAGAGTTGATAGTTATTATAATTCAAGCTGACAATCACCGTGAGAGTGTTTGCTAAGCGAAATAAATGTTAGTAAAAATGAATATTCTATTTCAATTTCGAATAAATAGTTTAGATTGCAGTTTTTTTTTCTTTCTGTCGGTATGCAAAATGGTACAGTTTGATAAAAATATGTGATTTAGTACTTAGGAAAACTAAATAATTCACTGCCGTTCACTGTTTCACAAAATGAACCTGAATGATTGAAGTTGAGACTATAACCTCAAAAAACCGTCACTAGTACAAAAACAGCACGATTAACAACAACGTCCCAAAATCCTTTATGTTTGTGGGATCAGGAACACCCGTTTCAAACAAAACAATCTCCTGTTGCCAGCATTTACGCTACAGCGATGCTGCAAGCCCCTCTTTGTTGTTTACGCATCAACTTGGTAAGGGAGGCTCATCTGCATATTTTACCTATCTCTACCATAACAGTACGGATGAGTGAGGCGTGCTGAATTCAGCAGTCATGCCGAATACTTTAGGGGACGTTGGGTTAGCCAGCTGGATAACTGGCTCAAAATAAGTAATGCAAACGATAAAACCATATGGTAAGGCGAATGGATGAAAAGGAATTTAAATACAACTGCCCATTTAGTTAGCTTCAACTTGCACACAACTGTGCGGGCAGAACGATTGGGAGGAGTTTTCCGCAATCAAAATAATCGTAAAAAACATACGCCCAAATTCTGTGCTGATTAGATCTTTATTGATTCTATGTTTCATGAAACATGAATAAATTATTTTATTAGTCATTTTACCAATTCACAGTACATCTGGATTTAAAGCATCTTAAGCATATGGATAGCTCATGGGAGACTTAAAGGATGCTTTTGCGTTTTTTTGTATCAATAACATATCATTCGAGTAACAAACATTACACAATAACATCATGTCCAAAGTTAATCTGTAGAAAAATTATAGAACAACATCAATATTCAATTTCTCATTTTAAACACATTGTCCACCATACTCATCAAATACAAATAGTGTTCACAATCTCTCGATATTTATATACTTAATGTTGAAAAAAAAACATCAATTCAACAAAAAACAACAATATTGTTATAAAACTGTTGTGAACAATTATTTTGCTTTCTTGGGAAAATTTCGTTATGCTTTTCTCATTTCATTTTTCGTTGTACTCATTTTTGTAGCAATCAATCTCGTAACAGGTTTTTGTTACGTCATAGTAATACTTCATTTTTAGTACAAAAAATCAATAGAAAGAAAAAATGCATATAACTCATACATATACAAAAACTAAAATGATATAGAAAAATGTAAATATTAGATAAAAAGCTCCATAGAAAACAAACTAAATAACTTCCCTGAAAATTTTACCTGATTTGTAGCTGCTATCAAATGTTAATCTGTGTATGAGGCTTATTTTTTACAATGTTTTGTACAAAAAATCCCACAATCTCCGAATGTTCCATTGCTTCTTTCAGATTGTTACCGTGAAAGCCTCTTCCATAGGTAACATCACTAACATGGGCACAGAATTGGCGTCATTAAAAACCGAAGCCTAATTACTGACACCGGTTGTGTGCATGTTTAGGGGGAGAGTATCGTTTAAAAACACAATAAAATTTAAATAAAATTCAAATAAATTTTTATTTTGCACGAGCGTGTCCTGAATGCCTACTTGATTTAAATGTTTGAGGATAATTACACACAAGAAATGTTTTGTTTAACAACTCATACAAATTTGTCGTTTCAATAAGAACAGTTAATGAATGGGTAGTATCGATTACTAGCACAATTTTTCTTTTTAAATTTTTGTTTTTTAAATTACTGAATGCATTTCAGTTATACTAGTATGACTGAAAATCAGGAAAATCAATGAACAATGTGTCGTTTCACAGCATCCAGGAAAACCTGAATTGGAATGAAATTTTTTGTTACTTTTTTATTAGTGACAATGGTGCATTTATGTTCGAACACAGCAAAACGAGCTCCAACAAACGATGATGTATGAAGGGTGTAATGTGATGACCAGGAGCACCATTTTAACGATACCTTTAGCTAACAAGAACGTTTAAATTTCGTTTTATAAGAACATATTAAGTTAATATATCAAATTTCTATAGCTTCATATTATGTTTTTGAAATTATTTTTTTTAAATAATGAAAATAATAGCCTTTTTTTATCCAAGGCAAAACTATTACGGGTAGCATTATAGGATCTCAATACGACATAAAATATTTACGACCACTGCACAATTAAATTGAAAACATTTTCTCAAGTATTTTCCCTAGATGCATTGTTGCAGTTGATTGAAACATGTCCCCCGTGTTTCAACTAGCATTTATATACTCTCGTCTTTGTTGTATATAGCTTGTTTTTGAGTAACAAAAATAATCCAGCATTTGAAATAAACTATAAAGATCAACATGGTATAAAGATAAAAAAATAAAGATGAGAGTGTTCAAGTGAAAGAGGAGACTCATCATCATTCCCTTTTTTAATATATATAAAGTTCATACTCATATATATCAACATACATGTACTAAGATATTTTAATATAATTGTATGTTTATAAATATATGAACATTTACGAATTCTAGAGACAACAAGTTTCTAAATTACCCTCTATTATCTAGCATAGGCCATCACGAAGTAGCATCAACAGTGTAAGTGTGTCGTCATATTTTAACACCCGTTGTGGCTGAATGCGAACGATAGTACACCCATCTTTAAGAAAATGCTAACGAAAGGTTGATCCCAAGTTCTCCAAAAATCTGCAGTCATTTGCATTCATCCACGTTTCAGCCATAAGTTTTATCGTTCTGTCGATGTGTCCTTCTTGCCCTTTTTTTCCAAACCTCTTGCGAAGATATTATTACCGTTGTCATCAGTGGTGCCCTCAGTACCTTTTTTACCCAACCAAGCTGAATCTTGCGCTGGGGACCGAGGGTGCAAAGGAATTCCACTTTCCTTCCTGTCTCTCAAATCAGCAGCTGGGAAAAGGCCAAACGTTACTCCACCGCTTAGCGTCTGATCGAATCCATATTTTTCTGATAGCATCCTACGACCACCCTAACCGCCCTAACCTACAGCCATTTTTATTATGCTGTTAGCGGTGGGATAGCAACGTGTTAGCATATACTTTTGCGCCCAAACTGGAAGAAACAAGATCCTAACAAGACGCAGCACAGACAGCACTTGGTGAATTTTAAGTATCGTGCAAGATGTGGCTCGAAATCAAATTCGAATGTACTTTTACAACGGATGCGATATCGATGATCCCTTTCCGCCAAAGTCGTATTGTACCAATGTGTATGATGAGGGATCGGCTCTGGTTTTCTCTAGATTTCTAAAATGGGCGAATCTGTCGAAACCTGTATCAAATCACTACCTATTCGCCAGGGAACGCAGCGGGAAACAAGGCCCTCGGAAAGCGTTTGAACATATACATATTTTTAAAGATTTATGCCTTGTTTGGGTGCCTCATTCGCATCAATGTTACGATTGTGATATCATCAGCTAAAACTTGATTTTATTCTTATTTTTTCAATATATTATTTATAAGTGTGTATAAACTGTTCCTTTGAGCATGAAATAGTACACTTCACTGCAAGCGCCTTAATTCAATCGCGTAATAATCACTACACATTGTTTCGTGTGGCATCTTCTTAATATGACATTAATTATCACTATGACCGGAATGCACATTAATGCTTGCTGTATGTCATTCTATGATTGCAATAAGCCACCAAATACTGTCCAAGCGATTCGCTCTTTCTTGCATGCGTTTCTCTATTATTGAGAAGGTGAAATGGAATTGTGCGTCCCCTTCAATTTTATTCATCGCAATTTTCTGCCCTTCCTCTATTGCAATAAAAAGGAACCCCACTGCGATGGGACGTCTAAATTGTCATTCAAATTAATGTGTAATGAATATATATCACAAGCCACTTATCAAATCAAAAGTAAGCAAACCGTAGCACGGTCGTGCCATTGAAGATAAGATGCCAGAAACGGACCGAATATAATTGAATAAGCTTGAATACAACGTTCTCTTGTTCGATTATAAGGAAGAGCAATTTAGTATATTTTTACGTATAGTCAGAGACAGGAAATAATGCTACATAATAACAAAATTTGTAACATTCCTCGTGAAAAGTTTATAAACAACATTTTAAAAAACAGACTGTATTTACAAAAATACCCAACCCACCGAAGTTGTAATAACATTACGGTTAAACACGTTTGAAATGCTCTATGTTACCATCATTGTGCAGCTTCACCTAGGACTAATGTGAAATCCAGAAAAGCCTCTCAAAAGCAATGCTCAAGCATACGGATGCATCCATCAGACATACACTGGCGGTCGCTCTTTGGTCGCGGATCAACACCGAAATTCAATAAAAATCCCGTCACCAACGCAATGTTCTGTCTCATTCTTTCTTCCACTTTTACAAATTAATGCATAATACATGAGAGCTACGACTTCGACAAGAATTCGTTTGCTCCCTTTCCTATCTTGTACAGGGCGCCTGATCCAGCGTTTTCTCCATTTCTCCTTTATTTCTGCAATCTCGAGCCTGCACATACCGCCCAACAGAGCGAATAAGGGCGTTAGATCTTTATATTCCTTCAATATCGTCGATTCTCCCCCACTTCTAGTACTTTGTCCTGAAACTGAGAAGAGATTGGTTCAGCAGAAAAAAAAGCATAAAATTGGCATAAATTATACATTTTTCAATGTTCTAGTTCCTGGGTACATTGAACGTAAGATGACTTGGATGAAGAGCGACGATTCAGCAGCATATCGTAAATGCTTTTGTTTTTCGAGGGTGAAAGGTAGCAACGATGCAAAAATCAATAATTGTCCGACAAAGAATCGCATTTTCTTGAAGTCAATTTAAGATAAAAATCAATAGAAGTAAGTTGTTGCTTTAAAACACACACTGTACAATTGTTCTCGAAAACCCGGATGTACGTGACGGTATGAGCTAATTTATATCATTAATCATTTCATGCAGTCATTTCTTGCTACGAGTATTATGAATTCCGCGATATTCTACATTTCATTCAGTACCAGAGGATTTTAACTGCTATCAAATAATGTAACTTACTGATTGGGGTTTTGAGTTATCCGTTCAACCTGGTGTGTCGAAAGAAATGTATCAGCTTGTGTTGGTCAATGATAATGGTACCGAGTATTCATGCCATAAATTTTACAACAGTCTACATACCACACGCCCTTCCACTCCCATCGGCAAAGGTTGTGATTGGGACTACTTATGAACGATGTAATTTAACTTGTCATTCATTATAATCCAGCAATAAACATGACCGTCGGGTGGAATGGTCCTCAATTTTCTGATTTCCTTAAAAAATGTGATAAGATTTCAAAGTCCTCTTCAGATCAATAAACCGTGTTCGTTCCATACGACACACAAAAAAACAACAACAACAAAACACAAAATCTTCAATGCAATAATATTGAAAATATCTGTAGATTTAAACTCAGCCTCTGCTTGGTCATCCTGCAAAGGTTGTTTACACTGGTTTAATATCTTATCTAACAAACGAAAACGTCACTACTGATATCAAATCAATATCGCAAAGTTCCCTTTCATCACGTAATACAAACACCCATTGAGTGGATGACGCACGGTACGTATATATAAGAGAAGAAACAGTAACAGAATAACTCAACTTCCTGGAGGGGTCGGTACTTATAATGAAACTGTTCATCGTCGTCGTTTTGGCGTGCTTGGCCGCGGTCCAGGTAAGACTTCCAACCCAAAACGTTAAGATATGACCAACTAATTTTGCACACCTCCACTATCGTTAGGCTCGCGAGATCAGCTACCAATCGATCGTTCCATTTCGTGAAGCTACTCGTAGTTCGCGTATCGTGAACGGTTTCCCAGCGTCGCTCGGTCAGTTCCCGTACCAAGTATTTCTAGTCGGCGATGGCCGTCTGGCATGCGGCGGATCCCTCATCTCGGCTGAATGGGTCCTAACAGCTGCTCATTGTCAAGTGGGAATCTCCCAGTTCACAGTCCGCGCTGGATCGATCCAAAATAACTCAGGAGGTACCGTGCGTACCTCCAATTTGATCATCATCCATCCAAACTACAACCCTAGCAATCTAAACAACGACATTGGTCTGATCCGCTTGAACGAACCCATGCCACTAGGCGGCAACATTCAGGTCGTTGCTCTTCCCGAAGCAAATCTATCAGAGACATTCCTTAACCGTGAAGCTACCGTTTCCGGATTCGGACGTACCAGTGACGCAAGTGGCGCCATCTCCCCTAACCTCAACTTTGTTCACTTGAACATTATCTCGAACATCCAGTGCATGGGAACGTATGGTTCGGCAACCATCATCGACTCCACTGTCTGTGCGGTCGGTCGCGACGCTCCAAACCAGGGCACATGTAACGGAGACTCTGGTGGCCCATTGACTGTCAATGAAAACGGCCAATCCGTCCAGATTGGTGTGGTGTCCTTCGTTGCTGCCGCTGGGTGTGAACTTGGTTTTCCTTCCGGTTATGTACGCACCACCCATTTCCGTAACTGGATTCGGGAGCAATCTGGCATCTAAGCTTAGAACGCAAGGAACTCTACCAAAAGCTCATTAGTTATGCACACTTAGTGGTTTCCGCTAAATGTGTCATATGAATACTCCCCATTCCAATTGTTTAATAAAACTGTTTTTACATCTTTAAACAAAGTTTGTTTAATTTAAAGTTAGTTGTTATTTTTCTAAGAATTACAATTTGATCGAAAGTTCTCTCTCACGCGTTCGAGTTGTTAGTTCAATTTTACGTAGCTCGCGATCATCCGCAGAAATTTTATCTTGTGAAATCTTGGCTGCTCTCAAGTGTACAATTTATTCACAATGACTATTAGAGAATTCTATATACAATTTAAAAATTTGCGAAAAAAAAAATAAAATTACTTTTACATACATTTACAAACAAAATTTTACTGAAAATAAAACATGGGCAATGTTTGCCTTTTAATGTCTATTTTTGTGAAAGCACACATCTCCTATGTCATTATTTATGGCGAGTTATAACAATTCGGTAAATAAATCATTATCCACCGAATTGACAAGAAATGTGATAGATTGGACCTTTCTTTTGTAACATGAGTATAGTACTTACTTGCAAATAGAATCATGTCGCTAATTTTAGAGCATGCAGTTTAATAATTGAAAATTTACTCATTAGCATAACTTTGAACAGCACTTTACTCTTTGCTAACTTACTTACGTAGGCCAAAAAATATATCCAGCCAATGCCGATGATGCACCAACGCACCAACCTGTTATTGCAACAAACAAAAGTGCAACAATGGACAATGAAAAGAAATTTTGTCGCTTAACTTAGTTAGGTATAGTAGATTTTGGCGCATACGCATACAGCATCCTGGCATGTAACGACCGATCGCGAAACTTGCCATGGTTTTTGAAAGAGAACACGTCGATGCAGATCCCATTGCTAGATAGTCATTTTCGGTTCGCTTTTAACAGTTTCATGAAAAAGTGTTTACAAATATACGTGTAATCCTACAATTTCTTGCACTCAATCACTCATGGAGACCAAAGGACACTATAAACAAAGAACATTCATAAACGTTTTCATTGTTTGTCATTCCATAACCACTAATCACTACCGTTTGCTACAGTTCTACCAGAGAAACCAAATGCTTATTAGTCATGAAACAGCTCAGAATATGTTCCTGGATCTGAAAAGTTCTTTTTAATTTTTTACTAAGCATTGTGCCGATTAGATTTTATTCTCAAAAACGTAGAATACGCATACCGTTCAATGCTTATAACCAGGGTGCGAATGATAAATGAGATCTTTGGATTGAATCCTGTCACAAAACATTCTAATTGCTCTTATTGGTAATAGAAAAGAAGTGCAAAATGCCGAGTCGGTAGTTCTCCACGGAACGTTTGTTTGATGGCGAATCGTTTCCCTTCCACTGTCAAAACAAGATTCGCGAACAGTTTTGCGTTTCCATGACACGATTATTCTTAGATGCGTTGACTTGAACGAACATATCAAACTTTTTTTTATTATTTTGTTTTGATATAAAGTATAGTAATTCTCGCGATGACGTAAATAAATAGAAAACGTACTTAAAAACTCAAAATTTGTGAGAAAAATGCACGATGAATTTCCGGATGGTTCACTCCAGTTAAAACACATCCAGTAAGCGGTCACCTACTGTGATTAGGATGATGAGCAGGGGAATACAGTGAACCCTCTCTTATTTGACACCTCTCCAATTTGAAAAACCTCTCTTATTTGAACATTTTGCACAGTCCCTTGATTTCCAGTACATTTTTGTTTCTCTAATTTGGAAAACCTCTGAAATCTGTGTCCCTCTTATTTGAGTATGGTGTTGCCATGGTTAATGAAAGATGTATGCTCAAAATAGCGATTCTGTTCGCAGTTTCCTATAGCAACAGTTAAGGCTGCATACTAAATGTTCTGTCTCTTTCTTGTTTGTATGGACCTTTCATTCACTTTAAACCTCTGTAATTTGAAAACCCCTCTTATTCGACAGTCCCATCGCCTCTCAAATAAGAGAGGGTTCACTGTAGTTTATTATGAGTTGATAGTTATTGTTTACTACTTGATATTTGATGTTTGATCTTTATTTTAAAGTTAGCAAGCCCTCTTGAAATTACAAACGGCGTTAAATTCAAGGCACATACGTACAACAATGGATTACAACTAAACCATAACAACGACTTAGCAGACCTAGGAGCGATCGCGGTGGAACGTGTGCGTTAAGACCAGAGAGTAGCACCGACGGGTCGATCTGAATGTCGAAGAGTCCCGCACTCTTACAGCCTCTTAGAATTGCAATTTCATTGCTTCAACGACTCGAGGCCTAGCAGCGCACAGCGTTTCTCATAGTCCCTCCAGTAGCGTTCGGCAAACCACGTAAGTTTGTGCAGGATGGACTGTGTGCGAATCAGGAGGCGAGCAGCTGAAAGACATAGCTCAATAGAAGCATATGGCAAAACCGACCGCACCAAAATGAAATGAAACATCGTGAAGCAAAGCCTGTTGCACGGGTAAACCAAACGCCTGGAGCTTGGAAAGCAGCAAGGAGTGAAGGACGCTTGCAAAGGCAGCCTTGATGTCATGGCATCGATGATCCTGTGGTTGAACGCTAACAAATTCGATTGGGTTTGAGGTGACTGACCAAAGAGGACTATGCAAAGAGGAGATTAAACATAGACTGCTAACAAAAAATGAATCATTTATTTATTGTTTTATTCTGATAGCGCGAGTTCATTGTCATAAATTAGTGTGTTTTTTTTTCTATATAACTCAGAGCTTACAACAATTGTTACAGTACTTGTTGCAAATGAAGTTTTCGTCTTCACATTCACGTTTTTCCCAGGTACCCAATGGTATATTAAAGTATCAACATGATTCTTTAACTATCATTGAGACACTTTCATTCAACACAATTCTAGCCGATGCACAGAAGCTGTACAATCTCCACTATGATTGTTTGTTGAGTTTGTTGAATTTATTTTTTTGTCTCGAATTGCTGTACAATATTTCAAATTTAGTGAAAAACTCTATCCCGCTTCATAAGCTTGTAACTCACCAAATGAGCAACCGCATGCAAAAGTTATTATTTCTCCCATAACAATCATTGCTAGTACTAGTTCGCATTCCAGTCAAATTTTGCTTAGTTTCGTACACATGTACGATTCGAATAGTAGTAGTAGCTTGCATTAGAATGGCACTATATACAAATGTTTCGCATGGTCTGTTGTGTCGATGGTATGATACACATGCTCTAGTACATACATCACATTCTTGATGATGTATTTAGTCTACATGTGTGAGAGAAGGCAAATCAAATGAATCAAACGTGTTGGAACGGTGTTAACACTACGAGTTGGGAAGCATATCGTTAAGCATTTCTTTTTCCGAAGTACTGAGCTTATCAGGAAATTTAATATCGAATGCTACGAGCAGATCCCCCTTCCGCGATGGTTCCTTCGGAAATGGTAGTCCATAACCTTGTATACGCTTAACCGTGTTAGGTTTGATGATTTCTTGCTTTGTACTAATTCGTAGCTTTTCTCCTGTCATAGTGGGCACTTCAAATATTACTCCACAGAGAGCCTGAAATAAAAACAAACAAATGTCACAAAGGAAATTTTGACATATTTTCTAACAATGATTATGGCAACAGCAACTAGAACGTGTCATTTGATAAGTCTTATGTAAATAACACTTCAAGTATACATATTTTAAGCAATTCACAATTTTTTTATATTTAACGAAAACAGTTATTTGTCAGAAAAACAGAAAATTACGAGGTAGAGTTGTAATTGTAGAAAATTGCCATATACATACCTGTTTCAGTGTCAAGCGAGCGGTGTACCGCAGATCACTTCCTTCGCGCCGGAACCAGACGTGAGGTTTGTCGCGTATGATGAAAACAATGTCAGCAGGTATTTTGCCTTTCGTTTGATCGCCCTCCTTCTGAAAGGTGACCTTTGTACCTGACTTCCACCCAGGCTTAATGGATATGCTCACGCATTTGTCCTCCTTTTTCGAAGTACCGTCCGGTTGAAGGACGCGACGTGAAATTTTCATCTTCTTCACACAGCCATGATAAATCTCTTCTAACGTAACGTACAGATCGTGCTCGATTGGTGGATCCTGTACTTTCTCCTTTTTGAGAGGTGAGTGAACGTTGAAGGAGTGTGACCTGAGCGACAAATTAACATGATTAATTAGCAGTATGTTTTATATGCAATATTACTCTTGAAACAAACAAACAAAACACAATTTAATCAAACAAATCATACCTAAAAGCACCTCCTAGACCGTGCCGGTTTCCCAAACCACTGAATGGTGTGAAGAAATCGTCATCATTGAAAATACTGCTATTGAATAAGCTATCGTTGTGCATATCGAAAAATGATCCAAACGGGTTGTTCGATCCAAAAAACTGTGCAAACGTTGCTCTAGGATCTCCATGGAATTCATAAGTAAAGTTTTGTGAAGAGTTTGATGTGCCATTGGAAGCTCCTGTACAAAAACGGATAAATCAATAGTTGTTGTAATTTAAGACTTCAACATCACAAATTAAGAATAACTTACGTCCTTTTAATCCATCTTCACCAAATTTATCATACATTTCACGTTTCTTCTTATCGGACAACACTTCGTATGCTTCAGCAACTTCTTTAAACTTCTCCTCTGCCCCAGGTGATTTGTTTTTGTCTGGGTGATATTTTAGTGCTAATTTTCGGTAAGCTTTTTTGATGTCTTCATCCGTCGACCCTCTTGGAATACCGAGAGTTTTGTAATAATCTTTCCCCATGGCACCTATTTTGAACCGACGAGCCTTTACCAACAATTAGAATAACACTTCAGTTTGTTCACTACAATGTTTTACTTTCACAGAATGAAATTAACTTTTAAATGTTGTTTGAATATGTGTTAGCACGACGTTGCACAAACAAGAGTGATCCTATAAAAAAAAATAAAAAAATTGTAATTACTTCAACACAACCTGCAAATGTCACATAAAGTAAAATGCTACAATTCATCAACTTCAATCAATTCATTGGAGAATGCCCAAATAAAGCAAAACAATAGAAACTATCAGAATAAATTTCAGGAATGTCTATTCCATTTAAAAATATATATGTGAAATATATACCATTTTCGGACAAATATTTAAGTATTCGTGTAAATCACAAATCCGATTGTCAAATTCCAAAAAGATTCTCTTCAAGTTTATATTGTTCTACCTCACGATGAATAACCACATTTGAGCACCCTTATTATCGAAAACAATTGTTTTAAATTTTATAAATACTATTAAACATGACGAGTCCCGTATTTACACTCTAAAATAACTTCCACTGATCACAAGAAACTGCGACAGAAAACAGGTACACGCTTCCACCAACAGCCAAATGCTGTTTAACGATACATTTTCAATTGAAGACAATTTAAAAACACTGCACATTGCTAGGCTTCAGGAAACAGGTCCAGTGAAATATATACTGGAAATGTAAATGTACTTGATGTATCCTTGATATGGGCAATGCCTGGTTGTATATACATACAGTACCCATCAACCTATAAACAGAATATATTTACCACTACCTTCTTCGCATTCGATTGAACTACCACAAACTAAGCTCTCAATACATTTGACGCGCGCATCCGAAATACTAAAGTACTAACACCAAAACGCTTCGAAGTCAGGTTTTCGCGCAGCGTGTACGTCTGCGCACGCCGTAAAGGTTTCGCGTTATTGCAACGTATCTCGCATTCTATCCCATGTAAAACCAATCCACCGTAAAGTGTGTGAAATAACAATATCTCAGTCGGCAGCGTCTGAAAGATGAGTTGAATTCTGAAACCATTCTCTGCCGGGCATGGTCAACGGATTGAGTGTCGCAGTCCTCGAAAGTGTTCGTCCAACTCACAGTTATTTCATTTACACCTATCGCTTGGTGATTCAGGGCTACTTGATCAGAGTCTGATCTGTCCATGACTTTGTGCCGTATTGAAGAGAAAAGCAATTTCATTCTACTTCCTTGCTAAAATGGTCACAGTCTCAGACAGTTCATCAGGTTCAAGATCAAAACAACGTGCTCATCTCTGACAATAATTGTACTTGTTTGTATTTATTTTTTTAGAACCCCTTGTTCGAAAGTCTCACCTTAACTTCAACCGCATTTGTCCATTCAATTTGAATGTTGTAAACACAATACCATTCACCGAAAAACAGAGACGAGACTTGTGATTCATGGTTTTAGCCGTATGAGTTTAGTCGCTTTCAATGTATAATTTAAGTTTGTTTGCCTTTCAGTTGCCAATATATTTTGAACTGCTCCTATTTCGGCTTTCTTACAAGCCATAAAAAAAGGAATGACTGAATTAAAATATTTGCCGTACGTAGTATTGGTATTGTTAATTAGTAACAATATAATGTTAATTATATTGTTATTTATAATTATCATATCATATTTCTTAATCATACTACATTTTAACTATTCGACACTCAAAAATAGTTTTTTGTGTAAAAAGAATGTTAAATGTTCTATCTAATGAATACAGTTTACAAAAATGGCAATATATTTTCTTTTAGACGGAAGAATTCCACCTTCCACCTCAGAAGCAACGTATACAGATTCTTTATAACAATAGGGACATCTGCATGATAGATTCCATGGGTCTCCAAACTACGGCATGTAATTCGCATGCGAAAGCCAAAGGTTAAAAAGATTAGTTACTATTTTTGGGTTTGATCGCCCCTCCATGTCCAAAAAAGTAAATTAATTATATAATTAAATAAGTCAGGTTTTGGTGCAGCTTTATACCTGTACAAATTTGAATTTTTACTTCGCATTTTCTTATCAAACAAGATTTAAACATTCACACAGTATGCTCAAGGCGTCCCTCAACAACTTTATTTGCGAAACAATGTGGCCCGCGACGTGAAAAGTTTTAGACGCCTTAACACGTAGGCCGTTATGCCCAAGAACAAATAAGAAAGAATTCAACTTATGCTGTGATAAGCTGTAAAAACGTTAAACTAATATTATTTATAAATAAGTAAATACACATTCGCAACCTACAGAGTAGGGAATTGGTACATCTAATCAGTGGTTTTCAACCTTTTTGTAGTTTTCCCCCATGTAGAGTGCATGTAGGATTTAATTCCCCACTCACAAGTTCATGAGCGAGGGGAGAGCGTCGCCACACATGGTATTTAGCGAAATTTTGATAAATAAATTTACCCCTCCCCCCCCCCCCCCTACAAGTTAAAATTCTCCAACATTTCTTGGGAGAAATTCCTCACCAGTTGAAAACCGCTGATTTAAATGGATAAGATAATACTTATTACGTTGCTTTATTATTACACGATCTACGATCATGAATGTATGCCACTTCATAGATCCCATTTTCCTCTAATATCTGAATATTCCTCTGCATGCTATTATTAAGCCTTGGAAGTCTGTATGGGCCACCATGACTACATATGTCCCTACGCAAAAAAGAAGAATAATAAACTATACCTACATTTTAATATTGTAGCCTCGTATTACTGTTAAACTAAATTTCAATGAATTAGTCCACGATCATCGAAAAGTGTTGCGAAAAGTGTAAATTTGATTTTACACCATTCATGGTTCCCATCAAACCATAACAAGATGTTGTAGTTATAGCCGGGCAAAGGCATCTGTCTTACAACGCTCAATCTCCCACTGTCCTTTATTGTTTAGTTGGCAATATGTCATAAGTGATTGCCATATGGCACTGCTGCACCATTGGGTGACGAGTGGCTTTTACCATATCAGTCAATAGATATGAATGATAATCCAACACATTTTTCCATATTAGTACGGTGTCCAAAGACGGTCAGTTGAGAAGCTGGTCCGTTTTTTATTGTTTTTTTTTTTGCCACACTCTATAACGTTCAGCGAACGTGTCAGCCATCGAGATAAATTTTGAGAAACAAGTTTCACGTCTCGACGATATCAGCATCCATGAAAGGATTCGCGAGAAAATTTTGATTACCAGTACAAGCGAGGACAATCCATAAGCAACAATATGTGGCTATACTTTGAGACTCGTTAAACCAAGGCATCCAACATGTCTTACAAGTTTACAAATGATACTATTCGTATAAAGTGGTCTTATTATATTGCTACATAACCTGAATCTCACGCTTTTTTTAAAGATTGAACTAAATCCCCAAATTTAAATCTGTTGTCTATACTATTTTGATTCGTTCTAAATTTTATAGTACTACATTGCAAACATTCAACCAAAGCAACACTTTCTTTCTTCATTTAGGTAACGACCTTCGCGATAATGCTGGCTTATTAAAGACTATCGAGACTTATTAATGTACCTCATACCGGGTAGTCAACCCTTGCTACAGGGGACGGCCGATACAAGGCTTGAACCCACCACAGGCATGTTGTTAACAACTATACCGAGGGACTGCCTCAAACACTTTTATGGTCTACTTTTATTGATCTGATCGACTTTTATGAGTAAGCTAAGTTATTTTTTGCCCTTTTGACAGATATCTCATTTCACCAACATCTGATCAACATTTAATTCAGCATACATTCTTAAATAATATAAACACTTTATACTTAAGAAACACTTTAAAGTATAAATAACTTATAAAATAATTATCTCCTTCTCAATTGAAAGAAAACCAAAAGTTGCAAAGCAAACTGATATTCTATATTAAATCAAATATATCAGATATATTTAATATGGCTTGATCCATATAGCATTGCTTCAAACTTATATATTCTAAAAAAAACAAGTAAATCTACCGCATAAATCTTACAATTATGGAGAGCATATTATGCATATTTTTATCCTATTTTCATAAACTATACGCCTGAGCTGTTAAACAAGAACTACAACATATGAAGAACTACAAACCCTTCATTTAGTATCATTATTTCATCGTCAGGCATGATAATAACTTAAAAGTGCATATCGAATCATTGAAAAGGCAATAATTGAAGATCATCTACCTTTAAAAACGCAACATCGCCAACCTAAGGCAAACAGGCTGCCATTTCGTTGATGCTGGAATCAGAGTTAGTCATGATCGTTTCGAGCAAAGCACACAGGCCGTTCCAAAGCCGCCTGGTTGAAAAACTAAACTTCTTTCGATTCGCTTTTCCCCAAAAAGGAAACCAATCACACCTCCCCAAAAAGAAGCTTACTCCAAGTATCAAATGTTCCCCACGCTACCTTCATGATCGTCATATGCTTGCCATACAACAACTTGAACACAACGGAACGGAGCACAGCTCTGATCAGATCGGACGATCGAGGAGCATTACTTCATGTCTCACCATTTAGAAGAGACTCGTTTTTATTCCCTTTCGTCTATGACTCCCAACACGTTTGGTAAAAAAGATGATATTTCAACCACCGTCCAACCGATGGACTCGATTCGATGCTGGTTGCCGCGCATGAACTGATGGCGCACGCATAGGTATGGAACATATCTACATGCAATTATCATGTGTTTGTGCATGTCTGTATGCGAATTGTGCTGTTTGACACAAAATCGATTGTGAAGATGTTGACCATAAATGGTAACGGAATTTTTAGTATTGCATCGTGTCACCCTGGCCTCTTCTGGCTCCTACCCATGCGGCCATGGTCGTAACGCTTGCACACACCAAAACTCGTTCACCACCCTTACTCTGCGCAGCACTTCAGTCCTGTGATACCCTTGCTAAGTGACAAGCTTCACATCGCAAATACAGCATATCACTATATCCAAACCAGATGCGAATAACCAAACGAACCATATGAACATGGTTTGATCGCTATCGCTACTCTACTACAAGTGAGAATACATATCAATTAGCAGAAGGGTTTAGGTCGCCGCATACCATCGCACCTTTTTGATTCATCGTCTAAGGACGCACATAAGGCACATGACCCGTTGCACTTTTGCTCTACTAGGTTTACAAAGCTTCCATTAACGATCAATGATATATCGCAGCAAACAAGCATATCTCTCTGCAACTCGCCACCGCCTCTTCCAATTCATCGGCTGTGCAAACAAATCTGTTCTGTGGACAATTTGTTACAAAGTCTTGTAGCCCCTAGCCTGCACCCCACCAATTTCAAATCAGTACACTTGACCGGTCTTGGCTTTCGAATAAAAAGACCGCTATTGACAGGTTACTAGTTAATTTGGAAAATCAAGTCCGAATACTTCAAGCCTTTCTCGTGAACTGGTGTATCACTAGAGCCAGTGAGAGAAATGTGATACAGTTTGATATTCATTTTCCACCTTAGGAAGTTATTATAATTCATACATTTTTTCATTACTTTATTTTATCATACATGTTATTTTGAAGAGCTAACAAGAAACATTTATGAAACAATCATAATTGGATTTGATTTGAAACACCACCACTATTATGGAGTACTTTATTATATTTTCTAGTCTTTATGATGATTGTAAACATGTACATTATCTATCAATTGCATTTCTTACAGAGTAAGAAAACTTAATTCAATTCCAATTTTATATTGGAATTCTGTACAATGTGTGGGAGGGGGGGGGGGGAATGTTATTGTGAAATTGATTATTATTTCTTATTTAATTCTTTCTCGTTATGTTTAGAGATTAGTTTACATATAGACATAATTTATAATCGGAAAAAAATTACTAAGTTTGACTAATCTTGGCAAATCTCGAATAGACCGTTCCTCGTTGCAGGGACTGACTATCCTGCTATGTGGAATTTTATAAATTACGAAAGCATGTATAGCACGGCATAAATTAATAACTTTTTACGCCAAAAAGAATAAGAAGCAGAAAATGTCTAATACAGGTATAAGACCCGTTTATGTAGCCCGAGAAACAATTTTCTATATAGACAGAATTATTAATTTACAGTGACATACAACTAGATGCAATGTCAAAAATAATCAATAATACGATCAATACATTTGAACACGATCAACGGCAAGCTGATGCTATTCTATTGTTTTTCGTTTCAAAGGAAACTAACCTTTTTGTTTTTTTGTGCTGAATGAAACTTATTTTCAATTTAACGGTATTTAATCTATTGCCGTTACATTATACGCGTTTTTATGTGATCAACATGTTGATTATTAGTGTTCATTTAACACTGCACTACAAGTCGCCCAGTACACTTTGTATGATTACTTTTAAGATTTTCAAACAAGTGGTATAACCATGCCTGATTTTTTTAAATGATAATAAGTGGTTGGAGAAGATGGCTGAATACAAACACGACACATACCATCTCTTCATTGACTTCAAAGCCGCATATAATAGCATAGCCAGGGTAAAACTGTATGACGCTATGAGCTATTTCGAATCCCGGCCAATCTGATAAGGCTAGTTAGAATGACTATGACCAACGTCACATGCCAGGAAAGGGTGGATGGAAAACTCCCAGGACCTTTTGCTACCACCAAAGGCCTGCGCCAAGTGGACGGGCTTGCTTGTCTCTTATTCAACCTGGCGCTAGAGAGGGCCATCCGTGACTCGAGGGTGGAGACTACGGGAACCATCTTCTATAAGTCAACCCTGATCCTGGCATACGCTGATGATATAGACATCATTGGTTTACGGCTCTCCTATGTAGCAGAAGCCTACCAAGGGATCGAGCAGGCGGCAGAGAGTCTCGGATTGCAGATAAACGAGGCAAAGACCAAACTGATGGTGGCAACATCAGCGGGCCTACCAACAAATAATCAGAATCTACGTAGGCGTGACGTGCAGATAGGTGAACGCACTTTTGAAGTCTTCCCACAATTCACCTATCTTGGGTTAAAGGTCAGCAACGACAATAGCATGGAAACTGAGTTGCGCGCAAGGATACTGGCTGCGAACCGGTCATTCTACAGCCTGAAAAATCAGTTCACCTCAAAGAACCTGTCGCGACGGACGAAGCTCGGACTATCTAGTATCTATACAGTTCCGGTACTCACATACGCCTCTGAGACATGGACACTGTCCAAATCTGACGAAACCCTCTTAGCCGCGTTCGAGAGGAAGATGCTCAGAAGGATACTTGGCCCCGTATGTGTGGAAGGACAATGGAGGAGCCGCTATAATGACGAGCTATACGAGATGTACGGCGACCTCACTGTCGTACAGCGTATAAAGCTCGCCAGGCTCCGGTAGGCTGGCCATGTTAACCGCATGGAAACGGACGACCGAGCTCGTAAAGTCTTTTTAGGCCGTCCACAAGGACAGAGTGGTAGGCCCAAACTGAGGTGGCAAGATGGCGTGGAGGCGTCCGCCATTAAATCCGGGATAACGGACTGGCAGACGAAGGCGCGAGACCGTTAGCGGTTTCGGACACTCCTGAGGCAGTCCAGGACCGCAAAGCGGTTGTAGCGCCGAATAAGTAAGTAAGTAATAAGTGGTTTATAGTTCTCTTCCAATCCTACATTTACTTTTGTTGAAAAATGTAACAGCTTAATCAAATAAACTAAATGTAATCAACCTATACAGTGATCTGTGATAGGGTAACTGTACCAGTTTTCGGCACGCTAGTGCAGCAGTTTCACAAAAACTGCTCACAAATAAACATTTTTTATTATTTTTCATGAAAGTGATGTTATTCTGGTTGATAAACTATCATAATATGTTACACTATTTTTTATTTGCCGGTTCAAAGCCCTTTTTCATAAATATTCGTAAAAATGCAAACATTGCTTTTGCTCCTATTTTCGGCAGTTTGTTCCTATTTTCGGCAGGTTGTGTTCCTATTTTCGGCAGCGCGAATACGGGTCAGAAAATGTTTTTATCTATGTAAATGTGTACAAAAAAAATTTTAAAGCAATTTAACACTCTTACTTTCCTAATACTGATGTTAAAAAGCACTTTAATTAATAATTTTATGTTGCTTATTTTGGTCCGTTTTGACAGCCACTTTGATGCGACGTTTAAACAGAGCAGCCATAGACAGTTTGATGGTTATAGCGTACGGTGCGAACTGGCTTACAAATATTTATTTTTCTCTTAAGTTAGTGCATTGTTTGTCGTAAAATTGGTGATATTTGGTACAAGAAAGGTCATATTATGTGTCGACATACGCATTGTAGTGTTCTGATCAATTTTAAAAGGAATATTCAGCCAAATTCAATGTGTGTTATTGTTCCGAGTTTCGGCAGGAGCCCACAACATTGAGCTGTCAAAAATGAACATTTACTGTGTACCTATTTTCGGCAGCATTTAAAGTGAAAATTAACCTGTTTATCGTGATTTTAAAATTCCGAACAAGTTAGAATAAATTAAATAAGCATACAATCTTTAATATACACCACTTTCTCATTGTTTTACTGTTCTGATTCTCTTAATCACAAAACCTGCCGAACGATTGGCTGACAGCAAAGCTGCCGAAAAAAAGCACAATTTATTTAATATTTTGGAAAATACGTAATGAAATGGTGTGAAACTTCGTATGTGAATATCAAATAAGTACACTTTCACTACAAAATTGTATTTTGTGAAAATTTTTACCGCATTTGTGCAGAATTTCACGTTTTTAGCTACTCTGCCGAAAATAGGTACACTGCCGAAAACTGGTACAGTTACCCTACTGTGATACTGTGATGTAATCAACCCATCAATTTGACGGATTCCGTAGAGATAGGTATACCACAAGTGCATCTGAAAATCTATGGAAGTTATGAATATAATACATATGCTACAAACTCATAGTACGTTATGATAGTTTTACAAAAAGTAAAAATCAAGATTAAACAAAAGGTATTTGTTAGTACTTCACTTCAAAGTTTAAATTTCGCCAAATTTACGGGTTCCGTAAACCTAGTGTTAAATCATCAACCACTGCAAATGGAGCACATTTATAGACTCTTGTAGTTGTTCAAAAATATCTTTGTTATCCCCTTCAATCAAAAACAACGATGCATGTAGAACAATAAAAAAATACACAATTTGATTATACATTAAACACTTCAGTACCTCATTTAGTTGGATAAATAGGAAGTGACACCCTTAGTGATAAAGACTAGAACGCTAAATAACAGTTTGCTATTTCCTTACATTCACGAGCATTCCCATCTCAAAACGTGCATGTAAAAGTGAGATTGTTTTTTTTATCACTTGTATGAAAATCTACTGCAAATAATCGTACAAAGTGTACTGGACCACTTATCCGTTCTCACTACCTAAGGTTAATCCATCCGTAACGTTACGGTACAAAAACCATGGCACGATTGCAATACTGTTCCTTTAAGCTCCACCAGATTACCAGCGGTCTGTGCATTATCCTTTTTTTATTCATGCCTTTTGTCCATTCTTGCACGCTCAAGTGTCTTCCATTACGAGGAGAATCGGTCGTACTCTCAGTAAATTTTACGGACGATATTAGCTCTGTTGCATTGCTATATCGAATGCAATGCAATTTTGTCGTCAAAACGAGCTTCACAACTCAGTCATACTAAATTCCATGTTGAATGAAACTGTAGCTATTCGCTATCCATCGTCCAGTATGTATCACACAAGAGCTTAAGCATTCATAGATGGATATCCGATGGTTATTGAAAATGCAACGGGTAGCAAAATCAATAATCCGTGCTATTAGCGTTCCTGTTCACACATGACATTTTTATGAATGATTTAATTTATGAAAAACTATTATAATAAATGACTGCAAGCGATAACTAGGACTGGCTATGTAATTTGTATTCTGTAAATTTGTTATTTGTCACACCGTCGGTTTAAAAATTCAGTTTTCAAAATAAAGACTGTCAAGTCAAGCAGTTCACAATATTCAGCTGATATAATGATGTCAACTAGCAGGGTAAATAGTAAATAAGTAAATATCGAAAAAGACTCGTAAACATATCAGAACAGTTAAATAATGTTTACATAAATATGTTTAAAAGGCTACGTACAAAATGGTTCTACAAACTTCTCTTTTCAAAATATAGCAACGTAACTACTAAAGCACTCACTATACAATGCTATACATACTGCAACTCGATTTTGCCATCTTTTTTTTACATTTGAATATAAATAGCTGAGACACACACAAAAGTTTAAATTTTAAAGGACATACATTTTATAATTAAAATATGGATTCAATTGTATGAGGTTTGTTTGTAAAAAAGTATAAGATAAAAGAGATCTTATACATTCCAACCGCATATGTTGAGTTGGGCAACGCATGGATAATTGAGGCTGGGGTGACAAGAAGCAAACCACATTCGGGTCAAGGTTATCAAGAATGCATATTCTCTCACAATGTCCTACATACACAATGCCGTCCCTCCGCGCACGAGGAGCGTGTACCAATTGCAAACAGCAGACATTACTAAAGAGAATATATACAAATATCTACTTTTTTCTCAAAATTGTGCATTATCTCAAAACTCATAAAAAATACCTATACGATTACCAAATTTATTATTTTTAATGTATTTGCATGTTTATCATGAAAACTGTGTGCTATTTCCCTACATTCACGTGCATTCCCATCTCAAAACGTGTATGTAAAAGTGTATGTAAATGTTTAATTTTAAGAGTATATTCTCAAATAAGCATCTGCATTATTTTTTCTATAAGTTTTTAAAATAGTATAATTACATCCATCGTACAACCACAAATATTATAAGGGTAGATTACGTTTGATCCAACAGGCTTTTAACAAATTACATCGAAATTTGCATGCAAATAAAACTGGAATCATGCGCTAACACACACTGAGAACAACAATTTCACAGTATAGCAATCTTTGATTCTTTCCTCGGCTTACGCATATGCCGTTACTATTACTATGACCGACACAACCAACCAAGTAATATTGCTAGCGTTACAGATGCTTGTTCCACAAATACCATCACCGGCATTTGTGCCTCTTGTAGATTTGTGTGAGAGAAAATGTACGATTTCCAAAAATAAAACTCGCCCTGAATTGTAAGGTTACCTTTGGTCTGGTCATAATTTTTAAACTTTTTTTTTTGTTCATATTTTCTCCCATGTTGTTTCTTTCAATTTTCAAAATTTGCTTGGAAACAGCATTTCGCCGTATCTTTAGGAAGCTGTGTGCTTCAGTTGGGAGTGCGAGTGGGTGTATGCTCATGCCGCGCACACCCGCCAAATGACAAAGAAGGTTGAAATCACCAGCTTGTTTGGCGGTCAGTACGATGGCTAGAATGCTAAGCAGCCAATAAGCCGCAAAACACACATCCCATGCCAGCCAGCGTGCGTGGTTGGCTTTCCACACATGCTGAATCGCTTTCAAATTTGCTCCCATGGTCGCAAATCAATAACCATCATCCCAAAATTGGTAGAAAACAAGAAACGCGTGCACTACACCCAGAATCAGACCGACCATTAATCGTGAAGCGTACAGTAACGCTTTTATTACTGGATTCAAACCACCTGGCTATTTAGCTTAAAGAAATAATCTTCGTCGCGAACCTCAACACTACACACATGTTATCAAATTCAACGACTAGACTAAAGATCCATATAAACAACCACGTTCCCTAGAGTTCATGGGATAAAGATGGGAATGATTCTAAAATTAGAGTCATCTCTTCGTTTCACTATACCTAAAAATAAAACTATGCCTAACTTTAGCGTGAATCACATCGATTAGGGTCAACCCGCCGTGACCTGAGAACGCCCCTGAAAATTTCTGTCAAAATTAATAGTAACCTAACGATAACTGAGCAAAAAAACTCTCGATGTACCAGAACTGTCTAGTTTATTTGCAACATATTAGCAGTATTTTTGGTACCATTCTTATACAATAAAATTGTTTTGATAACGTAAGCAATTTAGATAGGTAGTCCCGAACACAAATGCTTAATAACTACAAGTTTTCACCAACAAACAAGTTTGCACCATGACATCATCGCTTCAAATTTCACTTTGTTCTGTAAATCCTTCTATTCAAAGTGTACCTACCGACTACTGGCCTATAACAAACCGATGATTGCTGCTTCACGCCCTATTAACCAACCAATATAAAGTAACCGACAAAATTGAAACTCTGGATGGTAATGTAAAACATAGCACATCCTTGGGACGAAAAAACCCTCACTGTGACAAACTTGACTATGGTGAAACGATCTGTCTGGTCGTAGTATGTTACCTTTTTTGAAGCCGAAAGTGACGTAGGCTTTTTGACTCGCGTCACGGAAGAGCGTACCGCTGCTTGCCCCTCTGCAGCAAAGTCGAAGCAGGTTTTGGCAAGGCCAAACGATCACGTCACACTGCGAACCAGCCGACCAGATCGATTGTGCCTTGGCGCGTATGCTCTTTCAGTTGTCGAGTTGTGTGGTTGAGTTAGGAGCAAACTGCTTATTCGGATGAGCTCTACAGGGAAAGAGTCCCAGTTAATTATTTTTGTTGCAATAATTTCTATTAGCGAGGCAAAACGTAAAATATCTTTGGCGCCACCGTTTAGAATCACTTAAAACTAGCGGCTAAAACTGACATACACATCGCACACCTGTCCATCGCCTCTAACTGACACTGGACTATTCCCAATAACAACACTTAAAACACCTCTACCCGGCCTCACTGTATCTCACTATCCGTTACACTGGTACAGTAGCTGATTGTTTTTGCGACCAAGGTCCCAAAACCCAGCTATATGTTTACAACAGCGCAAGAGCGAAACCCCGCGCGTTACGCACTCGCGGCCTTTTTCATATTCTCTGGAGATGCTACAATCTTCGTCGTTTCGTACGTGATCACGTTCGCCTGCGTCGCACAAAAACTGCGACGGTCACTGTGTTTGTGAGCGTACGGAGAATGCGATAACTGATTATTTTGTTACACAATTGCAAAATACTGAGTATTACTTGCGTTAGAAAATCACAACACTGTTTTTGAAAAATCGTTTACATGCTAAACATAACCAAAACAAACCCACCGTCAACCGATAACTCTCTCCGTGTTGCGGTAGAAGGCACTCTTGACACTGAGGATGATGATCGCCACTGATGGACGCTGGAGGATGAAGCATTCGTAATGTCGCACACCGCACCCGCACACGAAGAGAGTGAGTGAAACACTAAACGTGAAACACGCACTTCGACTAAGCCAGTTTTTGAGCATCAGACTTCAACCTTTACTCGAACGTAGCCAATGTGGTGAACAGATGCGGGCATCGCATAAAACCGCATCGATCGTAGTCGGAATCGTTCGTTACGAATGTTGTTGGTGTGCTGTACAGTGTTCATTACCGATCCACAGCAACACACATCGTGTTTTGTATTTTGTATATAATCAGTCAGAGAAATACCTATGCAAAAAACGTACATCTGTTACATTTGATTTTCATGTTAATTTTTTTCATTTTGAAGAAACGAGAAGGTTTTGTGTATATATTTTTTACATACTTGACTTTACAGTTTCCATACTAACTTTATTTATTCATTTTTTGTGATTGCAAAACGGGAAATGTATACGCATGTAATTGTATTGTTGAAAACATTCATTAAAATGGTTGCCAGATCCATCTCAAAAAATGGCATTATTAATGCACAAACCCTGTATTCTTGAAATCGAATCAAATGAACACTCGAATGAATATTTTTAAAGCTATATCATCTCTAGTTAGCTAATCAGCGTGAATGCCGTCATTCAACAACAACTTGTGTGAGCGTGCATTGGGAGAGTGTTTCGAAAAAGTACCAAACCAGTCAGAAAAAGAGAGCGATTCCATTGCACAGCGTAAACATTAGTCATCCCTTGAAGTTGAGCGTATCAAGAGGTAGTAGTCGAGAATATTACAGGGTTGCTTATTTTTATATAAATCCAAATCGTTCGGATTTCAATTGTAACAAAATTAAAAATTTTAATTTCAGTTACAGTTTCTAGTCCCAACATTAAACATTAAACATTAAACATTAAACATTAAACATTAAACATTAAACATTAAACATTAAACATTAAACATTAAACATTAAACATTAAACATTAAACATTAAACATTAAACATTAAACATTAAACATTAAACATTAAACATTAAACATTAAACATTAAATATTAAACATTAAACATTAAACATTAAACATTAAACATTAAACATTAAACATTAAACATTAAACATTAAACATTAAACATTAAACATTAAACATTAAACATTAAACATTAAACATTAAACATTAAACATTAAACATTAAACATTAAACATTAAACATTAAACATTAAACATTAAACATTAAACATTAAACATTAAACATTAAACATTAAACATTAAACATTAAACATTAAACATTAAACATTAAACATTAAATATTAAACATTAAACATTAAACATTAAACATTAAACATTAAACATTAAACATTAAACATTAAACATTAAACATTAAACATTAAACATTAAACATTAAACATTAAACATTAAACATTAAACATTAAACATTAAACATTAAACATTAAACATTAAACATTAAACATTAAACATTATTTTACGAAATTAACGAATAATTATCATACAATATTGTGTTCGAGACAACTTCAAACAGCAGTCTAAGGCCGCAAATACACGACGCGCGTTTCCGCGCCCGCGGAAACGCGTATAACAATCCAGCCATAGAAATGAAATGTCATTCGAACGCGCTACCGCGGAAACGCAGAGATGCTCAGCTGGATATCTCTGCGGAACTGTTATACGCGTTTAAACGCGCCCGCGGAAACGCGCGTCGTGTATTTGCGGCCTAATATTTTTTTCGAATGTGTACATAATGTAGTAATAGCAACCATAGCTTTACACCATAGGAACCATAGGAGCCACATTATCTTTTCTTTCAATAATTTTAAAATGATACCTGGGTTTTTATTGCCAGGAAACCCACAGCAAATATTTGTGTACTCGGCGATACATGCCAGTAAATTTCAGACATAAGTACATTCAATTAATCTTAAGTCTCCTACATTCGTTAAAAAAAATATTTTGATCTGCTTGCATCTAGTCAAACATAATTGCGTCATAATCTAATGTAATGTACAGGTATTTGCCGATATATGCAATACGCCAAATACGCGATATCGCTATACGCCATATTCTAAACTTGACTGTTCTTTGAGCAAAGTGTATTAATTTGACACATCGATTGTCAAATGCAAAAAAAGTTTTCAGTTGGTCAAATTTTAAAACCCAATTTTATTTGATCAACATTATAATCTTCAGTTGAAATCAGATCATAACTAAGTTAGCGACTAAAACCTACCACTTCAAGCAAAATTATATGAAAATTAGCTATAATTTGGATAAAAATCTCGAAACGTGACTTACGCTAATATTCGAGATACGCTATTATCTCCGGTCGAATCAATTAAGATTCACAGTTCAATAAAACATAGTCAACATGCTAAAAACAATGCCTGATTTGAAAAACATAATTGTCCAGCACTTTATATACGTCAACCTGCATTTTGAACACTGTCCACACGATTTAAATAATTGCCAAATTTGATTGAATAGGTGTCAGATCTGGTAAGGTTTATTTTGATTCATTAAACTTTGCCAACCACAAAAGTCTATAGATTTATTCTTATTTTATGACAGCATTTTATCAACCAAACCAAACGGTGCCACAGCTGACTTCATTCAATCGAAGTTGAAAATTTTTTAAATAAAGTTGTCAGTGTAAAAAATGCGCAATGACATACAGTATACGCACCGACAAACCGACGTGACACTTCGAACAAAATGAGCTTCAAAAGTTGTCTTCTTATTTCAAATGAAAATACGTTAAACACTACCGCCATCTCTATAATGGCGCTCTCTAATGGCCATCTCTAATATTCGCTTACTACACTGACACAGAGAAGAAACTGCTAAACCCCCTTTTTGTTTATCTTTGCAAATTCCAATGCGTATTGTTTTATGTACTTCTCACATCTTTTGCATTGATTTAGAAACTTATAAAATGATTTTCCTGGGTGTTTTTTTTTTCAATAATTCTTACAAAATCTTGCCTCACACTTGCTTCGTAATTTGTATTTAGAAAAAATGTTTACATCGAAGCAGCAGTGAACAGAGCTTACTTTGACAGAAGTGTTCCCCTTACTAGTAAATGACAGTACTTTCGTGTGGGACACTTTTGTAACACCAGTGTCACGTCGGTTTGTCGGTGGTATACGCTCAGTAGTCCGCACTTGATTGAGTGCGCATTATCGAATGACGTTTTGACGTCATTAATATATTTTTTTTATCATAGTTCACTACTTTTGATCGAACACTGGTCACTTCATGAATTTGATTGTCAAAAGTGCGGACTATCGAGGTGCGGATTATCGAGCGTGTGGATTAAAAAGGTGCGGATTACCGAGCGTATACTGTATCTACATGAGGTAGACAATTAGATTTTTCAAAACAGGCATTGTTTTGGACATGTGGTAAATTGTTTTTTTGGATTCAAACCCTGTAATAGTGTATACAGTCTGTTCCTGAGTTACGCGGTTTCTGCGTTCCCGACGAAATCGCGTAACTCGAATATCCGCGTAAGTCGAATTTCACGTTTTTTTACTAAACTACTATTTATTACTCGCAGTTTTTTATTTAATCTAGTACTTTTATACACTTTATCATTTATTTCATATGATTAGTGCAGAAAATTCAAATATTTCTGGCTTTTAAGCGGTTTCAATTTGTTAGCAAAAATGCAATTTATACCAAACTTGAAGCAATATCTCGAGATATTCTCTTTTAGCGACATCTATTGGATTAAATTAAACTCAATTTCCTCACAAACAATTTGCACAACAGAGGGCGCTATACCAATATTAATTCAGTCGACAAAATTGACGGGCTCGTCGCAACCCGTTGAACAATTACACTTGAGCAATTGCCCAGTTATTTTTCGTAATGCCACTAAGGCGGCGCTCTGGCACCAATCGAACACGACATCCGACTCGATCTAACCTATACAGTTTACACTCGGTAATCTACACTTGATTGAGTGCAGATTATCGAATGACGTTTTGATATATTATTCAAACATCTTATTTTTGTCTATTTCCATGAGTTAATCAGAATACAACATGCATTTTCATGTTTTACAAAGCAAACTTATATTAAAACAAAATAGAATTTGGTTGTCAAAAGTGCAGATTATCGAGGTGCGGATTATCGTGCATGCAGATTAAAAAGGTGCAGATTACCGAGCGTATAATATATAACCATATGGATGTTTACTGTCAGACACTGTCGAACAAACAAAACAAACATCGCGTCGAACATGTCACTTTGATTCTGTCAGTGATGTTCGTTTCAAAGCTACAGTAAATAGAACTTAATACGGCAAATTTTCTAGTTTGTGTATAACAGTTCCTCAGAGATATCCAGCGTGAGCATCTCTGCGATTCTGCGGTAGCGCGTTCGAACGACATTTCATTTATATTGTTGGATTGTTATTTGGATTGACGTGTCGTGTATTTTTGGCCTAATAGGGGTTCTAATAAATAAATGGAAAACATGAGTAAAAAATTTTTTGATTTAAAAAACATGTCGCGGAATATATAAACTTCTGGTGTTTGGTTTGGGCGTGTTTGGTACAACAATCCATTGTCGGTCTTGGTCTGCCTTTAACACTAGGCCTAGGCCAGGGGTCTCTGAACTTTTAACATCGCGGGTCCCCTTGCTTAGAAAATATCGTTGTTGAGAGCCATTTTAACATTACCCTGTATTGCGAAACTCCCCAAATAGCCAACTCGTACTTTATAGCTGATTTAGGGCTGTTTAACGAAAAATCGTTCCGATGTCGTACTTTGTGGCTGATTAAGAGATAGACGGTACTTTGCGAAACTATGGAGCTTTTTGACAGGCACATGGTACTCTTTGGAACTTTGCGGCTGATTAGCACTATGTGTAGGGTTCATGATGGAACTTGAAGGCTTGTTAAGAAAGGGTGCTGAACTTGGTGGAACTTTATAGCTTTTTAATGCATGACATCGGTACAAGGTGGCTCTTGTCAAAGTGTCAAAGACGGACGCCGCCAATAATCTCATTCCTGCTGCACTAGTTAGATTCGTTAATTGAAGAATGAATATTGAGTGAAGTGATTGTGAATTATCAGTAAATTGTGTAAAATGTTGTGTAATTTATCAATACAAAAGATTAAAAAATATACATATGTGTTTAAACGAAAAAAATCTTGTTGTTTATTTCATCGATGACGCTTGCTTGAAAATAAAACACAAAGAAAAATAATCCCTGGCATCGTGGCATAAGTAACCTGCTTAGGCGCTGTTTGAAAGACCCACATAGAACTTTGATGCTGTTTATCTACTGCAAAAGGCGAATTAGAGCAGCGATCTTTAGCGTGCCAAAATGAGCTGCTTAACCAATTCTGGCTATTTGGGTCGATGGTTCCGCAAAGGTCGCCGCGAAATACTCATTTTTCATTCATAGTAACTCAATTGCCACTCAATTATAAAAAAAAGCCTCGGCCGTCCAGAATTGGAGCTAAATTGGAGTTGTAATCGGAAGCGGTTTCTTGCCATGGGTGCGATTCCAGTAACTTATATATAGGATGCTCGCTTCTGTCACCAAACATTTTGCACAGTTATACCAAATGACTATCTCACTACTTTTCTAGAATGTTTGTACCTGCAAGTTAATTACCATCATAGAACTTTACTACAATTACTAAGATTATCCGCATAATAATATCAGATATTATTGTGCAATATATTATATACTATATTACATACATAGGAGATGTTTACATACATCTTCTTCTTCTTGTTTGGCACAACAACCGCTGTCGGTCAAGGCCAGCTTGAACCCACTTGTGAAGTGAGCTTGGCTTTCAGTGACTTATTGTTACCATAGCAGGATAGTCAGTCCTACGTACGGGGGCACGGTCTACTCGGGGCTTGAACCCATGACGGGCGTGTTGTTAATATACAATGTTGTTTACATACATAGAGAAGATTTAAAAAATGAAAATGAAAGAAATGAAATGAAATGAATGAAAAATGAATGCCATTTACTACAATAACATTATGACGAAATATAGCAGCGCCATCCATCGGAGTTTAGCTTGGACAATTTGTGAAAAGAAGGTTGCATACTTTTCCTCAACAACAAGCATGTTCAACACTGGCATAAAGCAGTGCTACAAAATGAGTACCTTCTCTGCGGCGACCTTTGCAGAGCGATCGAGTTTGGCAATACAGACTATTACCTTTAGCTAATGAGTGAACGTTTATATCTTGTTTTAAAAGAAAATTCAAACTGAGTGTGTAAATTTTTTTACAGATATTTATTATTGAAGCATAGTTTCGTCTTTAAAAAATAAAACATGATTTAGTGAGTCAAAATAATAAAATATTTTCTTATCTTAAGTCATCGCGGGCCGTAGTTTGAAGACTACTGGGCTAGCTTAGCAGTGATTTGTTTGGTTACCCACAACAGGATAGTCAATCCAACATATGGGGGGAGGGGCGATCCAAATGGGCGATCCAATAGAAAAGTTAGATGTGGGAAAATCTTGCATGTTTTAAGAATTCAACCACCAAGTTCGTTCGTTTGAAAAAAAAAAAAACTGAACTGGAATAGCAGCTTTTTCGTCTATCCAACCGACATGTAAGTCGCAAAATCCTTGCGTGGTATTTCATTCATCCGTACGTTCTTACGTTCATACATTCACACGTTCATGTGGTCGTTCGTCTGTTCATTCATTCATTGAACCGACGAGTAGGTAGTAAGTAGATTGTGTATGACTTTCACTAGTTATAGTAGAACGAATGAATTGCAAAATGGTGAACGAAATTCGTACTTAAAGGAACTGATCAAACTGTGCAATTTTCATTCATACTTCCCATCTCCCATCTGCACTCCTCTGCGCATCGTGCCACACCAGTATCTGATCAAAACGGCTTCCGGATGACACAAAGGATTGCCATGTGTTTTAAAACCAGGTTTTCCATAATTGTTAGCGGCATAATAAGAAGGCGATAGTCTGGAACAGTGGTCAGCAAACTGTACAGCCAACAGTGCCAAATACTACAATAAAGATGGCAATGTTTCTCGTGAAAACTACAATGATAATTTAAATGTGAAAGTTCTTCTTCTTCTTCTATTTGGTGTAAACGTTCTACGCGGACATCCGGGCGGCCTTTATAGGCTTTCAAGAGTTTATTCAATACCGTGTAGCCGAATAGTCAGTCCTTGCTACGGAGGGCCGGTCCATTCCGGACTTGAACCCATGACGTTCATGTTATTGAGCCGTTCAAGTTGACGACTGTACCACGCCCCTTGTAAAAGTTCTACGAAATATATAAAGGGAAAAGAGCCACCATCTACGTACCCATGCTGCATGCGGCTCACGAGACGTAGGGGAAAGCGGGGCAAAATGGGCATGTTAAGCAGTTTACTGAATATTCCTTTGAATATGCCACAAAACACAATTTTTATTTTATTATTGTATGCCTCCACCCTTTATCTATGGATTAAAATTGCCAAATAGAATGAAAACAACTTAAAACATGAAAACAGTGTAAAATAAAAGTTGATGTTTTACGAGAAGCTATTTTGGCACGCGGGGTAAAATGGGCATAGCCCTGGGACAAAATGAGCTTATGTAAATAAACTGTTAAACTTCAAAACATTGGGGCAATATGGGCCATAACAACTGCGCTTAGGTAATGGTCAATGATTTGGCGCACTTTTCGTGAAATGTATTTTCGTTCTATCTTTTGTTTTGCTGGTCAGGAAAGCCCTTCAAATTCTTCCAAAAATATGTTATCAAAATTATAACAGTTTTAACACGTTTAAATCTACAAGATCGAATCTTTTGATGCTGCGCCTGTTATCATTATTGAGGCGACAAATACAACACCATAGCCTCACCAACCGCCGTATGTCAAAAGCATCTGCCCATTTTGCCTCACGTGAAGCATTTTTGTATTTTTGTTAATTAGTAAAAATACGCATTCAATCGCCTTGCTTTCTTAAGGCAAATTGTATAGAAATATCATATCTTTAAAAATATATTATTATTATTATTTATTTAATCTTCAACGGGCCGTATGGCCTAATTAAGATGTAACAGTTCAATTGAGAAAAAAAAAATACATAGCAAAAATAAGATTTACATCGCAATTCACTGCGGCCACGGCAAAAGCCGGAGACGTTCCTTGAAGCACTGAGTTGAGATATCGAAGTCGAAGCAATCCGAGACAGTGTTGAAGACAGCCGACATGCGGAACATAGGGTCAGACCGACCAGCACTGGAACGGGGTTGAGCGAGCCGTAGAGTTTCTCTAGACCTAAGTGTTCGGGATGGTGCATAGATATCGACTCGATGCAACAAAGGCGATGAGTCGATAGAGCCATTTAGCAATCCAGCGATGAAAGAGCACTGTGCATTGCGTCTTCTAACCGAAAGAGGTTCAAGGCCTAGAAGACGGCACCGCGCAGCATACGGAGGAAGATTATTGCGATCCTGCCAGGGAAGTAGGCGTAGGGCATATCTCGTGAGCTTACGTTGAATCGCCTCAAGTCGAGCAATTGAAGAAGCGGTAGTTGGGCTCCAGACTACGCACGAATATTCCAGAACCGAACGAACGATGCAGTTGTACACAGCTTTAATGCACATGGGGTTACGGAATTCATTAGTTGTCCGGATAACCACGCCAAGTAATTGATTTCCTCTGGCTACAACGTCATCGATATGCTGTTTAAAGTTCAAACTAGAGTCAAGCAGAACGCCCAGGTCTTTGGCATGATTCTGTCGATTAACTGCAGTGCCGTCCATGAAGTAGGTCCCAGTCACTGGGCTCCTGCATCGACTAAAAGACACACAGTAGCATTTCTCGATGCAGATAGTCAGTCCATTACGCTTGCACCACGAACAGAAAATTTCGATGCAGTCTTGCAGGAATGTACAATCGCCTGTGTTGTGAATAGGCGAGAAAATTTTTGCGTCGTCGGCAAACAGACTGATACTGTCGGGAGGTAAAGCCAGGGTAACATCGTTGATAAACAATATGAAGAGAAGCGGGCCAATATTGCTTCCTTGTGGCACACCCGAGCTGCTGACTATTTCTTTGGACATGTGCTTATCAATTTTCACGGTGTATGTGCGATTAGTTAGGTAAGACTTAAGCCACTGTACGAGCGAGCTGGGAACTCCTAGCTTGTCGAGTATAGCGAGAAGAATTGCGTGCGGAAGAGAGTCGAATGCTGCTTTCAGATCTGTATAAATTGCATCGACTTGAGCTCCGGCATCAATTTGATTAGTGCAATAGGTTACAAATTCAACCAGGTTCGTGGTAGTCGACTTTTTTGGCACGAATCCATGTTGATACGGGCTTAGGTAGCTGCGGCATGCATGTAGCAGATGTTTGTATATCACTAGTTCGAACACCTTGGCAATGGCACACAAAGATGTAATACCCCGGTAGTTGATGGCATCTGTCCTGTCGCCCTTTTTGTAAATAGGAACCATCCAAGATTTCCTCCATGTTTTGGGAAAGTAGCCATTGGCTAGCGATGCATTGAACAATTTTGCAAGGATAGGTGCTACTGTCGTTTGACAGCGTTTCAGCACGGTAGAAGGAATTCCGTCGGGTCCAGGAGCGAAGGAAGGCTTTAGTTGCGCTAGGGCAGATAAAACGATCTCACTGTCGATGAAAGGAGTGCTCATGTTAATTGCGCCAGCCGGAGTGTTGACGAGAGCAGCATCAATGGTATCGGTATCATTCATGGCCGGTGAAAAGCAATCTGCGAAGCGATCCGCGAAGAGATTGCACATTTCATTAGTGTTGGCACTTGTTGCTCCTTTATACGTAATGGATTTCGGTGTATGCGTAGATTTTGTTTTGCTGTGGTAGAAGCGCCAAAACGAGTCAGGCCACCTGCAGAGGTTACGTTGGATTTTACTCAAATATCTGCGATATCGAAACCTGTTATAGCTGCAGTATAAAGAGTGCGTGTCAAAGTAGATCGAGCGAGATCTTTGGCAGCGGCGCGTTTGGTAGTGACGATAAGCAGCTCTTTTTACACGTTTGAGTCGTTTGAGTGTGCGGTCCGCCCAGGGGGGGTTAGGTTTAGGACGCTGAACTGGGACGCATACAACAAAGGCTTGCAGCATGAAGGACGAGAATGAACATACTGCTTCGTCAAGTGAAATAAAATTGGAACAATGAAAGCTATTGTTAAACATTGAAATCATGTCGTTCAGTTTCACATAGTCAGCTTTAGCAAAGTTATAACGATAAAATGCGGTTGTCGTCGAGTTTTGTCGAGTCGTCGAATTGCGTCGGGTCGACGAGTTAATACGTATATTGAAGTCAAACGCCGGGTGATAGGAGTCAAGAGGTACAAGCGGAACAACACTTGGAAAGACAGGCGAACACAATTTAGCTGCAGCATTGTTAGCGTAGAGCAGGTCAAGCATGCGTCCGTGCGAATTATTGATGTGATTAAGTTGCACTAATCCGTTAAATTTAAATCCATCCACAAAGGTGTTGTTGGCCAGTGAGCGCGCAGTTGGTTCATAGTGCGTGATTGATGAGTATGCTGGCGAGGACGAAGGATCAGCTGTGGACCAGCTTATGCTAGGCTGATTGAAATCGCCAATAACAAACAGCAGATCCGAAGGCTTCAGTGTGAGAGTGAAGCCGCTGATACAATCATGTAGAGAGCGAAGAGTCGATATCTCGGAGCTAAGCTGCGGTGGAATGTATACTACCATGATGTACAGATGTGCGTTATTGCAGGTGACGCGCACACAAATATACTCGAGAGAACGATCACGGGAAGGTTATGTTATGTTATATTATGTAAAACTTCAACGCATCCCTGTGACACTGGTTTAAGCTTATTTTCGAAGCGGCAAAAATTACATCAATATGCTACTAAACCTAGTTTTACATTTTTCTTGGTTATTTGTTACGTGAGGGTTATGAAACTTACATGGTGTTCATAGAACATTCTAAGGCTGGGAGCGTTTCTACATACACCGAGACTGCAGCTGAGAGATGGCTGTGAGAGAATTGACAATCGGTTTCTCACGCCGGTGTGTGTAGAAGCTCTGAAAAGCGCCGAGATGAGACTTTTTAAATGATGTTGAAAAAATCCATTTTAATCGCTAAAATGAAGTCAAAAAAGTTTCTTTTACTTTTTGATAATATTTCTACGATTATTAGATGGCAAAAATGCAAACTGTAATTGATCGATCGCTATAAACTGCCAATTTAATTTTTTCTCAGCTGCATCGTTCTTTGCATGCCGAGGAGAATTCTCTCAGCGAAAATGCTGTCAGTCGCTGTCAAAGCATGCTGTCAGTTATTTTCTCAACTGCATTCTCGGTGTATGTAGAAACGCTCTGGAAATAGACGAACCGAGATCGTCGCGGTACCGCGAAAATCGACTTGAGCTGTCATGACTTGAGCTTGAGCTGTCAATTCTGTTATAAAATGTGACAGATAGGCGAGATAATCGCGGTTCGTGTATGGAACCATCCGAGGTCTGGTGACGATTGAATGTACCAAGAAGCGATATTATTTATCAATTTGCGAATCAAATTATTTATTTTACATAATTCATGCAAAATAAAGAACAAAATTCGTTTCTCGACACGAGTATTCACACAAATCCACCAGAAAAAGTAAAAATAATCTGTTCGCGCTACCGCGAAAATCTCAGCAATACCGAAGTTGGGTATCTCTGCGAAACAGCAGGCGTGATTGGAGGCGCGGAAGATTTGACAGCTCAACTGTTCTACAACTGTTATAAACAAGGCGCGAATTTCGCAGTACCGCGACGATCTCGGTTCGTCTATTTCCAGCCTAATGCAGCGGCGGCAAAGTGCGGGCCGTGGGCCAAATACGGTCCACCGCAACTCTCAATCTGGCCCGCGAAAGGATTTGACTTATTTTGAAAGATGGGAAGAAACGATTCTTACACAAATTACTGAAGATCTTTTAGTATACAGCAAGGTGGAATATATAATGAGGTGTAGTTATAGCCGTTTTGGCGATCCCCCTCCCCCTGGGCTCCGATTTTGACAGATGGTTTCTGCTTGCATATGTATTGATGGATTGTTTACGTTTTGCATGGTCAATATTTGGTGGAGATCAATTTGGGTGAATATTTTAGTTTATTAGAACACAGCCCGTGATTTAAAATGGAAATTTTCCTTCGAGAACAAGAAGCGCTCGCCAAACTCGGAAAACTAACTGTCAGTTTTCTTCGTCGATTCTTCTTCCACCTAGCTGTCAAAACGGGCTTATAACTTGACCTGATATCTTTACGGTCCTTGGTATACAGTCATTATCCGATATACGCTATCGTACGGGACCGAGCGCAATAGCGTAACTCGAGTTTTCGCGTATAGCGGATTCCTATGGAAAAATAGTTTACACTACCGGTTCGAGGGTTGAAATATATCGCCACAGAGATTTGCATTAAAGTTATTTGTTATAAAACAGGTATCTTTTGCACAAATTTAATGAAATTAAAATGCATTAAGAACATTAAGCAAATTCAAAAAGAGCGTCGAATTGAGAGGAATCGCATACTGCGAATTCGCGTATATCGAGTATCGCGTACTGCGGATAATTGCTGTACCATATTATACCATCGTACTTTTTGAACTTTAATTAAATTACTATGGAATAACGGACCGTTCAGTATGTTCTAACTCAAGGTCAATACACCGACAAACCGACGTGACACTGGCGTTACAAAAGTGTCCCACACGAAAGTACTGTCATTTACCAGTGAGGCGAACACTTCTGTCAAAGTAAGCTATGTTCACTGCTGCTTCGATGTATACAACTTTTCTAAATACAAATGGCGAAGGAAGTGTGAGGCAAGATTTTGTGAGAATTATTGGACAAAACACCCAGGAAAATCATTTTATAAGTTTCCAAATCAATGCAAAAGATGTGAGAAGTACAATAACAATAAAAAAATACGCATTGGAATTTGCGAAGAAAAACAAAGGTTTAGCAGTTTCTTCTCTGTGTCAGTGTAGTAAGCGAATCATTATAGAGATGGCGCTAGTGTTTAATTTATTATCATTTGAAATAAGGAGACAACTTTTGAAGCTCATTTTGTTCGAAGTGTCATGTCGGTTTGTCGGTGATAATATAACATCCTTATCAACTTGTTATTTTATTTTTGTGTTTCTTTCTCAATTTGGAATATATAATTGTTAATGTGCAAAAGCAAAAGAGTAGGCACATGTAACATTTGTTGCTGGCTAAGTGAAAAATAGTGTTACTAAAAAAATGTTTGCTCACTAGTAAGTTTGTTTTTTTTTTTCTTTTTGATGTACAAAGGTCGAAAAAATGTCACATTCAAAAGTTGATTTTTCTCATGTATTTCCTCTATTTCAGCAGTCGGCAAAGTCCGGCCCGCGGGCCAAATGCGGATCTGGCCCGCAAAAGGATTTGCCTGATTTTTAAAGATTAGAAGAAACTATTCTTATAACAAGTTACTGGACAACTTTTAGCATGAAATTTTATTCCGTCGTACTTGTCCTCCCTTGATTATCGTAATATGAATTGATGTACTAAACTTTATGTATCGAGATGTGGACTATACGGCACACTTTTTGGACAGGCTCATTCTAAATACCAAAGTGGGTTTATTATACAGGTGGGCTTATCCCGAACAATTTGACAGCCGTGCTGTAGAAAAATGAAAACGAAATGACAGGAGGGGATTCGATCATTTGTTGATGTATGCGTGTGAATTTCAATGGCTGTTTCGGTTGATGTGTCGTAGTGTGGGTGAAAAACTACGTATCACAATCGAATCCCCTTCTGTCATTCGTTCGTCCAATATGGCCTTCCCGCATAACCTATAAGCCCACCTAGTCCCTATACCCACTTTGCTAAATACAGTAAAACCTTGATTCAATGATTAAGATCATTAAGAATGCATGATTAAGAATTTATAATAACTTTACATGCGTCTTTCCTCAGCAAAATTTTGTGGGTCAATGTATACAGTGACAATGTAAAACTGATACACTCTTGTGAGTACAATTCAAACCAGATTCTTTTTATCTGCGAAATCGATGTCTGTATTATCTTTAATTACTTACTTACTTACTTATCCGGCGCTACAACCGCTTTGCGGTCTTGGCCTGTCTCAGGAGTGTCCGAAACCGCTCACGGTCTCGCGCCTTCGTCTTCCAGTCCGTTATCCCGGCCTTAATGACGGACGCCTCCACGCCATCTTGCCACCTCAATTTGGGCCTACCACGCCTCCTCTGTCCTTGTGGACGGCCTAAAAAGACTTTACGGGCTGGGTCGTCCGTTTCCATGCGTACAACATGGCCAGCCCACCGGAGCCTGGCGAGCTTGATACGCTGTACGACAGTGAGGTCGCCGTACATCTCGTATAGCTCGTCATTATAGCGGCTCCTCCATTGTCCTTCCACACATACGGGGCCAAGAATCCTTCTGAGCATCTTCCTCTCGAACGCGGCTAAGAGGGTTTCGTCAGATTTGGACAGTGTCCATGTCTCAGAGGCGTATGTGAGTACTGGTACTATATAGGTACTATATAGTCCCAGCTTCGTCCGTCGCGACAGGTTCTTTGAGGTGAACTGCTTTTTCAGGCTGTAGAATCTTGTATAGAATGTATCTTTAATTAGTAAAATTAAATGTATCCTAGTTGAGTTAAACTCTTGTTTCCTTGTATTTTATAATCACACGTAAACGCTTTTTCAAAGTCATTGCAAGCCGCACGCATAGCTTCGTTGAAGCCTTATGGGTTTGTAGCTGAGTCCTGTTGGAAGCCAAAACTGTCTTTTCCCAATAGTATTTTAGCGCAATGCTTTAAATGGCTTTTGATAATGAAAAACAATGGCAATTCCTCTTTGTTCCATATAGCTCCCCAAATCAACTCAGGTGATGAATTTTAATATCGTTTCACTGCTTGTATATCATGAAGCCGTTAAATGTTGGTATATCAAGACATGCTCCATAAATACGATCATTTTGCTTGTGCAAAACTACCACCATAGCAATCAATTTTATCCAAAAATAATTATGTTGTGACCAGCATGCGCTTTAAGCAGCAACTGAGATCTGACTACTGTTACTTTTACAATTAGTTTAAATAATAGGAGTTACCAATGTTTAATTTTGCTCTGATGACATTATTACATTCAAACGACAATATCACCAATCGTATTACTTCATATCATTATTGAATTATTTGGTTTGAAATCTTTTACAATGTAATAATTTGAATGCTAAATTAACTGCCCCGCGGCTCTTGATTATTTACACAATTTGGCCCTTTACCTCAATAGTTTGCCGACTGCTGCTCTATTTGACGATGGCTGTAAAATCGTGCAGAAAATTTTATTACTTTTTTCAATTGCCTTTCAAAAACACATGAATAAAAACAAAAGTGGAAATAGTGGGAATAGTTTTTCATTCGGTTAAAAATCCAGGTAAAATAATATTGACTACCTCTATTGTGATATCTTGTGTGCACTAAGGAGACATGCAACTAAGTAAACATGCAATAAGGTGACTCTAAACACATGAATCTATACTTATATTCTAATATAATAGTGCCCCATTCAAAAAACGGATGATAACCTTTGTTAATGGTTATTCAATTAAAATTTTGTTATTATTTTAATTCAATATTCACCAATGGGTTTTTTCTTCTTGTACTTGTACTGCAGACCAACTCAGTAATGCTGGCATATGAAAACTTTCTAGACTTATTAGTAATTATTCACCTAACCTAAGACGGTCATGTTATGAAATTGTATGAGATGACTACTGAATCACAGGAACGATGCAGGTCGAATGATAATTAATTTAAATTAAAACAATTTAATAACAGGTATAAATAATTTAACGTGCTTGTTTTTAACTATAGATGCTTCTATAGTTATAGTATTCTGGAGCCGGTCTCATGGTACAGTCGTCAACTCGTACGACTTAATAACATGCCCGTCATGGGTTCAAGCCCCAAATAGACCGTGCCGCCATACGTAGGACTGACTATCCTGCTATGGGGGGAAATCAATAAGTCACTGAAAGCCAACCCCACAAGTGGGTTGGTAGGCCTTGACCGGCATCGGTTGTTGAGCCAAAGAAGAAGAAGAAGCTTATTAAGTCATATTGTTATACACTGCATAGTTGACATTAACACACAATTAGTAGGACTGAACCTTTCGTTGATATACTTTTATTCTTGAATGCAGGTAAAAAAGTGTGCAAACCATTCACAAAAAAACGAGTTCTCTCACAGTTTTACGCTCACCATGAAAGCTGCAAAGTTGCACACCTAAGGACTTTGTTTTCAGTTTCCATCCACTAGACAACTTTAGATCATGCGCACGTTTGACAACGCTCAGAATCTCTACCGGGTATCCGTAAAGATGATAGCTATGAGTAGTGCCTACTTGCATAGTTCCCAACGTACCTCGTGGATGGTAATTGATTGCTTAATGTTACATTGAAACATTGCTAAATCGTTGGTGATTCTAATGCATCTTACATCATTATTCTAAGTTAAAAATAGTGCCAGTGTACGGTTTTGCAGATGATTTTGTACGCATCAAAAAAGCGTGTACAGTAGCGTGTTGTGTGTTATGTGTATCATTGCATGAATGTATTGTGCTAAACTGAAAACCTATGTTCCTAGAGTTAACAGATGTTTAATAACATAATATTAGGTGACCTAGCTGTGATGTAAGCAAGTGAAACAGGAATTCGTACAAGAAAATAGGCAACTGTTCACAATATTACAAGTGAAACCATTAATGCTTAGTCTTTTTTTATAAGTTAATCAAAACAAACAATTAATTATTTGTCAAAAAATGAACCAAAAACGCTTTATTTAACGAGAAAGCTTACGGGAAAGTTATTAGCTTCAACAAATAACTTACGATATGCAGTTACGATGCTGCTATTGGCTCAATTGGGGGACTACCGCATACATTATTCGCCGGTAAGGTGCAAACAAAAGCGTTGGGTGCACAGGGGAACCGGCGGATGAGCAGATACAATGAATGAAACTTCACCCGACAGTTCACTCTGATGCAGTTAGCAGAGCGAAGGTTCTCTCTCGCTCTCTCTCTCTCTCTCTCTCTCTTTCTCTCTCTCTCTCTCTCTCTCTTTCTCTCTCTCTCTCAACCAGCATTATATCAAAAACTGCGAAGAGAGACACTTCTCTTAACAGTCGTAAGTGTCTCCCGAGGTGCACTCTAATAGCAATCAAAACACAGCGTCTTCACAATTGCATCTAACCAATGTACCATTCAGTGTTACAAGAAAATAAGTCAAACAAATTAACAAACAATTCTCACATTTCAGATAACTTTAATAAACGTTTGATAGTTTAGTTAACAAACTCCAGTTACAAACTAGAATTGTATTCCAAACAACAAATTCGCAGCAAATAATTTCTTATTCTTTGTGCGTTTTTATTCGTGCTGTGCTAAGCTGTTTATTTTATGCAATGTTATGAGTTACTACAAAGAAAACGAAGACTTCCTCAGAAATTCTCAAATTATCAGCTAAGATCCGGTTTTGATAGATCCGGTTTGTCTCTCGAATCTGTATAGTTAGATCATCGTCACCATTCATTTCATCTACTTCAGTTTAGCAGCCCATTATGATGCTGCTGGTATGACGTTCGCGTATTGTGACTAATATGTTCGAAATGGTCGATCGTTCAGTCCGTTCCTAGTATCACTCACAATCATGTGTTGGAAATACAAGACGGATTAAATTTTGAAATTGGCAACATGTGAACGATAATCACGCACGAGAATATTACATTCACTTGCATTTTTAGTTCCTCCTGTACACACATTCAAAGCGTTTCATTTCTAATTTATAAAGAAACATTCCAAAACTTCCTATCACAACCACTTAACATTGTATGGTGTGAGCGTTTGTATGATCAATACTAATTAACAACGGGTTAGTACAACCCATAACAATGGGTATGCATGTTCAATCTCAAATTCAATTTCCAAGCTATCAATGATAAAATCAATCCAATGCAAAAGACGGTGGATTGAAATGAAATGGAAAGTGCAGATCGATTATAGCAGCATGCCTTTTGCTGTTGTAAGCCGTGTAATGCCGACAGTGAACTCTAGGAAGAACTTGTATAAACTTTCTAAGTTTGCTGTGAATGTTGGGAACCATAAACATCTCTACATTCATGCTTTAGATTGTGCAGTAATGTAGTTAACAAATAACGCCTTCGTGCAAATGTTTGTGAAAAAAAGTAAACCATTTTGACCACTACATCACATTATTTCAGCCAATGTACCACAGTCATGATGCGGTCGGTGACGACCCACATCGACACATACCACCGTGAGCTAGTCGTCCACACGAGAATCCATACAACGCGTATAAAATCAAGCGTTCACTTGTAACAACTTTTCAGTCTAATTTCCTACGTGATCGCGAGTAGACACACGTATCTTTCTTCGGAGTGTAGAGTTTAGTATAGACAGGATGGTTTGAAGTAGGAGGTACTCATAATTTCAACCCATTGCTTAAAATGTCACTGTTATTAGTGTGAAATATCAATCCCTACGATAAAAGTGGTCTTTTTTCATACCCACATTTATTACTTGTCACTACACAAGAAGGACGTGTAGCACGTGTCTGGTGTTAATTTGTATGTTTAAGTTAACTTGCATAGGTGCTGTTTCCTTGAGGTTTTATAGTGATGACTGTTCCTAACTGATCTATTTCTGTGAAAATGTACTCTGTGGACTAGTAATGAAGATAAACGAGAAACCAATGCAGTGGAATATATACTTGAAAATCTATGATCATATTTAGTTAGTGCACACTGCATAAGATCAACGGTATGGCGAACTCCTTCGTCAATTATTTTCTTTTTGCAAACAGTGTAGAGATAAAAATCCCAGACTACTTTCACAACTTCACCGGCGCTCCAGGGCATATTGGCTAGGCGACAATCATTGCGATGCAGGGACGGTAGGGATCGTACATTCTGCTTAAACCGGGCGTTCATCATTCGCTATTATTCAATTGACGTTCATAATCAGGCCCCTGTACTGCCACCAGAGCACTGCCCATCGAGGATCGCTGATCATCGCACCAGACTCGACAGTGTCTTGTGAAGCACACCGCAATGGCTTTAACATAAGAACGTGGAATGGAATTCACACTACGCACTTCGTCGCGTCTTGAGTGGGGAGCTACAAAAAAAAAGTTGCATCACCAACATATCATGATCACCAGTAACACGGCTCGGTTATGCTAATAGTTAATGTGGTTGAGGTCGGCCTAAAAGAAAAACTCGTGGCGAAAAAGCGTAACCTGTTTGATCTGATGTTGCTTACGTTTGCCGGTTTACAGTAGTTTCTGTTCTGGCAATTTTTGGTGTCATATAGTAAAGTTATACTGAAACAGTATCAACCCGATCTTAACAGCTAACTATAGCTCCTTTTCATGATACATATTGAAATAACACAGAGGTTGCTGCTGGTTACTCTTCTACCTTTACGTTTCAAACACATAAATTAGAAGTTACAAGTTTTAATTTTATTTAATAGTGCTGTTGTAGTGTGTTGATAAAATAATACCAGACGGATACGTATAAAGTGACATTTCAATACAAGTAAAACATCGACGAAGAAACTAAACAACATGGCCAGCAGTGCTAGACGGAAAGTCAAGGCTAAGTTACAGGTTAGCGTGGTTGTCATTCTTTTCCTTGGAACTTTGCTTGGAGAAAGTGTGAAAGGAAGTGAAGATGAGCAGCCGATCATCAGTTACATCAATCGTGAGGCAGCGGGAAAGAAAATTTTACCTGACTTTGCATCGGTTCAACTAGGCGACAGTGTTCCCGAACAGTATCGCGCGGCGGCAAACAGATTCGCACAACTGTGGAAGGAACACGTGACCGGAATCAAAGGATACGATACGGTTAAAGGTGAGCATTTTGCGATACAATCAATGATATGCAATGAGAGTTAAATTTGTTTGATTCTTTTTACGTTAAAGCATAAACGCTCAAACTATTCATCATCATGGCTAAAAATAAATCCATATTTTTTGTTCTCTACCTTCCTGTTACGTATCGCGGCCAGCTAAACTGAAACACAACAAATTCTTTTACCACTATTCATGATTAATTATTCCCTTCACGAATTCACTCGTTATTTTTTTCCATAACCCATGATACACACCCGCTTAAGGGAGGCACCATGATGTACGTGCTATGGAGCTTGGGTCACCTTTAAGACTAGATAACGTGATCGGACCGCAATGTAGGCCAGTAGTTACATTCCCTTGAATAAATAATATAGAATATTTGTTTTGTGTTTCAAATTAATAAGCAAATAATAAAGTGTGATAGTTAATTTAAACTACGTGATGTTCACGTACAGTAACTAATTATTTCATTTGTTTATTCATTTTATTTTTTCACACCAAAAAAATGCAATGAATTTGTCCCTGTTCCATATAATTATGCGAATAACATGTGTTCGCAGAAACAATGTTATTTAGTACTTCATTTATTGAAGCATGAAATCTCTTGATGTAGCTCGAATCAGCGCTACTCCATTACAATATATAGACCCTTCAAGCAATAATTCATTCATCAAGGAAAGCAAGTCTTAGAAAGGACAACGACTTTTGCATGTGTGGGTCGCACGATGCAAATACTGTTTAGAATGCATTGGATAGCAGGTGCATTTGTTCATTTATATTAGAGACAAGCCGTTTATATTAAAGAATCTTTTTTTTTTCACAGTGAAATGTAACGATTCTCTGAGTATTGCTAGCCTTTTATTGAATTAAATATCTTGTGTGTTTACACGATAAATATAACAAAATATGTTGACTTAGTTCCGATTTACTTGACGTTACTTAAATACATATTATGCAGTTCACACATTGTAATACTAATTTATTTCATTGTATTTACCTTTTCCTGCAGACATACCTTTTACGCTCATAGTACCGGACAAAATTAACGAAAGCCTATTCGACGGCAATGAACCCAAAATACGAGAATTCTTGCTCGAGCACGTAGTTCCCGGGGCGCTGGTGGAGGTGAAAGATCAAAATACTTACCTTAATTTAAACCAGCATCCTGTTCATGTGAATCTGTCCTGCTTTGACATGCTCATGGCGTACGAGATAAACCAAAGCGCTAAAGTACTCACCAAGCGCAATATTACCGAGAATCTTAGTCTGGTGTTTATTGTCGGTAATTTGACAGAGTCGGATGTTCAAAGCTCGTCCATAAATAAGTTTAATAAACGAAACATCCAGGAAACAAACCGGTAAGCTTGATGTCACCTCTAGCCTGAACATAAAACCTACCAATAACGATTTGTCCATCACATAGCTATAACGAACCGCAACGATTGGAAATGAAAAATTTTACCAAGGAGCTTGCGTCAGGCAAAGAGAATCGAATTGGACAACATTTGATGAACTTCCTAGCCGGCATGAAATCGGGAACCAAAGTCTTTCAGCACTTTCTCTCTAGCTCCAACCTTAGCCATCTTATGGACGACAGCTCCTATATGGTTTTCATCCCATCCGATACGGCCTTCCAACGATGGCACCCGATAGACTGGGGCTTTTATCCCTTCAGCGTTCAAGAGTTTACTGAAACTGTTTTGCGAAATCACTTTGTACGTACAAAACAACCCCTGCGCATGGCGGATCTACGGACAATCCAGGGAGAACAGAGGATCAAAACTCTTGGCGGAGAGTACATTGTACTTAAGAATAAACGTAAGTAGCTATAACTACACACATACATATGTAGCTTATTGTTAAAATTTTATTACACCGTCGTTTTTAGCATCACCAAATGTGAATAATGTTTCCGTAATATCGGACTACACTCTTTCGAATGGCATCGAAATTTTTGTAATATCCGAAGTTCTCTTCGTTTCGGAAGCTGTGGTATCACGATTACATCAGGTATTTACTTATATTGAAATGCGACTCAACGCATAATATTGCATGATACGTATCGTCTCTCAAGATACTATATAGATATTATATAGTTACTATGCAATATATAGATATTGCAGTGTAACATCTGATAAAAACTTCATTCTTCGCAAAAAAAATGTTCCTTTCAGATGCACAAAGACAAAGAAACACCACCACTGTTGGCTTTCCCTTGGTTTGGAGCTCAGTTTTTATCACATTCCTTCCTGGCACTGGAACGCGACACACGGTTCACTCAAATCACCCGGTTTCTCAACACTGCCGAAATTGCACAGTTCATTTCTGGCTCAAATTATACCTTCTTCGTCCCAACTGATGAAGCGTTCGAACGCTACAGCTTTGATCTACTTCCGGACAGCGTTCTAGCCTCAGAAAAGGGCATCAAGATGCTGCTGAACCATTTTATTCGCGGCCGGTTATACGATCGCGATCTAAAGGATGGAGAGGTGATTGACACAATTGGAGGAATGCCTGTCAAGATACAACGCACGTTCGAAAACACGGTGCGTGTCAATTCGGCCCGTATTGTAGAGTCAGAAGTATTTGTCTACAATCTGGGAACGATGTTTTACATCGATGATGTGCTCTATCCGGATCTTCTAAAGGATGAAGTTAAAGCGATCACAGATTTAAAAAATGTGGACCGAAATGTGCCAGATGGTATTGGTGCTAGTGATGCGTACACAACGGAACAAACCCCTCCAATGATCGATCGATCCACAACCACCACCTTCCGAACGCTCTACGGATTGCTAACGACCAATGCCGATGTGGAGTTGGTGCCATTGGAAGTTACTGAATCCAGCAAACGCAACAGTGACGAAGATAGTGCTCAGTTTCAGGACGATGAAATCATTACGCCCAAAGCGCTTCCCGTAAGATATTTTTACAACCCCAAGAAGTAACGTGCTTCGATGTGCATTACATATCAATTTGTGCACTCAGAACACGATTGTAATGAGCCTTGAGCGAAACTATATTTATCCTCACGAATTGTAGAATATGCTGTAACTGTAATACTATGTGGCATATCCACCAAGAAGGAGTCGCTGCCTCACAGCCGGACAGTTGGTATAATTCATTTTAGATTCCATTTATTTGCCATACACCAATTGAAAAGTGCATAGGAGCCTATTAGAGATGTTCATTGTAGATTTTTTTCAATAAAGCAGCATTAATTCGATTGCTGTCTATAAATGCCATTACCAATACGTTTAAAGAGCAATATAGGTTAAAAGACCAGTAAAAACTTTTTTTTTTATTTAGATAGTTGTGTTAATATTCAAAGGAAAAAAATGAAAAGGCCTATCAAAAAACTCATCATAAATGAGGTACGACAATGAATATGATAATGTGAAGCAAAACACAGAACAATAATGTGCTATCTAGGCAAAATTGTGCATCAGCGGAGACAAAGTATACCACTCTCTAACAAGTATTGCTACTCTATAACTGGTTACTGCTTTCAAGATTTCTACTGGTAAACATAGAATAACCAACTGCATCATCTTGGATACGGTAGCATAGACATTCCGAGGACTTCACATTCAGGTAGGTACTAAGTACAGGCATCTCATTAAGCTAAGTGTAAAGAAGTTGTTTAATTTTGCATATGATTTGGAAGTAGCTTCGCTTACTGCTATTTCTTTATTTCTTGGTTTTCCATTTTGTCTCATTTTGTTTCGAAATTTCATAAATATATGCGAAATAGCTGTTCTGCGTTACACATTGAAAACATATCAAACTCTATGTTACGGAATATCAATTTTAATTAAGGCGTATCATGCCAATTTTATCTGTCTCAAACAACTGATTTAACTCGCTCAACAATTTTTGTTATTTTATACGTGTATAAAACATTGAAAAAAATGTGTTAATAAACTTTTAAAACATTAATCCTATCTTTTAATCGCTCAGCACTCAGCAAAGAAACTGGAAATGTGTGTTTTATTTTTTATTTAAATCCATCAATCGGGTAACGATCGGACAATTAAGCTAACCAGAAGCATAAAGGAGGAGTATAAGAAACGGTGCTTGAATACCTTTTTTTAAAATCTGCGTAGAATAATAATAAGAATAATAATAATAATACTTATAATAATAACAACAATAATAATTCTCCCTTTTTTTCTTCTTTTTAAAAGCTTTGAACATTCAGTTTAAATTTTTTTTTTTTTAGATCTTAGCGTATCTGAGTGTCGCAGCACTGCAACACTTTTTATCTGAAATATGTTAATGGTAGCAAATTCCTTCGGTTATGTAATACATGTAATACATTTTTAATTATGCGTATTATTTCCATTGTAGTTGGTTATTGTAGGAATTTAGTGTCTATGGCTGTGACATGAATAAATTGGTTAATTTTAGCTATTAGCCATATCAAATTAATTTCGTTTACAACGAAAACCATGATGAATGTAAGTCGAGTAAATTAACAGACTTTTGCTCCTCAATAATATACTCATCATGTTACATCATGTTATGGTTATAAGCAAGGAACCATCTTCTCCATGCAAATGTCAAGTGATCGCAGCTCTGGATTTGATTCGTGAATCCACCCCAACTCCGCTTTACTGAATCCGAATCCGATTTCGAAATAAATATGATTCCGGCTACTCCAATCGAATCTGGTACGATAATGTGACGCACGTATTATTTGATTTTGCCTGATAGACCTAAACGGAGCAAAGAATTTTATAGCACCAAGTACATTTGATGCATCAATATCACCACTAACCATCAAGATTGCAGGAACCGATGAACGAAATGACTTTACATTTTTCAAGCTCTAAAGCCAAGATATCACCGGAAAGAAATGAGTAGTGATTAAATTATACAAGACAAGTACGATTTTAACAAATAGAAATATCTATCCCTACCCTAAGAAAATAACGGGGCAAGAGAGGATCAGAGGACTTTCTTCTTCTTATTCTTTGTTCTTTGGCACAACAACCGCTGTCGGTCAAGGCCTGCCTGTACCCATAAGTGAAGTGAGCTTGGCTTTCAGTGACTTATTGTTGTTACCATAGCAGTCCTTTGTATGGGGGCACGGTACATACGGGGCTTGAACCCATGACGGACATGTTGTTAAGTCATTCGAGCTGACGACTGTACTACGGGACCGCCCGTTGGGAGGACTATTGCGGCAAAATTTATAAATTTTATGAAGTAACTGAGAATGAGGAACTACTGAAAATGAGGAATTTGGAAATATTTGTGGTTTACATTTGCTGAAAATGAGCCCTCTCTTGACAGGTGCATTGCATGTTGGCAAATAGAAGATATTATTCTTGTTTCAAAAATTCGAGCATGCTAATTTTTTCATGTTTTTGAAAAACAAACAACTTAAATTTCATTAAAAATCATAAATACTATTAAAAACCATAGATTTCTCGATCTACCAACCCCCCAAGTAGATCAAATTGTATAGATATAAAAAGTAAAATATGCTTTTTGCAAAACAAATCAATGTAAATCATAAAATGTATACATGCAATAGGATTACAAGCTATTTACATAATTTAACTGTGTTACTATTATCTTTTTTTTTTTGTTGGCCTGATCAAAAATATACACTAGGACTAGAACTGGGAAAGTAGTCGGCATACTACGGCTCATGAACCACATACGGCACTTTACTATATATAAGATGGCCCTTTTATCGTCCTATTTTCATGGAATTTGACTCGTGGCGCGGAACTCTAACGAGATAGAAAATTCTCCTTCTTTATGTTGGTTTTCTTGGTTGGTTTTAAATATCCTTTGTTTTGCCTTGATAATTTTGAACACCTTTGAAAAAGATCGCGTCTTAATGGTTCGAATCCGAGTTTTTCTTGTTTAATTTTTTAGAACAACAATCGTGCAAGCTAAAAATAAACAGCTGAAGTCATATTGCAAATTAATATATTTCCCAATCGTGATTATCGCTTACTTTTTACATCATTGAATTTGGTGGTTCACAGAATCGAACAAATTATTTTTATGATCCGAAACGTTAGGACGTGCTTCGTACGTACAAATTGTCACGCCGTGATGGTGTGCTTCACTAAATTCTCCCTTCAGTCCAATATAATAAACGGTCGTACTTTCGCCTCCATAATTGGCAGGAATATGCAGTGAAAGATGATGCACGTTTGCAAATGTAACAACTCTAGGATGTAAAAAAAAAGATGACAATCAATATGATATATCCGACGATAGTTTAAATTTGTCGTGATTGTAAATCACCAATATGCTGTTGCTTAATATGCTGTTTTTTTTTTTGTGAATAAACTTACTTTGTAGAATATTCGAATACACCGTTTGCATCTTTCTCTAGGGAAAATTCCTGATCCGCCGATGCAGATGTATCGTCGAACGTCATTTTTGGGCGATTCTTAAACAGACGCATTTTTTTTGGGTGCGTTTCATCGTCTGCTCCGATGATGATGATACCTTTCAGCTTCACGTTTCCGGTGAAGGGTATGTTAAATAGCAGTTCCTCGTCAGCATCACTTTTCACGTACTGGAAGTATGTTTTACGACAATTAATTGAAATCTAATTATGGAAACTAATCTAAACTCGTACCGCACTTACCTTATCGTGATTTAGACGCTCATTATATGGTTTAAACACAGTTTTCCCAGATCCTTCCAGCTCTTCGTTCAGACATTCTACATTGTTCATATCAATCTTCTCATACAGACTGTAATGTATACCTATTTCCAATTCGTTTTCAATTCCCAATGCTTCATGTTCGCAGCCACCACCGTGTGAGTGTCCATGGGGCATTGTTAGATATTTCTATATTATATTTTACCACCAATATCGCAAGCACAATCCGCACCACAACGTAAACAATCGCTTGAAGAATAGAAGATGACAGTTCAACTTTCGATTTTTTTTGTGCAACTGTCACAACAGATATCTGTTTATACTTAAGGTTGAGTTCAAGTTGGAATCTTTCGTTTCTGTACGAAAGTCGGTCTGATAAAAACTAACTTTGACGACTTACAAAAATAGTATCTTTTTAAAAACATAATGGAATGCCGTTCATACCAGTACGTTTGATTTGACTTTGTCCGTACATTAGAGCCGTTGAGAAATGCTAGTGAAATACAAAAGAGGTACGAGGGACTGCTGAAAATGTTGGGAGGAGATTAGAAAAACCGGTAGTAGACCGTAATAACTCAACAAAAAACACTAAAATTCATGACAAATGTAAAATATTTTCATTGTATAAACAAAATTTAAATGCACAAAAACATTTTTGTAATATAAAAAGGCTGGAAAACCTGTTAGCAGACGATCAGACGCAATTCATATCATAATTCAAACTTTTAAAATTCACTATAAATTCCAGATATTTTCATACAGATGAGAAATTCATTAAACATAAAGGTGCATGCATTGTTCAGGGACGTTTTAAAAGTTTTTGCAGAATAAAAAAAAAAGATTTAGTATCGTTAAGTCTTCACGCAGCTCGATAGCCAATAGTACCCAAATAGCCAGCTCGTACTTTATAGCTGATTTAGGGCTGTTTAACGAAAAATTGTTCCGATGTCGTACTGTGTGGCTGATTAACAGATAGACGGTACTTTGCGGAACTATGGAGCTTTTTGACAGGCACATGGTACTTTTTGGAACTTTGCGGCTGATTATCACTATGTGTAGGGTTCATGGTGGAACTTGAAGGCTTGTTAAGAGTGTGTATCGAACTTGGTGGAACTTTATAGCTTTTTAATGCATGGCATCGGTACAAGGTGGATCTTGTCAAAGTGTCAAAGAGAGACGCCGTCAATCATCTCATTGCTGCTGTACAAGTTAGATAAGTTAATTAAAGAATGAATATTGAGTGAAGTGATTGTGAATTATCAGTAAATTGTGTAAAATTTTGTGTAATTCATCAATACAAAAGTTTAAAAAATATACATATGTGTTTAAACGAAACAAATCTTGTTGTTTATTTCATCGATGACGCTTGCTTAAAAATAAAACACACAGAAAAATAATCCCTGACATCGTGGCATAAGGAAGCTGCTTAGGCGCTGTTTGAAAGACCCACATAGAACTTTGATGCTGTTTATCTACTGCAAAAGGCGAATTAGAGCAGCGATCTTTAGCGTGCCAAAATGAGCTGCTTAAGCAATTCTGGCTATTTGGGTTATTTCATCGATGACGCTTGCTTAAAAATAAAACACACAGAAAAATAATCCCTGACATCGTGGCATAAGGAAGCTGCTTAGGCGCTGTTTGAAAGACCCACATAGAACTTTGATGCTGTTTATCTACTGCAAAAGGCGAATTAGAGCAGCGATCTTTAGCGTGCCAAAATGAGCTGCTTAAGTAATTCTGGCTATTTGGGTACTAATGTCAATTTTCCGATAGTCCCCAAATATCAATTATCAAGGTATATTTACTTCCCAATAGTATCCGGTTCCACGCAATCCCATTAGTTTAATTTGAAAGGGCGCATCATTTTACTTATTATTTCGGATATAAGATTACAGGTTGTCCCCGAGATACGCTATTAATTTACACCGAGAAGAAAATTCAGCTAAGAATTAGCAAGTTTTCATGTAAGTTAACATTAGTTGTTAAATATGTTATATAATTCTGAAGGAAGAATACAATTTTCAACATTTTTACTGATTTTTTTTAAATTCGATCAAAAGGAAATTTACTTTGCACTTGACAAATAATGTATCAAATCAGTAAATTAGTAGTCAAATCAATAAATTAGTAGGCAAGATTAGAATGCTGCGTATCTGCGATTCCTCCTATAAGAGGTACCACCGCGCATATTTCGGGAACTACCTGGACTTGTTATTGAAAATAAAACGCAATTATAATTATGTTTTACAGCGAACGTAAGTTGTTGTCCTAACTCATTGCTGTTTTTGCATTCGTTAAGCTAGCATTTTGATATAAATAACACCCTCCAATATGCATAACAATATACAAATTATAAAACATTTAAAATAATTACAATCTGAAAATTAGAGTCGAATACGCTTACAAAAAAAACCATAGTAGTATCATCACAATGCTTTTTTGTTTTACTACTACTGTTAGCACGTCCAAATAAGTCTTATACATTGATTGCATAGATACGATAACTGTTCTCTGAATATATATCTGAAAACAAATAAATTATGCATTCCACACATTATTATAAATCCATCCTTATCGGTATGCAATAACATGTTCATATCGTCATTTCTGGTATATATTTTTTTCATTTTGCTTGCTTCATAACTTTTGCAGAGTGGATTTTTAACCAAAGTTTTAACTGAACCGATCTTTATCGTGTGAAAAAATGTTGTTGCAATCTATTGGTTGCAGTAGTTTTTTTTTTTTTTGTAAGCGGTCATTATCAATATTCTAAGCAAGAATGAAATAATGTAACAAATAAGAGTATGCATACGCACCCATCTACTTATCTTAGTTCATCTGCTGTATCTCTGCAGACGCTAAACACACAACTATCGAAGCATGAACATTGAATAACAATACATTTTGAATCACATAAAATAGATGAGAAGTTAGGCAAAACACGCATTTATGTGTACTTATAATGCTAGACATTAAGCTTTTAGCTACGTTTGATTTCATTGATATTTCTATTCTTTTAGCGATGTTTTAGTATATGCATTTTAATGTGTATGAAATCGCAATATTCTTTCATTGAACGCACTGGTAGATGGCCCGCTATATTGATCTCTCTAACTTACAATATTTCGGTTATTTTGCAGTTTTGGCGTTTATCTGGATATCTCTAATTCATTGTTCTTTTTTCATATCTTATTTTTGTTCGTTTGTCATATATTACTTATATGCTTTCATCAGTTTTGATCACACATCTTAAATTAACGCAATATTTATACAGTATAAAGTATAATAAATTAATTCGTCCTACATTCTCTACTACTTTCCTATATTTCTTATTTTGTGAATAATATAAAAACAAGCAGATAGAAATTATGTCCAGAAGTTTTCGTTTGTACATGGATTTTGTATCCATGTCGCTACAACAACAAAATTCATGATCATTCGATGTATCGATATTATTCCAAAACGTGCCAAAATTTATAAAAACACAATGCAAGAAAAAAAAATCAACACACAATTGATTAGCAGGACATATGAAGACATAGACCAATATTAGCCAGGCATGTTAATCCTTTCTCTTGGAATGTAATTCCTTCTTTTTACCAAGCAAAACTTTCAACTTGTTTCCATGTTCGCTTCATTGAGAGATGAGAAATTAGAGACTACTGTCAAATCAGCTCACACTATGCGACGAGAACTTAGTTTCCAACAACGAAAAAGGAATAAGCATATCTTAGTTTCACAGAGCTAAACACTACTTATGCCACGTCAATCATGTGCTTGAATCGCAACAAACACCATATAAATCGCGTAAAAACTGTAAATAGGAATTACAACTGTTATTAGTAGTTTACAAGAAGTTATAGTTCAATAGTACAATTATAACCCTTTGAAAACCATTTAACGATTGTTGTATTTTGATGACATTCCACGAGTATGCGAAACAAATCACATAGAGACACACTACAATAGAACATATACATCCTTGAACAATTTTGTGATGTTGTAATACAACGATATGTTAAAATGTTTTTTTCGTTGTATCATGAAATGCTTTGTTGGTATAACTTTGATTGCGCTAATGTCATAAATCCAATAAAATAAACATTTTAACCACATTTGAAGAAAATAAACAACATCATCATGCCCGTAAATCATCGGAAAATAAAACAAACATGAAAAACAATCTCCGATAATCCCTGCACAATATAATTAAATCAAATATGCATAACAAATTTTGTAAACTATATCTAGTGCAATACTACCTAAAGCTTAAAACTAATTTCCTTCGTGGAATTCTTCTACAGTCCGATTAAACCACAATGACAATTTAAACAAACATTTATCATGTATAATTCATATATTTGTTCGAAATTGCTTTTGTCCAAATAAGCTTTGGGCTGAACGATTGGGCTGAAATACGTAATATGTATATAATCACTTGTAGTGATCTTATGCAATCCGCACGATTTGCAAATATTCAGAGTATTTAATGAACATGGCAAAATTATACATACAACAATGCGATCTTTTCTTGAATGGCTGAGGCTTGATGAATTTGCTGAAATTTTCATTTTTGTCAAAAGTTTACTTCTATTTTTTGCTCTCATTTCATGAGAGTCAAAGAACACAATGATGAAATCAACGAGATCTACCAGCATATCGAGTTTTGTTTTGGTTTCAGCTTCAACATAGACTAAACATTAATACGGATTTCAATGTGAATTAAACGCAAGCTTTACCGATACATAATTCAGGAGGTTACTCACGCTCCAACAAAACCGTACACCTCCAATACACGTATCTCAAAATCGCCAGAAGCACAAAGCGGTGGGTTATTAAAAGTTTGGCACCTGTCGGTTTTGCCAAAACGAATATTTTCATCCATCCAGATAGCTTGCCCCTCTCTGTAAAATACATAATGTTTATGATTTATTCAATTTATTAGTCTCCTCAAAACACTTACCCGCCGCCGATAGTAATCATCTTGGAGTCAGCAGCCATAAATAGCTCAGATGCATGGCCCAAGCCTGTATCACCCTCTATTCCGACCCACGGATATTTGGCACGTTCGGGATAAAGTGAAAACAGAAACGTTTCTCCCGTGCCAAAGTAAGCTTGACGCTGTCCACGATCGTCTTTTAAATTGCGTTCAAACCATCGCGACGAACAGTAAGCACCAAACACCTGGATACGAGAGAAGTAGCAATTTGTTTAAAGTTATCAACATTCATTCGCCCTACCATTCAAACACTTACTTCGTTATTACACGTTTTAATCATTAACAGTGTTGGTTCATGTTGTTCTACTCTAACGTAAAACGTTGTCAAAGAGCATCCATGTTCTTCTGTTGTATACAGTAGAATGGGTTGATACATTGTGATTCTTACTGGTAGCCAAGACCAGAGCGTAAACAGCTGTTGAAAATATAATTCACATTAGGTTTAAATTTTGATATGTTTTCATTTAACGAATTATAAATCATTTTAATCGTTAGAGCAGTCCAACATTAATTTATACATCGAACATATCAGGTGTACAAAAATATGAGAAGAATGTAAAGACCAAACATGCAGTTCATAGTGGAACAAATTGTTTGAACCTATAACAAATATCTTAAGATGATGATTCCCTTTCTCCAATTTTTATGCCGCGATTACTGTCACGCCATGACTTTTGTTCTATTACATCACACTCCATCAGAAAGGATCCCAACGTCTTAAGATGATATAAAAAGTGTACAATGCTTAATTAAATTAAATAAATAAAAAAAACTAGCGTTAACAACATCTTAATGAAACAATATAACTATCAAAACGCCATTCACAAAATTATGTTTTTAAATTATATCCAAACTATTCACAGACAGTTACTAAAAAGCTAACACTCTTCGGCTCTTTCATAACATAAATTAGAGCTAAATTTTAATAAAAGCCAAATAAACTTTAAAAGCATGTAAGATGCTCAAATTATAAGAAATATGTTGCAATAATTTCCACATATCTACGATAAGTTATAAAATAAAACTACACAAACTGTATCTTATTAGGACACACTTAGACAATACGTCTGCAACTTACTGTGTCCTGATCACATATTTTACTCTTTATTGCTTGAATTGGAAAAACTCCCATGGACAAGACTCGTACGTCAGGAGAATGAGCCCCCTTTTTAAAAAATGCCCCGCATATATGTTTTTTGAATCAAATATATTTATTTTTTTGTCAATTGATGCCCGTACACGATGAATGTTATGTTGATAACATTGTGTGGGTTAGAATAAGTGTTGATGCACGTTCCCAGATTTGTAGAAATTGATGTTTCCATTGTATCCAAAATGCAGCGTGAATAAAAATAAATACACTTTGCTTCAATCATATGATGGAAAAGAGGAGTATGGAATAATGTGCTTTAGATTTTGTTTCCTAACAATGATCCTTTTATATTAATATTGTAAACATAATAAATCTGTTTGACAATCATTACCGAAACACACGACTCTAATATGTTGTTATAGGTAAAAAGATCTTTAGACAAACAATAATGCCCTGGATTTAGTAATGCAATGTTGATTAAATAAATGGAAATGATCAGTTAGAATAGATATCGATATTATGAACAATTTTGCTAGCCGCAATATGTTAAAAATGGGTATTACTTTTTAGGACGACAACGAAACAAGATGAAATATTGCATCCATCCATATATTGTACAACAGTCAGCCAGACATTAACAACAATATTTTAAAAAAATAATTTCCATACCATTGCTCGGCAGGTATCTAAACCTTCTCGATATTTCTGTGCTTTTCGATTATTGCCAAGTCAAAGTTGATACGAGACACAAACGTTTAACGCATATTGTCCCATCCCAAAAGTATATCGGCAGGTAAAAAGATTGGAAACAAAGAAAAAGGTATATTTCAATGTTTACAGTGCATAGTACACCTAAATTAGAGGAAAGTGAAATTATTCACGCCGTTACGTTTGTTAGTTAGATATAATCATTCATGGTTGATAGTTACCAAGGTATTTTTGTTAAATTTGCCAATTCATTACATTCTAATTCAACGGAATAATTCCAAATTTATGATACGTTTAAGTACTAATTGGCATCAAGGGGGTTTCTACCGTATAGTTATTTTAAAGAGAAACGCATTTTTTTTATTACTGTACTTCTTTTTTTTATGCAGCACATTACACTTACCTCCCGAATTGTTAAGGTGTGAGACATCATTTGTACGTTGATCTGGGATTGACTCGTTGGTAAATTATCGCTAGAACGTGATCTTACCATTTGCTTCGGCCCACTTAGTACTGACTTACTCTTTAGTAACATTTCAGTCTTCAAAAAAACTCTAGATATGTACGTAGAACTGAAAACAAACATTTAAACAGTTAGTTAGTGCAAACATTTCAAAACATCAAATCGATTCGTCTCACCTAAGAGCTCTAATACTAAAAGCTGTCCGGAGCAGCTTTGCTGGTGAGACTGGTATATTTTTACAGAACTTTGGAAGGGCATTATCGATATCATTTTTTATCGCATCTGCGTCCCACTCGGAATTACTGCTGGTAACGTGTTTGTGAAAAAGTATCAATATAGCCAACGATACGCGATAGAAAACCTTAATTCCCTCGTGGAAAAAGCAATCCATTACTCGTACAAGATGCGGAAAAGGTAATCCACCTAATATCCACCAGCACCAATCCATGAAGATCGATTCAGGCTTTTGTCCGTTGCACATTGTCGATAGGTAATTAACAGCAGATTTCTGTATTAAAAATACATTATGATTATTTGAGAACTACTGAAACTAAAATAGTAGTGCTAACCGCATGTTTTTTGGCAATTTGCATCACAGTCTTCCACGTGACCTCATAAAGTAACTTTGTTTGAGTAATAAAAACTTTCTCCTTCGGGGCGACAAGGCTGGCCATACAGTGGTAGCATTCTTCCTCTAAAATAAACGATAATACAGAAAAAAACACGTTATTAGGTATTGACATTTTTACGATTCCATTACATTTTATATGTTTATAGAGACTGCCTACTTTATAAAATACATGAAAGTGTATCGACTTTTGAAGCCATTCGCTATCTTCATGGTTTTGATCTTGTCTGTTCTTAGCCTAGTAATCGTTTCTGCTTTCTTCATGCTTCGAATGAATGTTAACCAATAACACTGAGACATATTAAACGAGAGTCTATGATGAAAGGTGACCCACGTTAAACTACCAACGTTGAGCAGATTCGGACTGTACTGCCCCCGGACTTAGTAACTATCAATCGTATTGTCTAGTATGAAAAAAGGGTTAATTACATTGCAAGTAAACGTTTGTATGGTTTTTAACTAGAATTGGCAACATTTGGATCAACGAAGTCAGACATAGTATTTGTCATATATAAGGAGATTGTATTCCTTTTTTATCGTTCCATATTATCATTCTTCGTAATTCCACTTGTGTTACAAAACACAACTATCGTGTGTAGAGCACACGCAGGCATTTGCTGACAGATATGTCTATATTAATAAAAATAAAAACAACTAATAAGCCAAGTAATTTCGTCCCAACATTCGTTTTGAACAGAATGAACCGCTACTTGTACTTTGTAATAAAGTTTAAAAATCGATTGGTTTTATCAATTGATCGAACATTTCTAACGGTATGATAATAACTCGTGCAATATATTCCGATAGTACAATATTGTACGATTAATTGCGTCTTTATCTCAAATGGCGAGAGAGGTTAGTATGAAACACCAACATACATTTTAACATGCAATAAAATAAATCTGAGTTATCGACAATCAAGGTTTCTTATCGTCAAGGAAGCAAGAGTATCAAAGTATTCGGACAAATCTATTGCATTCAATGAAATAAACTCAACGTGCCTCAAAATATTTGATTTTTATCTCATTGATTTGCAACACCCAAGGTTAAATACATGGAGACATGCTAGTAAAACAGTAAAAATGAATCAATGACAATCCTTTGAATCATATGATATCGGTTACAGTTTCACATTTCGTGCGGAAGGGAGATGAATCTCCACAAAACCCGTTCATTCCCTTCTGAATATTCATAAGATATACACTTGTGTCAAACAAAATGATTGGTAGTTATGTACCAATCATTTTGGCATATTGTCATTCGTGCCATGAGATAATTGGATACTCACGACGGCCACATTTACATGTGCTGATCATATTTGCATGTGCTATACGTCATTGGACATCTTTTATAAGAAACTTTTTTTAAATATACCACGTGAGCTAAATAAGCCAATTTTTAAAATTTGTTTAACTTCTGCACAAAACAAGAACAGATAGTTAATTCATTTTCTAACGTTAATTATTACAAATATTTAAAACAGTATATCGGATTCATTATTATACCAGTTGGATAATAAGTTAACAAGTCAAGATACGAACAAGATAATATAACAAGTTTTGATCAGTTGGATGTAGCGGATAATTTACATTATTACATCTACTGTACAATATTCATTACAGCATAATTTCTATATTTTTTTCTTTTGACGTGTACTTACCAGACATAAAGTGTAACAAAATGGAAGTAATAGGGTAGAGCGTAGGGCTGTAAGTAATGTCTGGACATGCGTAACCGAGCACACTTACTACTCGATCAGCCACCGCTCGACCTTTCCGTGTCAAATGATAGGGCAGACAATGTGTTGAATCGACGAACGGTGGCAGCATTATAGGTTTCTCGGGCAATTCTGTCGTACCGAAAACCTGTCGAACAAAGCATTTGTTTATTAGTTTAAGATAAGGAAATGCACTTCTATTGTATTGGTTGTTGCATCCAACACATGTTTACGATGCAATGTTGTTACGTACCTGATTCACCATATCCCAATAGAATCCGTCCAGCATCGTTTTTCCAACGTGATGTTGGGCGCATAAAGCTGGCCATAGCTGTGAACGAATCGGTGAATTGGTGGGCCATGAGTTTTCTCTTAACACTATCTTTGCTTCTCGTTTTTTTCCTTGTTGAATGAGTGATTGCACGTCTTGAAACGATTTCAAGTTTGGTTTTTTTCCTACAAATGAGCAAAAGAGATAATTAGTAATGATACCTTTAAAAGTGATTTAAAATATATTTTAATTGGGAAGTATAATTTGCATGGTTGCACACTGTATCAAACATTAGCATTACACTTTCGATCATACATACAGCTTTCTGGTCAGATGTTTTGCGAAAAAAATTACTAGTGATATTTATTAACTGTATCAAACAATTCCGATTTGTAACCGTCTTGAACATTATCCTGCCATCCATGTTCGATGGAATAAAAATACAAAATGTTGTTTTGTTTGGATTTGTTATTCGTGTATTTGACTAATCTAAAAACAATTATTAGAGTCTGAATTTCACATAGCAATCCAACGAAGCTATTTCAACCAAGAGATACGTAAATAATAATACAGAACGCAAGGATTCATACTAAATATGCTCGTCTCAGTCATCTAATCTAATATGTATGCAAATACCGCGTTCAATCAACGCCATATTACATAATCACCAACGAACTTGTATCAGCTATACTGATCAATATAAAAAAAAACATACACACTTTATTTACTTATTCATTTGAATTTGATTCTTGAATACGCTACACATGCCTGCCTCATCACGTTCATACGAATTTAGTAATGTACACACTATTCACAGTACTATAATGGATATTACACAGTATCCTACCTTTCGATGTCAATAGGTGGATGTCGAAACAGGCACATTTTGTAAGCCTTGAAGATTGCAAATATTGCAGCTCTAGGTACAAATCACAATCAGGATCAATATAAACCGATGCTCGTTTGCTAAGATTTTCCAAAGATATGCCTTCCTGCGTTTTTGCAACCATTATGTGTCCTTTCAACTGCCTATTTTTATAGCAGATTCAGTAATAGGAAAGCCTGTGCAGTAAAATGCTACATACATATGTGCGTACTAACGAAGCACCGCATACATGATTCAATACATTATTACCATCTGATGGTCACATAACCGATAGTTGAGTAGTAACGCAATGTTACCGATGAATTTATTGCACACGGATCAGCGGTGATGTATAAGAGCAAAAGCATGACACTTCACATTGGAAAACTAACTCGCACTATTGGGGGACATACAGCATGACTTTCCCACTTCACGATGGAATTACCACTTCACTAAAAGGTTAGCGCTTCAAACTTAAATCTTTTCAATTGTATATTGTTTTTGGTTTTGGGTGGCAAATTTCAACTAATACGGATAGCCACTGTTTATTACGGTTTGTTCATTTACAAACTTAAGCTACACAATAAATATAGCACAAGCGGAATAAGTTACGCATTGATCAGTTTTGCAATAACAGCACACCACATTTATGCAATTTGCATTTTTGTTTCCATTGTTAACGAATCACCATATCTGTTTTAGCGTTGAAAAACACAATTCTTCCGACGTAATAAACGATCTGTGCGTACTGCCAATCGTTTTCTCACTGTAGCAATTGGATTGCCCGGCACGAATAGACTGTTAGACCGAACCAAAGATCCCGTATGTCGTATGGAAACGATCGAATCCAAACAGTGTTGGTGTTGACTGTTTTTAATGTTTACATACTGCATGTGTCGGTATAGCTGCTTGTGTTCTGATTGATAAGGTCTATTGATGGTCGTGAGCGGTACAACAGTGAACGACGCGTTTCTTTCTGTTCACGTTTTCAAGCTTGTGTTAATAGTAGTGAGATTTGTGCACTCAATAGATTCGAATGTGGCGTTGACATAGTCACACACATTTACAATCTATTTTATAAGCACCCACCGACTCCGAGTCATCTTTCCGTACTTTTTTCAACTAAATTTCAAAATATAAAACGCAACAATCATATATCATCGTGATTTCATGAATAAGGCCAACCACATATTCAACTGATAAAGATGTTCATTTTAAACACCTACATCTGGTGTTTCAGTCATCCATTTGTTCGTGGAGTTCACCCATGTAATAATGGCATTATAATAAGCGAATTGCACTATAATTAAGACTGCCTATAGTCCGACTCGCTCACATGAAATGGCTTTAAAATTATTTATTTATTATGAGGTTAGCAAATAAGTTGACGTATAATCTACAATAACAAAAGGTCTCATTATTTCAAGGGCATTTTTGCATCATTCTTAAGTTAATATTCAAAACCACTGATTCAAAATTTATCATCTCCAAATCAAAAGACAATTTCAATAAGAACACTTTTATTAGCATTAAGTGGTATACCATCACTACCAAGGTTAAAGTCGAGAGCATAGGCTCAAGATTATCAAAAATCCTGTCAATCAAAATATGTCAAAACAATTTTTAAAAAACCGCTATTATTCTCCTCTGCGCTTTCCGTGAGTCATGAAAATTCAAATATTCAAAATTCACTAATCTGGGCACACGATTGTAACCGTACAATTTTCAAAACAGTTGCATAAGTGTAACAAATATTTACATACGTGATATTCTTCTATTTACCTACTTTGCTTCGATTGTATTTATTTGGTATAATTTATGTTTCAATTCAAATTATTATTGAATGGCATGATGTTACATCATCATTCACTTACCATTTTATATCATAAAAAGTAATTCTACAAACGCCAGAATAATTAGTAGATCGATTTTATTTTCGAATCTTTTCTACCTTTTCTACCTTCTCGTTCGCAGCACGAACATTATTAGTCACATGTTCTAACATGCTTTTGCAACTACTTAACAAGAAAAACAAAAACGTATAGAGAGGTCTCACGTTCTCATCATCATCAAACGTGTGGCGCTTACCATAGCGCGTTCATTGATGACTCAAATGTAATCTGATAAATTTAACAAATAAGCATAACCATGTCCATCTATCATTCCTATGGATAAAGAACGCTTAGGCTGACGAGTTGTTATGCACGTAAAGGAATTTGTTTAGTAAAGAATCCATCAATATTGGCACGTTTAATTATACTCGATGTTTCATTATTCTACCTTTAAAATTTTATTAATAACCTAACAAACTTGCAGGGCTAACAAGTTAATGACGTACTATGAGAGACCATTCAGTTGGACCGTGATTGAACTCAGTATTCCACTTCAATCGACCGATCAATTTTGCATCAATAGCGGTTGAGCGCTTGAATTACTCATGGTTCAAAATAAAACATTTTAATTAAAACAGTACACGCTCATCAATTTCTTTACGTTCACGATCGGCCAAAACATGCTAACCACTTCTTCGCACCTCACAAACACTACTGTATTTCATTCGTGACTACGCGCGGCTTGAGGCAAATATGTAAGAACGGTTCTTAGTACCATCGATGCAAATACAGAAATAAACTAGCAAGATGATCTTTTTCATCACCACTACTACTATTGCGACCACTAACGGCATCAACTACGCTAAAAACAATCTCTAAGTGATAATAAAAAAGAAACAAGGCGACCGAGTGCGGAAGATCGTAGGATATACAGAACGATCGAACATACGAATCAGTGCTATAAATAACCTGATTCAATCGGTTTTGAACAAAAGCGCCACCTCAAAAATACACAACCGTTCAAGGGAACTAAAACATTATGCATTAGCTTAGCAGAACTGTAATATTACATGAAAATTGTTCTGTTTTCTACACTATCATTACATACTTCACGGTACGTTGGGATTCTATTCTCTATGTTATGTTCTGAATTGCAGATTTTTAGTTTGGCTATTCAAAAGAAACGACCCATATATACCACTTTTTATGCTTTTTAGTGTATTTAGAATCAGAACCGACTGAGACTTCGTCTAGCTATGACACTGTAAATTTAGCTGTACGTACACTGTCCCTTTTCAGCTCAAACATGTAAACACACACGGTTCGGATAGTACAACGTCGAAAGATCATCGATCACTAACGAACAGCACTCTCACTTGTACCGGATCGTTGTGCCGTCTGTCTGACATTCTTCTACTAACACTAGACAGCCTCTAAAGCTTGGTGCGTATATGCATATGCTGTAAACCGTACGAATGGCTTCTTGTTCTTTGACTATCTTTGTGTTATGTATCAAACCAAGATGGCAATTAACTTACCTCAAATATGACGACTCTCATGTACTAAATCAAGCGCTAGCTATACTTATCTTGTACAAACAGTTTGTTTTGCTACTATTGCACATTTTTGCTGAGACGTCTACACTTACTTCCTTTCTAACTAGCTCTTTTTTCTAATACCTTTGTATACCATATAAAAGCATACAAATACGTTGATACGGGAGTGGAGGGAGAGGGGGAGAGGAGGTTTACATGTCTCTTACACATTGATCTTCTAATTCGTAGTAAGTACTTCTATTCTAATAAGTCCACCCATTGTACTATTTACTATACTACTCTTCTTTTGGAGCGTATATTTCATGATAACATCTATGCGGATATTGCGCCTATCCGGATTGAAATCGATCCTGCCCGGCATTGTAGGAGCCAGTGTGGCTATGCCCACCCAGTTGCCCTATTTGCTATGCCATATTCATGCTAAAAAAAATTGCTGAAACATGAATAAATTTTTACTGACTTACCTGACTTACTATATAATTTAGAAATTACGATGTATAAACTATGGATTATTATGCCACTTTATGTGCGGAATATTTGTAACATGCGGAATTTGTTTATATAAATTACTTAACATGCGGTAAAACTGTCACAGAAAATGCACTAAATATGTAAATGCTGCAAAAAAAATGTATCAAAACGTAATATCTTTGCTGCAAATTTAGTTTCCATTTACATTCCCATACTGTTTTTAAATTGCTTTTCTTTTTGTACTCAAAACTAAATTTTTAAATACACTGTTTCCTGACTCAGTTTTGCATGTGAACAGCATTATTCAAAACTTGCAAGATGTTTTCCAACAGCTGTCATTATTTGTGACAGCTAGTTCGTTCAATACACCTAGTGCGGCTGTTGAATAATGCCGTTCACTTTAGAAACTGGTTCAAAATACAGTTTAAGTAACGTCTCATTGAGATACAGACTGTAATAATTGTTAGATTCTTGTTAAAAATATATGCAAAGCAGGTATCAAACAACCTCTGGCGTATGAATAAAAATAGCTTACCGTGTTACGTAATAAAATTCAATCATAACTATAATACACTGGATTGGCTGAAGCTTTGCGGTCACAGCTTTATATCGGTTCTAATAACTTCTCTCATCATCTTAGATTTGCTCTCTCACACATTCACAGCGGCGTCTATGCCTCGGGAAGTTGCCTATGAATTGCCCTGTTTTTTGTTTGTGTGTGTGTTTTTTTACTACTCTAATTGAGTTATCGTACCCATTTTTACGTATCGCACACCCTTATCACGCACCCCGTCCTTTATCTTTCGCCTACTAATACAACGTCTCTTCCATTTATCTGCTCTAATGTCTGGTAGTAATACATGTTTACCGGCTTTCAGGCATCAAATCTACGCTGTGTTTTTTAAACTCTTATGCCTTTAGCAGTATGTGTACCAACGGATCACCACCATAGGCGCCGTATCGGCAACGTATCGTTACACAAAACAACACTTTGATGAATGCTCAAGTGCCATATAGCTGCGGCTGAGAGTTGCGCTCACCAATACTACAATTCTACGCCCACGAGCATGTGTATCAGTCACGTGGCTATAATCAGCTGATACCATCAACAACACACCCAATAGATCTTGCTTAGTATTTAAATTCCCTGTCTCATTCTCACTAGTGTAGCGTATACAAACTGAAAAGCACGACATCTTTCATTTGCTGTGCCGGATTCTATTCTGTTGCAACATTAGTGAATGAATGAATGGAAGAGACCATAACTGATTTATTCAATATTATGTGTAAGCTCTTCATCGTAACAAATACTCTGCATATTGTTTACCCCATGTAACCTATCATGTCGTGCGTTACTTCTTTTGATATTTCATATCTTTTACACTTCGAATGGAAATATTATAACTGCAGCCTATCCAACACATAGAATAAGGGGTTTGAACATAATGCGTGCACACATTCACTAACAAATTCATAAACCCCGTGCCATCATTTGTTTGCAGTCATCGATCTTTCCGCTTCTCTAGAGCCATCTATTAGAAACTTCTTGCAACACACATGCTCTAAACTTTCAAAAGCTTCGGTCAAATCGACACTTGACACCAGATTCTGATTATCGATCACTAATCAAATGAGATCTGTTTTATGGAACATACTGTTTTAACTTGTTATAACATTCCTCATATTTTGATTCATCGAATACTGCTTCCATTTGAGAACCAAAAACAAATAGCTAGTTACGTGATCGGTTACAGTGCATACGACAAACATCTGTTACTAGAATAATGACTAACGACATCTCCTAGCACCACAGACTGAATTCCATGAGATTCGGGAAGTAAAATACATTTTCTATTCGCTGATATAACTTTAAGCTTACTCACCGGGCGGTGTATCCGTTAGCACCGAAATGTTGGACGTATCGACATGGGGCGCAAAGGCTTCGTAGATGTCAGACTCTTCCTCGATTCCACTCAGCTGATCCGCTCCGATAGCATTCACTGGCATGATGGAGTGTTAATCTTAAGTAACTGCTTCAATTGTGCTGGCCAGTTTACTTATTTCCGTTGAGTTTTTCTTTGTAACAACAGCCGAACCGAGAAATCACTAATTATGTGCGACAAATTGTATGTATTCGCTCAACACATTTAATCACACACAAACCAAGCTTCTAACACACCGGCGCAGAATGGTGAATTTTAAAACGTGTCATTCGAGCAGCAAAACATTCGTTCATCAACAGCATAGACACACTTCATAACAGCTACTGCATTTCCAGTGTCTAAGGTGGATCGCTTACAAGGTCCGATTGCGTAGTAATGGTGTGTGCCTCTTGCTGCCAATCTGCCTATCTGTCGTCTATCTATACCGTATCGGTCCGATGTTGTTCCAGCTCAAATGATAATAAAGCACGGCTCTACGCGCCCACGATAACGTTTGATTTTCTTCTAACGCACCAACACACCTCTGCTGCCTGACTGACTTTTAAGTTCTCCTACAAATGGTAACATCAATTTTTTAAAACTTTTACACTGTTCAATAATTGATAAACTGTTTACAGTTACAGATTATTATTTTTCTACTAGATGATGACGATATTTTTTTTGCAGTACAACGTCATCGACATTCCGTTCACGTGGTCACTTGGATGTTTTTATTGCTTACGAATTGTTCACAAATGACTAGAATTCACTTTGCCTTTTTAAGCGTCTGCAAGCAACACTTAGTTTATTAAGCTTTCTTTGCAGTTTTCAATCGATCACTTCACTTTACCACACAACATTTATCGGAGGCCGATTCCGTCACTGTGCCGAATCTCTTCATGGGGACACTAGTGCCCCTGGCCGGGCGCGAAATGCATGCATCTCGTTGATAGTTTGTCCGACAGTTTATGTGAGATCTTCAAAGAGCATTATGAAACCTGTCAAGATAAGAGTTTTGAAATTCAAATTGATTAGCGTGCAGTTTAATTATTGTTTTAAAATTATTTTTAAAATCTTTTAGCTTACTTGTACGTGTAAAGCTTTTAATCTTATTTCCATTACATCATTACTACGCCAATTCCGTATGAAATCACACGATGACACATAATATCTTACATAACTTTTCTACTGGCCAATGTTGAGTAAAATTTTAAAATCTAATTATTTGTAAATAGTACAACTATATGAAATCAAATTTGTTCTCACTTATTCATCAGTAAAAATGCGGCCCTCATCTACAGTTGCAAGGGAAATCCCAATATTACTCATACCTGCGTACAGGCGCTAACAATCCCTGAATGAGTCATTTGGCAATGTAACTTCACTGTTACCGTGGCGTACAGAGACGACTGCATGAAATCTGATGGATGCACCTGAAATGGTGCTATCATTATCATGGTTAACATTGCTGTCATTCCTTCGTTACTGTTGTCCCTTCAATGATCCTATACGGTGTAGAACGTTTGCCTACATGAATTACCTCACTCACAAAACCTCGTCCAGTTGTGGTACCAGTTTCAATTGACAGACACTGGCGCTTCGACGTCCGACGTCCTTCCGATTGCTTAAGAAAATCTGTCTTTGATTCAGTAATAAAAATTCAATCACAAATCAATATCACACCAATACATGCCAGCTACAAAAGGATCGACTCAGCGAACCACGATTTGACGACATCATATTTTAGCTAATACCATTTGCGACAAAAAATTGTGGCGCTCAACACGATCAGTATGCGTGTGAATTGAAAAATCCAGGCTAATTACAGTTGTCATTGCTGTTAATACCATTTCGAGAGATGCAACCTTTAAACAACTTATGGTTCAGCCATACAATTCCGCTACGATAGTAAACCGATTGCCAGTAACTAGTCTGCCTTCAACGCAGCACTATACACTTGAATATGACTTCAAACCAAACAAGTGTTTGCATTCAATCTATGCAATACGCTTGATTCTTGAATGAGATAAAAGAGCGAAAGTCAATACAAATATTAACATTTATCTTATTTTTCATGCTCTTATACAATTTGCTTTTCATCTTTTCCAAAGCCTGAAGGTTTGGGTCCTTTTGAAGCTAATAGATAAACACTATTGTATATCTTTTTATACATTATAGAACACATACGAGCTTCAATCATTGCGGCCATTCATATGATACAGTGAATGATGGTACATTTAATCGTATGTGTTAGCTACACTTTCAGCCAAAGGCTTTTTTCGCAAACTTGCCCTGCTGCAGGGTATGCAACGAGACAAAACCAACGGATATAAATAAAACATTAAACGCATTACTGTCGTAAGGAGAAATGAAAGCGACAAAAGAAAAAAACAACAAATGCCGTACTAATACAGCCACAATTGCGTTGACACGCCTTTCTCAAGAGCAGTAGAGAGATTTTTCTATATTGTTTCAAAACACAACGGAAAACAATCCAATTGCGGTAAACAATTGCATTTAAAGTCGTTAATTAGTTATGTCCGTCTACATTACGGCACTCGTTTCGTCTGCTAGCCCCTAAATGCCGATTTACTTATATCTATCGCATCTTATAAAAGGCTTTTTCTACTCATAATAGATTCAACCAGCGATCGCGGGATCGACAAAGCAAGCTTAATAAACTTTTTTTTAGGTAATTCAATAAGGAAATATTATTGTTGAAATTAGTTAAGGAAATAGTTGCTTACACGTTAACTTATAAGAAAGGTGAGTTTAGTAGTCCTTAAAACAGACAGCCCCCCATTTGATTGAACACATAATGATTGGCTACCTAAAACACAACTTTAGCGTAACCGGTCAATGACTCCCCCGAGACATTAGAGCAGGCAATAAAGAAAAGGTAAAAACGTTACCTACTCTCAACATTTTTGCTCTGCTTTGTGAGTACGACACGGCTAATCGATAAAAACACACACCATACAACTGGTCACACGGGGGTTGTTATCCATGCTCTGCCCAGTAGCGGCTGCGTGCAGAACCGAGCCACTGACGACATTTGGTGACGCCATCGTAGACAATCGGTGCCTGAACGATACCAAGCCACATGAAGAAACCGGATCATGGATACGACGACAAACGTTACTCTACTACCACGGTGTATCGATTTTGCTTGTTCAACGCCGTAAGACCCCATCGCCTGCATAATACCGAAACAGCAAGTGGCTAAGCACGAACAGCGGACGCAGTTTCGCAAATGTTCATCATCTTAATAGCTTGTTCTGACGCATTATAATGGAATCAATTAAGGGAAAAAAGAGAAAATAAGAACGAGGCAACATCGTTACCGTGATTCCTTTCAATACACTCATGAGTGATTGCACCGACATGATTTAAGACGGAATCATAAACAGTTAAGTCTGCAATTTTTGTTTAATAAATATTCTTCATTTCATGAAACATTTAATTTGTTGCCCGATTGCCCTATTGCTTACCTTCCACTTTAATTGTTTAACTTCTTTGAATTAACTCTGTTCAATACAACAACTGTCGAGTACGAGAACAATAGTGAGGAACAGTGTGTTTTATGTTCAGATCCTAACTGTAGACAGCACCTATGACGAATACTTGTAGAGTGGCTCTACATGAGAGTCCCGTGTGCTTTGAACAACGATTCTTTCGATTTAGCTTTTCCTTTGTGGGAACGAATTCAATCGCTTTCAAGAAGGAAGAGTCGGGTGTTTGAAAATGATGAATTGGCGTAACAATTTGCTTGCCACAAATTCCCGCAAATCAATAATGAATGAATCACTTTATCAAGCAAGTCAAAATGCTTTTAAACAATTGTACGGTGGCAATTTTGTGGCAGTACACACACTGTGGATACGGATCTCCTGTGTTTTGGTTTCGAACCAAATTTGGTCAGCCGCTTAACTGGTGATTTGCTATTGTGAACACTCAAACCATACTTTCGAACTGTAGATTATTGCTTCGTCGAGCAGAGGAGATTTTCATGCCTCATTATCTGCAAAGGAAAAGAAGGTTTCAATTTCGCACAGCCCGTTATCACATAACAAGACACTTTCAACTAGAACACAAACAAAACAATTGATGATAAACACGAGTTGCACAATTCCGAGCCGGATACCTATAGTGGACATTTGCGTTTCACAGCATCTTTTTTTCACACATATTGCCGTTGTATAAACGCCCACATAATAGAGCAATAATTCGGTCCGTACGGTACAAAACGATAACGTTTGCGGTGAAGCCAATTCCTACACTAACCAGGATCAACAACAAACAGCCAGACGACTAGGAACACTGCACTTCAAAGGGACGGATTCGCATCTCAACATTTTTTATTTTCATTCTCGGCAACTGCATTTTGTTTACGAGACCTTTTTTATAGCAATGCCTCTTCGACGTCTGACATCCCTGAAGTATTTTCACTTTTCCCTAAAAAAACACACTTCATGCAAGCAATTGAAACACTGCGAAAAATAAATCACAACAGGCTCGTCACTTCAACAAGCAATTCTGATTCCTTTTTGGTTGACTGGGGCGGGGGGGGGGAGGTGAGCAATCCAACAGTGTGGCCTGATTTGCTTAGAACTGTGCTACTGCGGTAGACGACGTTATTCTCAACGATGGGCTAACGAAAAAATAGGCTAACTTATTTCACTGTACCAATTATTATTCACTTTCTCCGCTCGATGGACAGAAGAATAATCATAAAACTGCCTATTGCGAGTCACAGCGCCAAGTTTTATCAATGTTTCAGATGAAAACGAAGAAGTTTGTACATAAATCTTGCGCACTCGGACGTTTTCTTTCGTTTCTACTTTGCACACACACACAGCTGCAAAAAGCTGCTGTCAAACACATGTGTCAAACTGCTTGTTGACAAAATGCACTGTGGTCTCACTCTATGCTATTTTGGATTTTTTTTTCGCATTTGTAACAGGATTTTACTTTTAGCTCCCACGACTAGCTAACATGATCTAAAATACTCACTTCAACAAAAAGTAATTATTTCATTTCATCAATATTTCTTTATTTCGTTTATTTCATGTTTTTTAGTACTATTCACGTGAAACCGAAAATTCCTTGGCCAAATGTCATTCAAATAAACGTGAAAAGTAGCTGCTTAGGATGCTATTTGCAGCTGCTAAGAAGCAACCAGGGAATTTAGTTTCACACACAATTGCTAAAAACGCTACGTTACTTTTTCTGGTAATTTAAAAATATTCGTATTCACATTTCTTTTTTGTTCGTTACGTTCTAGGGTGTAAAATACAATACATCTTTTAAAGTCATCATTTTATTTAATCTTCTTCTTTCCGTAAGTGGTGTTCGATATTATTTGCATAATTCCTCGGCCGTTGAAATAGCCCGTTGAGGAAATATAATGTTTAATAACAATCCTCTACTGTACAGATATTTCTTTCAGAACATAACAATTTATTACAAATCAGTCAAACCCAACACAAAAAGGGACCCCATTATCGGTGTTATATTATCACTATATTTGTCATTAGAATTGCACAATTGTTATTCATTGTCAGATTCAGTAAGTGCAGTGATGAAAACGAGATTTCATAGGAATGGTCCATTATAATAGTTGCATATTTAATTTTACCCGGCTTGAATAATTTCTTAACTTTCTTAACTTTCTTGTTAATTATTTTTGCAATCTATCTGCGCGTCATGGCTTACTTGAGACTCGGTATCAGCTTTTTGAAATCAAATTACACATATCGTTATTTTTTCTATTCAGTAAATGCGTTAATCCATTCAGCTTAAATGTTTTCGTAGTTTTGCGTGATGCTTGGTGCTTTGATCCTATTAAATCTATTGTGCCAACAAATCGATGTTTGAGTGTACTCTTGGGTTGAACTAGTTGCATGCACAAAGCTGGATCACCGGAGAAGTCTAGAGCAGAAGACAAATGCAGCTGTGGGGCCTGCACGGAGCTGAACCGAACATCAACTGATGCAAAAGATGTATCAAAAGATAACCTGCTAGTCATGCTGATGCCAGTACTAAAAGTATTGAAAATATTGACATTACTATTACAATACTCCTAACACCAAAGGTGAAAATTACTATCAAAATAGAATATCTTTTCATACTTACTTCTGTTCTACCTTGGATTGCGCGTTTCGACCCCATAAGCTCATAGTCACCTGACCATTCAGATCAATCGATATTGCTCCGGTAGAACTGAGCGCCAGCGTTACACCATTGTGCGAAGCAAACCGTTCTTCGTTGTCTTGCAACAGTGTGATGGCCTGGTAGGCTGGTGTAGGCTCCGATGCTGTACCGCTCCAAACATGTCCCATCAATTCCCCCTTACCATTGAAAAATTCCAAAGGCCTCATTACCACGCCCTGCACCGACAGCTCCATACCGGCTGTTGTATCTTCCTCTTCGTTATTATCTGTTACCTGTTCCTCGTCGTTGCTACTAACAAACGACGACATTCCTCCTGCGTACAACCCTAGCGTGAACAAGCTCATCTTTTCGTCGCTTACATCCAGGGTCAAATCAACGATGCCACGTTTCAACACACCTCCACTCATCTCTTGCAAGCTGGTAAGCGAGGCATTAAATGACGGAGCGGTCGAAAATTTGCGACTTAATGCCGTGGATAGTCCCTTGGGAGCGAGTGTGTTGTAGTTGTTTAGATGGCCATCTTTTTCGATAATATTCTTCAGCATTGCACCAAATTCTGAGCATTGTGCGGCAGCCATCCGCAGTTTCTGCAGCAAATACTGCTTCACTTCGTACGCTTTGTCCTTTGATTTCAAAAATTGTACTAGATGCGATAGCTCATCTTGATCCGGCTTCAGATCCAACAATATATCCAGTGCCAGCGTTCGTGCACTAGAATCGTAACGTTTCGACGCCTGGAAGAAAATATCTTCGAATTTGGCCCTGAACTCATCGTTCCATAAATAGACAGAAAACGAGCGCAGAGCTTTCATTGCTGCTACACTGACGGCTTTGGTGGATTCTTGAGCAAGTTTTATCAATCTATCCACTGTTCTAGGGCACTTGAGGTTTTGCAATCCGCGTATGAATTTAAGCTTACAATCGTCCCTTGAGCATTCGTCGATCTTTTCTTCTAGAAAATTTACCACCTTCTTCACCACTTCTGTCTCATAAGAGTTTCCTTCGAGTTGAGCATATCGACGAGTTACTGCTGCCATACATTGAATAAGGCTATCGTAAAACTTTACATTCATGTGCTCTTTTAGTGCCATTTCTAACAAATCGGCAACAATTTCCTTTTTTGGACGCGTGCCGATAGCAAGCGCTTGCAAATAACGTTCTGCAAGGAACATATTTTCATCATCCGAGCTACTTAGCAATTCTGATTTGGCAGCCTGGTGAGAATCCATCGTCTGTGCTGCTCCCAGAATATCAACTATTTGACCTTTCATATCATTCGATGATTTTGCTTTCAAAATACGCACTAAATCTTCTTTCTTTGCTTTTCGTGCTGCCTGCACCAAGTCGACCATTGCCGTAGCAGATGCCTCTTTGCCGACATTATCATTCGTTAGAGAATTTTTAAGCTGCTTAAATACACTGATAATGTTATCGCAATTATTATCTTTGCACGGTGATTTATACTCCTCTGTCAGGAGCGTTTCCTTCTCCAGGGCCAACTTTTTGACGATCTCTTCAATGTCTGATCCTTCCAGTGTTGACGTTTTTTGGGTGCTTCCTTGCGCGTTCATTTGCATGATTGACTCATAGTACGGTCCAAACCGATCCTGTGCGTTAAGCAAGTATTTCACGTAGTCCTGGCTTTTGATTTTTTGTAGCGCGCCGTCCGTAGACACGGTGAAATCCGTACTGCGCGACGTTTTAAGATTGCTTCGTAAACCATATTCCGATCTTTGCATCCGCTTTGCATCATAATGACAGTTTCCCTTGGACTTGTGATAACGGGTGGAAGAGTGCGATATGTACTTAGTTTCACACTCCCCAGAAGGATCCACCTCACTGTACGTACCATCCAGCAGCTGATACTGGAACAGGGCACATATTCCTTTCTTAAAGTTTCTCATCGGTAGTGAGTCTGAAGCTACAAAATAAACCTCTTTGATTTGCCCTAAACTCCACCACGCGTAAAACGGAGATTCTGCTCCAATCAACGTTCCAACTATTCCATCTGGAATGCTAACAAGCGAGGGATTTTGCACCTACAATAAAACTCATGTTATAGAACTTGTAATACATAAATTAACCGCTCATTTGATTTTGGACTGTGTAGAAACACATTCTAGACAAAATTACCTGTATTTTCAATAACTTTGATTCATCATCGCCCCACACCGATCCCACAATAACCGTTGCATGTGTTTGATATCCAAATGGAACAGTTACATTTTTACCGTTGCCCACATGAACTACGTTGGAAAAATCAAACGTTTCCTCCGTTCCAACGCGAAAGGCATCTCCGAAGGCTACAAATACAGCAACATTCGATTATCGTTACCACAAATAATATACAATTAGTTGCTGTGCATCGTTAATATCGTCTCCCGGTATATTTTCATGTTACAGAATAATCCACGTCATAATTACCTGGAGCCACGTATCCGAACTCTGGAATGAAAGAGATGTGAAAAGATGAGCTGATAAGTACAGTAATCTGATTTATTTACACAACATTAACCAGCGGTACACGACAACGCCAGCACAATCAGCTGATCGCAGGACACGTCATGATGAGTTGGTATTCGTCCTACATTTTACTTGTGCACTCATATTATTTCGATTTAATAGCTTTCTCTGAATTCTTTTGATTCTAACACATTTCAGACGATTCTTCTCGATTCGAGTTTCAATTTCTTGCATGACTAGATTTTAGAAATAATAGTTGGTTAATATTCATCATGCTCATCATGCCGAATTACGATGCTAAATCACATAGAGGTGGATACGCCGTTGTTTTATTTTGTGTACTCTGTCTCTGTCTCGATCCTGCAATGTCTCTTTCCTATCTGTTTTCATACATGCATCAAGTTCAAGGGGAAAGGTTATCTTATCAGTCCGCTTCTCTTACACCTATCACACAATAGTATGGTAGTTGCCTGGCAACGCCGTAACAACTGCATCTAATGCTTACCGAATAAAGATAACAGGATTGTTAGATGCAAATACAACTTCATCGTTCTGGTCATTCAACTCTTTCGAAGCGGATCAGAACACAACAACACCGCACGCACGCAATCGCGATCACTCGAAGAATTTATAAGAACCACTTACACTAGCAATGTATTCACTGTGCCACTTACAGCGCTTAAATTTGTGACCTCACGATCATGTTCCACTCTCTGTTTCGGTGATTTCGTGTGTGAATGATCGACGATTAGTTTAAACCGTTGCTCCCAGCGTAAATCTTCTCATCCTACACCAGAACAAGGTTGACACATGTGCCACTTTTTTTTTGACAGGCCAATGTTGTCGCATTTTGACAGTTGCTTCACTCATTAGCAGCATTCCCAAATAGCAAAATCAAAGAACAGTGAAATGTCGTTTATCAACGAAAACGCGTTTATAAAATACGTTTAAAGTATTTATAAATAACACGAGTAAAGGGTTGATGTACACACTTCAAAATTTTTGCCGTATCTCGGTTAATTTTTACCAAGATCTGCACAACTGAGATCTCGACAAAGATCTCGGTAAAATTTCTGTTACCGATATCTCGATTAAAAATGCAATTGACATTTTGTTTTGTCGTTTACGTTTAACCGAGATTTTCGGTTAGTGCAATCCGAGATTTTAGCTAATTATAAAAACAATCTTTTTTTTTAATTTTCGTGGTTTTATTTGCTAAAAAGTTAGTTTGAGTTATAAAAACAAACACAATTATTTATTGAGCCATAGCCATAGCAGCCTAAGCCCATGCTGATTGCCGATGTACATTTTCTGCAGCATGATGCCACCATCGTATCTGTAGTTGGACGGCAGGAACCCAAATAGCCAGAATTGCTTAAGCAGCTCATTTTGGGACGCTAAAGATCGCTGCTCTAATTCGCCTTTTGCAGTAGATAAACAGCATCAAAGTTCTATGTGGGTCTTTCAAACAGCGCCTAAGCAGCTTCCTTATGCCACGATGCCAGGGATTATTTTTCTTTGTGTTTTATTTTCAAGCAAGCGTCATCGATGAAATAAACAACAAGATTTGTTTCGTTTAAACACATGTGTATATTTTTAAATCCTTTGTATTGATGAATTTCACAAAATTTTACACAATTTACTGATAATTCACAATCACTTCACTCAATATTCATTCTTCAATTAACGAATCTAACTTGTGCAGCAGCAATGAGATTATTGCCGGCGTCCGTCTTTGACACTTTGACAAGAGCAACCTTGTACCGATGTCATGCATTAAAACGCTATAAAGTTCCACCAAGTTCAGTACCCTTTCTTAACAAGCCTTCAAGTTCCATCATGAACCCTACACATAGTGCTAATCAGCCGCAAAGTTCCAAATACCCAAATAGCCAGCTCGTACTTTATAGCTGATTTAGGGCTGTTTAACGAAAAATCGTTCCGATGTCGTACTTTGTGGCTGATTAAGAGATAGACGGTACTTTGCGGAACTATGGAGCTTTTTAACAGGCACATGGTACTCTTTGAAACTTTGCGGCTGATTAGCACTATGTGTAGGGTTCATGATGGAACTTGAAGGCTTGTTAAGAAAGCGCACCGAGCTTGGAGGAACTTTATAGCTTTTTAATGCATGACATCGGTTCAAGGCAAGGTGTTATAAATGACAAGGTGAAGTTGTTCAGAGCAAAATGACATTTCTCGACTTGACATATCTCTTCCGGGGGCTCCGGTATTAAAATCGGGGAGGGCTGGTGCGGGGTAATGAAATTTATATGCAGAGAGTGACAGATGTCCCCCACAATGTCGCCCAGCAAAAGCGATAAAAATCAACCTTCTAAATACATTATCCTTGGTTCAAGGTGGCTCTTGTCAAAGTGTCAAAGACGGACACCAGCAATAATCTCATTGCTGCTGCACAAGTTAGATTCGTTAATTGAAGAATGAATATTGAGTGAAGTGATTGTGAATTATCAGTAAATTGTGTAAAATTTTGTGAAATTCATCAATACAAAGGATTTAAAAATATACACATGTGTTTAAACGAAACAAATCTTGTTGTTTATTTCATCGATGACGCTTGCTTGAAAATAAAACACAAAGAAAAATAATCCCTGGCATCGTGGCATAAGGAAGCTGCTTAGGCGCTGTTTGAAAGACCGACATAGAACTTTGATGCTGTTTATCTACTGCAAAAGGCGAATTAGAGCAGCGATCTTTAGCGTTCCAAAATGAGCTGCTTAAGCAATTCTGGCTATTTGGGTAGTACCATGTGCCTGTTAAAAAGCTCCATAGTTTCGCAAAGTACCGTCTATTTCTTAATCAGCCACAAAGTACGACATCGGAACGATTTTTCGTTAAACAGCGCCAAAACAGCTATAAAGTACGAGCTGGCTATTTGGGAAGTCACCCCCCCCCCCCCCCCCCCCATAATGAGAGTTGCGGTGTATTGGGAAGCGCAGAGACGAGCGCCGGTACAACACCAGATGGTGTACAGCGTCTGGATGTAGTAAAGGTGCAGGAAGATGGGCCGGGCATGGAGCGGGCACCGGTACAGACACGGTTCTGTAAAGCGGGCAGAGTGAAACAAACCTGAGTGAACCCTGATTAGAAGTCACATGGTCGAGTATTTGGATACTTGCCTCGTGAAGGTGACTGGAAATGAAACCCGAAGTCCGAACGGGCCGGCAAAGGTTGGTCCAATCGGAATAGCATCCGGTAATCCTTGGATAAGGACTGCTTCGAGCGACGATCTTATGTGCACTGGCTACGTGCGTTGACAGAGCTTCCCAAATAGCCAGAATTGCTTAAGCAGCTCATTTTGGCACGCTAAAGATCGCTGCTCTAATTCGCCTTTTGCAGTAGATAAACAGCATCAAAGTTCTATGTGGGTCTTTCAAACAGCGCCTAAGCAGCTTCCTTATGCCACGATGCCAGGTATTATTTTTCTTTGTGTTTTATTTTCAAGCAAGCGTCATCGATGAAATAAACAACAAGATTTGTTTCGTTTAAACACATATGTATATTTTTAAATCCTTTGTATTGATGAATTACACAAAATTTTACACAATATACTGATAATTCACAATCACTTCACTCAATATTCATTCTTCAATTAACGTATCTAACTTGTGCAGCAGCAATGAGATTATTGGCGGCGTACGTCTTTGACACTTTGACAAGAGCCACCTTGTACCGATGTCATGCATTAAAAAGCTATAAAGTTCCACCAAGTTCGGTACCCTTTCTTAACAAGCCTTCAAGTTCCACCATGAACCCTACACATAGTGCTAATCAGCCGCAAAGTTGCAAAGAGTACCATGTGCCTGTTAAAAAGCTCCATAGTTCGGCAAAGTACCGCTTCATCTCTTAATCAGCCCCAAAGTACGACATCGGAACGATTTTTCGTTAATCAGCCCTAAATCAGCTATAAAGTACGAGCTGGCTATTTGGGTTCCTAGCCCACCCGTGCCCGATTGTACGCTACTGATGATCGGTTTCTTCACGCTGGGTGTCATATTTTCATTTACTTTTGACACTATTAATTTTATAACACAAAATCACTCCGAAAGGTTTCTGTATCCACAAAATGATGAATGACAGAATGAAAACCGAGCCTCGGCTAACTCAAATAGTATAGCCTAATTTCGGTTATTTTGACGGATGACCTCGGTGACAGCAGTGTTAACGTACGTAATCGGCATGTTGTGTTGCCGAGTTTCGGTTGAAATATTTGTTTAACTGATATTTCAGCTTTAAATGGTATTGATTATCGGAAATGGCAAATTTTCAACTGACATATCAATAAAACATATCAGAGCCGACGGAATTCGGCAGTTTTTTTAACCGAGGTCGTGAAATATTTTAAAGTGTGTATGTTTTGTCCAACACAAATTTCAAAGTTGTTAACCTTTATTTCTATAACCACTGATCCGGTTATTTTTCGCTCATTCTTTTTATAATAACTTTTTATTTTAGATTGCCTTGAAAGAATGCCTAGAAAAACATGTCTTTAAACAGTGATAAAACCTAAAAAAAAACATTTTTTTAAAAGTACTTTAAAAAATAAAATCAACTTTTACCCCTTACTTCTATACCCACCAACACGGGTAGGTAATACGTATTTGGCTACCTCGTGGGTAGACCATTTTTTATTGGATTCCCGAGATGTCACTAAGGCTGCGCTCTGCCACCAATCGAACACGACATCCGACTCGAACAAACCCATATAATCATATGGAGGTGCACTGTCAGACACAAACAAACAAACAAGACAAACATGTCAAATCCCATACATTTTTCATGTTCGATGTCGTGTTCGATTAGTACTAGAGCGCCAATATAAATTTTAAGCCTTGCTTTTATAGCAGGTTGGTTGTTTTGTATCGAGGCTTTGAGTCTCGCGAGTGCACTTGGGTCTCAATCTTGCTTCTATATCGATATTCGTGCATAAGAGTTTACTATTTAAATATATTGTACCGAACAATTTCTAGCAACGTATAACTTCAATGCGAAATATTACAACAGTTTGAAGATGAGATGTGAAGATGTGCTTTAGAATTTAAATAGTAAAAATAAATAAACTATTACACTAACGTAAACTAAAATCACACTATTGTTAGTTTTATTTTTGTTTTCTTCGGGGATACAGTTCGTAAATCATTTACAAAACACTTGTCTCCATCTCAGCAGGAACTTTGAAGTTAGATATGGGTGATTTATACAATGGACTCTCCATTTGATACTTCGTCTCTTGTTCCCTTTCCTTTTCGAACTTTGCAAACATTTTTCTATCGTCATACATAATTTTGCATCGGTAGCAAAATAGCATCAGCAGTCCACCGATAATGATGGAAGCAGCGATAGTGAACCCAGCGGCAATCAAGTTTATCTCTTTGCATTGTAAATTCTGTACCTTTAGCAATGTTTCTCTATTGTTCGCAAGTTCGTACGAAAACTTGTAGTCACATACATTCTTCTCATCACTGAATCGAAAAGTGCAGTTTAACGAATCTGGAAATAAATGATTTATGTTCGTATTAAGTTTTGATGAAGTCACGGTAACACGTATTAACTATATTAGTGAGCTTACCATCAGTGGCATCAACGAGCTGCACTTTATACAGTCCAATTTTTTCACGACACTTGTTATCTAAATCTTGGCATGGTATATTGTTTATCTCATGTACTGCACATCGAATACAATCCTCGTACGACGAGCATAATGCCGGTTGTTCCCCATCCTTCGTTTCGCAGAATGGTCCGAAGAAAGATTCGCCACAAGAACATCGTCCGCAGTTGCATTGCCCGTGTCCAGAGCAAACAGCATCATTGGATGGTGCCTTACAACCAGTTGTGTCTGTAGTACATTCACAATTGTCACCAGACCACGAGTCAAAGCAGCTGCATGTGCCACACGTGCAAATGCCATGATCTGGACCTCCACAAATGCTTCCATCAATGCTATGGGAGTTAAAGGTATATATGTACATAGTTAGTAACTACATTATCATGTTCATAGCTTCATTCCTTACTCCCAATTATTATTGGTTTGTACGTACGTGGCACACTCATTGCATTCGCAATGTTCTCCCTCAAATCCGGGATTACAATAGCATTGTCCGCATATGCATTCGCCTCGATCGGAACAAATAGGACCAGTACGTAGCTCGTCACCTGCACTGGGCGCCACACACTGCTCGAACAATTCGCGTCGATTTTGAGAGTTTTGTAAATTGCATTCGCACGTTTTGCCAATCCTATGAAATGAAAATAATACTTTAACAAGTTTTCCAAACGAAGTTGACTGCAAAACTTATCTATATGTAAACTATGTAACCTATGTACTGTTCGCTCTGGTACATTCATTAGACTTTCGCGATTCAGATCATACTATGCCAACCATGGTCCAATTGCTAGTATGAGTAGAAGCTTTAATATACATTACTAGTCCATCAATGTTTATCATAGTGTGGACAGTTTTAAATAATAGTTTTTGTTTCAATTAGGACTAGGTTGCATATGTATTTTAATGCTATAGGAAATGCGGGCAATGTCATCTTGGATCTTGTTGCATCCGTAGGGTAATATAAATGAATAAATTAAATTAAACTAATAAGTCATACCATCCGACATAGCATTGGCATTGCCCGCACACGTAATCTCCGTTGAAGTTGCACAGCTCGCTCAGCTCCATCGGTTTCTTATTTTTTTCACAGTTACAACTAGTGCGCAAATCTATGTCCAGTTCCACGGCTTCATTACTGATCAGTTTCTCTTCTATTCGAACAGTAATATTCTGTAATTAGTGAATAAAATTAACTGGTTGTGGAATGTTATATACGCTTTAACTGTTTCCTTACCTTTATTGCCGGATCTTTAGGATATTCCAGTAGATGTATTTCAACGTTAAATTTATACTCTTTTCCAATTTCAATATTTTCACATCTGTTGATCGGTTGCAGTTCACGGTACAGTCCTGCACAATCAGTGGTGTAGCGTAGTTGCATGTAGTCTGGTGAATTGTCTATAAACTCCACCCTCTTAACAAACTCTCTATATCCCTCATCTACCAATTGGATAATGTTGGACGAATCATCCTGCAGTCGGCCAACACTGGTAAACTCAGGCATCAGATCGCTTAAGCGCCGGTAGTATGCTTGCTGCGCCTCGGTGACCGCAAATATCACAGCCGTTTTGCTTCGCAACAGTACGCGCCAAATTTGTTCCAAAGACGGATAATCGTACTTTAAAGCATCCACAAAGTTTCCGTCACTATCCAAATGACACTGTTTATCGTTTTCTTCCACGATACCCGCCAGCAGCCCATCGCCAGCCATATGCAGCCATCCATCTGTGGCTACGATCACAATTTTACGGGTATTTGAGCCCCATCCGATCTGTTTCTCGCATACCAGCACCTGCATTAGGGCATCTAGTCCCGCTTCTAGATTGTCCACATTTCCAGTGACATTGCTTTCTTTGACCTGCGCAATAAAGCTATCGATGTCGCGTGTAATTTTCAACCGGTGTCTAAAGCCGTAGGTCGGTTCACATTGGTCGTTTTCTGAATAGCATGGATTCTGGAGTCGATGTGGTTCGGATTGTACGAACGGAAAGGCGGGCTTGTCAGCAAAACTACCAAAACCCAACTGATAGTTGGCGGTTAAGTTAGCTAATGCTAGTGCTAACTGACTACCCATGCTCTCGAGCGTTGCTTTGTCGTCACGCATCGACCAGGTAAGATCCATCAGGTAGTACATATCCAAAGGATAGTTTTTCGCCGGTTTGTACTTGAACGAGATGGTTCTGGAGCCCACTGGAGTTGGAAAATATGACATAAAAATTCGTACAGCAATTCCTTTTGATTGTATCCGATGACCGCTACTCACACTTTCCTAGACGTAAATTCATTTTTTGTGGGATTATTTGTACAGCTTCCAACTGCTGCGAATCGAAATCCCGATGCGGCTCATTTTTCTCGATTTGAAGAAATGAATAATCGTCGTTTGTCTCGATTTTGAACGCGCTGCATTTAGATTCTAACAGTTCATGTTTAGTCATGCATCGGGATTTTCGCATGTCATACAACTGCAACAATAAACAGAACAATTAATCGAAATCATGTGATGCATATAAAATCATTTCTTAATATCGCGGCAATACGTGTTGCACACATTCTACAGAATTTGTTGACCATTAGCCATGTAGATAGCGATGAATGACTCACCTCATCTGTGCACCATGCACAGTCTTTATCAGCGTCGAGACATTCGATGCAATTTTTTTGAAAGAAACACTTGGATTGAGTAACTACACGGGACGCTGAAATGGCCACAAAACCACAAATCTTATTATTTTATCAACTGTGATCAAATCACTGCCAACGAGCATTATACATCGTACAAAGCTTCAAAGCATCGTTGTTTGTTTCATAACAAAACTAATCTTACACTGTCCAAATGCCAAACTAAGCAGATACGTAGTCACCAATAGAGTTACAGATATCTTGAATGCGGTCATGGTAGCAAGGAACTTTGCAATTGCGATTTAAACTATACGTGCCCGAACGATGGTTTGCAAGAACTCTGCATACTTCTTAATAAATTATTGAACGAATTTAATATCGGACAGCTAAGCGCTCGCTGCCGCTCAGTTAACCTCTTAGAACGATTGTAAAACTGCACGATATGTAACCACACCGGCGACATGCCTTATTTATCGACACTGAAAGCCCTGATAAGATAACCGGATCCCAAACAAACAGAGAAACGCGAGGGGATCGAGCGCTCTCTTAACTGTCGCAGAGCCGCTAGTTGCTTAAAGAGGCAACGTTCTTATGCTTATGTTAGCATTTGTTTGAACGAGCGCTTTCCGCTTAGAAATGGCACAGGCGCGGATTCTATTACCAGTGAATTTATTTACTGTGAAGCGATAGAGTGACGCAGAGAATGTAGCTACAGCTGTGGGATGAACAGCAAGGCATCTATTTTACCTGTGTATTGGTAACATTGGCCAAACACGTGAGTAACGTGTAGGCGTGGTACAATCTTACAATCTATCCCAGTGTTACAGAGCCATGGTATACAGTATCAGCCAAAAATAATATTGCAATTTAGTTACGAACTAAAGTAATACTATACATCTACTTATATTGTTTCGGTACTATGGATTTTATATTATATCACAATATTACTGGATTTTGTACAGTGTTCAAACAACGGTTTGCATAGTGTTTATAGATGTGGTTTATTTATAGCATTTATGGTAATGCCGTTCCATCCAAATAATGTAAAAAAGGTAATTTTAATTGGCATAGGCACTGCGGTTCGCAATGATATCGGATGACTCATGCTGTGGAAATATGTTTGCTGGAGTCAGCGGTAGCACATTCAAGTATTACAGTAGGTGACCGCTAACTGGATGTGTTTTAACTGGAGTGCTTTTTAACTGGAGGTTCGCTAACTGGAGTGATTCTCAGTTAACGAACACTTAAACGTCAAAACATGAAACATCCGGAATCTCACGAAGAGAAATTTGTTGCAAATGTGCATTTTTCAAACAAATTTAGGTTTCTTTTGCCTACGTTTGCTATTAATTTATGTTATTACACGAATTACTATACTTTATATCAACATAAATGAAAAAAAAAAGTAAAAAAGTACTTGCAAAGATGAGAATATGTTAAAATGGTTCGCTTCTATGAATAACATGGTGGTTTTTATTTATGTTAACATGCCATTCGATTTCATTTGAACTTTCTAATATCTTATATCAAACTAACTGTTCATGCAGAAGGTATCATTTCGTTGCTCAAAGGCCGGGGTGTATTTGCTCAAAACCGATTGCAAATCCGAATGCACTCGAATATGGATCTAGATTTTATAAATGAATATGCCGGCATATCATTGGTGTGCCGGCATATCATTGGTAAGATGACTGCGAAGGTGTGTGAAACGTACATCTGACTCAAACGTACGTTTCACAACTCATTTACAAAATAGTAAATTAAAATAGACTTAAAGTCGACGAAGATGGAATACCTGCTTATCCGATTACCAGCCCATGCTAGAGACCAACTGGGAATGAGTGTATTAGTTGACAGCGATAAGCTCCAGGTGGTAGAGAAGTTCTGCTATCTTGGGACGGTCGTCACTTCGAAAAACGACATCAGCAGCGAAATCCGGAAACGCATTGTGGAATCGTGCATACTATGGGCTTCACCAACTGCTGAGATCCAGAAGACTTCGAGACCGCACGAAATGTGAGATATATTGCATATTGATTTGGCCGGTGGTCCTCTATGAATACGAGTCGTATACCATACGGACGGAGGAAGAAAACGCTCTGGGCGTGTATGAGCCTATCTTTGGTGGTGTGTTCGATCATGGAGTTTGGTAGAGAAGCATCAACTACGAGGTGCTTGCTGAGCTGTACGGCAAACCGGACATCCTGACGGCGGTGAAGACACTACGATGAATGCCGGACACTATGAGGATGCCGGCAGTGGCGGGTCTAGCCTCTCCGAGGCCCTAGGCGTTATGGTAGACGGGCCCCTTTACCAAATCCATCGAGGGGGGGTGGGGGGGGGGGTTGTTAAATGGTGTACGAATCATGCACTGCAAATTTTCTAAGTTTGCTGCAGTAACATTTTTTACTGAAAGTTATTGAGTAATACATGGTTTTGTCGTTTCACTGAATATTTGTAAAACAAATTACTGAAAATGCATTTATTTATTCTGTCAAAACGACATGTAAGTCAGTTTGAGCCTCAAAAGAAAATATAATGCGATGCCCGCTTGCTCGTGATGAACAAAAATTTGATTTGGGTAAGCGGTTACTTACAGACACCCCGATAAAATTTTAGGTGCATATTCGGCTTGCGGAATTAACGTTTTGGTTGAGAAAAATCTTCACACCACTTTGCTGTTCTCGCTGAAATTTCATGATTACCGTGAGTGCATACCAAATCAACAAACTTGTTTCGACAAAATACAGTTCACATCTGTATAAAACTTTATGAAACAGAAATGAATATGAGCAGAATGGACTGCCATCCTGCGCATCAATAAAAACCCCAATTTCTATACTTTTTTTCGCCAATTTTTAATCGATATCAATGACTAAACAATCAGTAATATCAGAAAGGCTTTGTGGTATGTTCAAATTTTGGGTACTGTGGATACTGTTTCGAAGCGGACTTTCGACACTTGATCGTCTAGGCGATCATATAAACCTTTAGGACGTTGGAGTTTAGAGGGCTTACCTTGGGTAGGAGGACATAAGTAAACTCCTTAAATGAGAAGTCGATAGATGATGGATGGGCTTAGTCCTATCCTGACAATCCGAACAAATCTGACCTGCCATGATCGGAGTTGGTTTTATTTATACTCAAAAGAAGTTAAAGGTCGGAAAGTTATCGTTTTCGCTAACGTCTTTTATCTGTCTGTCTTTTATTGACAAGAACGATGGTTCTAAACGATATTTTCTTTCCTACTTTACAGTTTCCAGCTCGTGTTTCATAGTACAGACGATTTGATTTAAAATGGTGATCGTGAGCATAACATGAAAACAACATTTTGCTTTTACGTTGGTGTTTACCTTTACAATGAATACTGAAGTACCGTCTTGCTTCGAATTACGGCCACTTCATTTTCAATCGGTCAGAGCGATAACTTCTTGCACGCGGGAAAACAATATTTTCATTCGAAAGTAACTGGAAATACCCTGTATTGCAGTATGTTTGTCTAAATTGATCCGCGGACCTCAGGTTGGAGGACACTGCTTTAGATAAGCTGCTTTCTAAATGATCGAGCGTTGAGGGCCAGGAGAATGCATTTTTTTACACATACTTTATTATATTATTACAGTTAATACACAAAATAACTGGTTTATGATATTAAACAATGCGATTGGTTATATTGTTGTTTTTCTTAAATTATTATATCATCCAAGCAATTTTCAAATTCGTTTTATTAACTTACAATTACTAAAATTGATTGTAAAGATTCTTCAGCCAGGTCAGACAAAATGATAGCGCATTTCCTTACAAAATACTCCTAGAAAATCGTTGCATCCTTAAAAAGCAATAGTGTGTAATCATTGTTCTCGTAAAATCAACAGTCAGGTTTTTATGGAATTATTCGTTTCTATTTTCTAATTTCTCCTCAAATTTGACCATATTGATTCGTCCGACAATCCATGTTATGGTGATCAAATTTGGAAGAGTTCAACGATATGAATTGTCATATTAAAATATGTTCAGTTAATTTTTAATGAATAGGATCTTCCTATCTTTCAAAATCGCGCCAATATTTTCTGACCGGACCTGACTGCATATTGTGGCGGGCCGAACTTTGCCGACCGCTGCCGACAGCTTAATTAGTTCAAATTTTACGCGATCATTCATATCGATATTTCCTTTCCGTCGACCCTTCCAATTTTGACCCAAACCCTTCAACAGCTTGCCTTTCTACCATCACTTCGTCCAGTCCACAATTTTGACTAAGGCCCCAAAGGTTAGCCGGGGCACGAGTTCTTAGTTTTTGCGAGATAACATAGACACAAGCCAAATTAAAAAGCGCACACATCGACATCGGAATCGATTCATGAATGAAACATCAACAGATAAAAAGAGCGTGCTTGGTGTCAATTTTTCTTGCTAATTTCTACGGCTACGAACCGTTGTGTTGAGATCGGTTTCGGAGCCTTTTAATGTCGTATGTGCATGTAGTTTGCGTGAGGCAGCTGTTGTAACGGATTTTCGCTTTACCCAATTCGTGCGTAGCGTTCAATGCATTCGATCCAACGCTTTGGGCCAACGATGATGAAATGATGATATTGTTTTGAGCTGTGGGCATGTACGCAACGTTCTGCTCTAACTAAGGTAAAAACATTGCACATGTTAAAAAGGCAAATGTTTTCTGCTTCTGATAGTAAAATGCTTCTGATTAATAAAATAAATATGCTTCTGATAGGTCTGGTAGTAATAGTAAATCTGATTGTAAACATAACATCCGGAGGGAAAATCGGGGTATATTGGGTTGACAACACCAAATGGAAGGGGCCCCTCAATCGACGGGATCATCAACGGGGCCCCCAAATGGCCGAGGCAATGGAGATTGTTCTTCATATTATGGCTGTATATGGCTGTATATAGATGCAGCTGTAACGGTTTTTGGTCTTGTTGTATTCGCAAAAATTGAAATAGTCGATAAAAACCATATACAGGCGGTCCCCGAGATACACGGTTAATGGGGATCGAAAACGGCCGCAAAAAACCGCGTATCTGGAATTTCCGCGTAAGTCGAATCTCGTGATTTCTAGCCAAAATATCAATTTTCGTGTTAATTTGCAACTAGGGGGTGGTTTTAGCCACTTAATCAATTATTTGATATGATTCTGAATGAAATAACAGTTTCAAACCTTTTGAAATAGTTTTTAACATCCGATCAAAACAGAAATTATTTGGCATTTTACAATAGATGTGTCAAATCAGTACAATTTGCTCAAAGAACTGTCAAATTTAGGAAATCGCGTATCTCTGAATCCGCGTATAAGAGGTACCGTGTATCTCGGGGACCGCCTGTATAAATGAACATGGTCCATAGGTTCCTTGAGTATTTTTATACCCTTCCCCCCTTCTTTCTAACTGAAACCTTTCCCATTTCCGCTTCTCTTCGGTCCACAAACTTGATGTGTTCGATTAGGATCAAGAATGAAAATTTTAGTTTTTGCATTAAAAGACACACACAATCCACTATCCCAGGCCAGGAATGTGAATACCATTTTTCGTGTGAAACAGCTGTCTGCTTTCGGCACACAATCGCAAAGCGGTAGCAGGGGCCCCGTATACAACAACAGGGCAGTTCATCCCAGCCAAGAGCGCACACAATGACATCGATTTAACCATTTCTCGAAAGAAACCTCAACCCACTGAAGCACTGTAGACCAAACGACCTTCGTAGGCTTTTTAAAGCGACGCGAGCTTGGTGTCAATTTTTCCTGCTAATTTCTCCGGCTACGAGCCGGTGTATTGAAATTTTGTGTAGGGGCCTTTAAAATTTTGTTTGGGTGTGTTGTATGCTTGTGTTGTGTAACGGGTTTTCGGTGGTAGTTAAGCGCAGCGTTCTGTGCATTCCATTTTAGCAGCAAGTTGCTCTGCGTGGTTTTGGGTTTGGGTGTCTCGTGCACAGGCCACCCACACCAGTAAAAATTGACGGTTTCTCGCTCTGCCCAATACTTTGCGACAACGATGATGAGGTATTGATTTGAGCTGTGCGCGCGTGTCGCAGCGTTCTTCGCTTGCGACTTTGATGCAAGTATTGGCAGATTTCTTAGAACATTTAATGTGCTGCTTTGAGTAGTATGGGGCCCCGGTATTCCGGTTCGGGGCCCTCGACAAAATACAGTGAGTGAAGCGATGGGAAAAATTAGTCTTTTTGAAATAGATGGTAAAAGTCCCATTCAGAGGGGGGGTAAAATCGATACGAAGTCGAACATCCACAATGACGGGGCCCCCTAGATCGCCGGGGCCCCTGGCGGCCGCCCAGTCCGCCCACCGTTTAACGCGCCACTGGATGCCGGACTCATGCCGTACCAAGAAGTTGTTCAATATCGACCCACAGTTCGGCACGAGGCACAGGGGAACACAGCGAGTTCGATGGTTGGGTGAGGTGAAGCAAAACTTGTCCGAGAACGTGTGTTTACATGAACGGGAGGAAGGGCAGGGAGAACGGGAGAGAATCGGGTGAATTGTTGAACGGGTCATATCACGGTGACGTGCACTGGCAACGAGCTTTCTTGTGAGCAGTTCAATGAAAAAGAGGTAGGGAGAAGATACATGTAACATTCTACTCCATATCTACCATTCTCAGTTTCTCCATAGGGTCACACACCCTGACTATATTTTTGCACTGCATTTCTGCACTACTCTAGTTTGCATTTCACAAACTATTCGCACAATGAACAAGCATCTCTTTATTTTTGACATTATTATGACATTCTATGACATTTCTCAACACGACATAATCATTCGGTTGGTTCTGGTGTTATAATTCCCTGATTATGCTTAAGTAATTTATACCATACTTAAGGAATATTTGTAAATCACTTATTGAAATACTCTTTTTGCTGTATGGAAGACGACGGTTCCGCAGTATCAGTAACGTTCACGACTAGGTAAGTGTACGGCAACTGACTCACTAATAAAATACGGTAGTTTGATGATGAACTGTACATTAAAGTTCTCTAATGGAATAAATTTTTATCTCTATACGAAGTTAGCATTCATAATCATAGGATTTATGAAATAAACACAACGGATACAATAACTTTTTTGTTCTTCCTTTATTGACAGAGCATTATCATCTAATGTGATCATGTTTTAATTCACCCATGTTTATTGCAATAGCTGAACTGAATGTACGAGGCAACCATTCTGTAAACTGTATTACTAAATCGAACAAGACCGGCTAAGCTAGACGCTGCTAAAACAGTTCTAACATTAACAACAGGGCAAGAACGATGCATACCCGTACTTAACTGAAATTCCTTTTGCCCATTTGTAATTATACAAATCTTGTATCTTTATCCGGCGTATACTTGTCACCAATTAAACAGTAGTATTACCATATTTGTTTTCCTAATCAAACCAATGTTTTACATCCTTTTTCTTTTCTTTTCTACGGACGTTGTCCAGAAGGGCCTGGTATCGTTAACTAATTAATTGAATCAATTCTATAATGGCTAACACATACATACATCTCGCTCTAGATTTGAGCGTTAAAGTACACTGTTTTCTTTTAATCTAGCTACATGTTATCGTAACGCATTCGCGTTGTTTTTACATGATTATAGCACACGTTCACCAGTGCATTGCCGGTGGACCAAAAGAGGCGTCGATTTAGTGGTATTATTGTTATCACTGGAAATATCTTTTGTATTATCGCATTCTGAATTATTTAACGGTGTTATAGTATGTTGCGGAGCAGCATCCGGCACCAACCGTCGCAAGAATCCAGAATTACATCCCCAAGGAAACATCCTGTAAAATAAAAAATACCGATTAGGTTTACATTTCCGCGCATTATTGCATTACTCGCTTACCATTTGATGGCCAACATTAAGCGTAAATAACCAGGTATAATAACATATTTTTCATTTTTCTGGACACCTTCGATGATTTTATCGGCCACATCATTTGAATCTAGTGTAGGGACCCACCTATGGAAATTGAAAACAGACGACGAATGAAAATGTTATAATTTGAAGGTCATTTTAAATAACTTATTTGGTAATCTTTTTTCACGTAAGAATATGGTAATGTATTATCAATTCGATCCTATTACAAGGACTTTTATCTTATTCATTTCTTTGGAAAAGTATACATCACTTGTAAAGTATTGAATTATCGATCAAATCAACTTACCAAGTGATTGTGTTCTTTTTATGAAGAATTTCAAAGTGACATTATACTATTAACAACCTCTTGTAACAGGTTGAAAATAATGAAATTTTAATTTTTTCTCGGAGCATAAAGCCTTATTTTTATTGAAATTTAGTTCTCCGGATAGATGTTGTGCTTGCATTTCGGACAAAAGTACTACAACCTGTTATTCTAACATCACGTGTTTAAACTAAAATGTAGTAAATGCTTGCAATGGTCGTTAAAAGCAATATTTATACTTTTTTATAACTTATAGCTGTTTTCTCACGTTTACATGTTGGAGAAATATTTGAACAAATCTAGAACATATTCTATGAAAACAAATAGAATCCTCATTTAATTATGTCTCATATATGAATATGAAAATAAGCATAATTTTTTTTATAATTCTCTAGAAATACCGAAATACTTTCGCGAAACAATGTATTCTTAACTATAAAAGAAAACATACCTTGAGTTGACATCGTCAAACATTCCAGTAGACTGTATGAAATACGGACAAATGACTGTCGTAAACACACCCTGCGCTCGGAGATGCTCAAGTTCCAATCGTAACGCTTCATCAAAACCAACCTGTACGATTCAACCGTAAAATGAAAAAAGTAATCCGCTTAAGTACACAATTACAAAATACATAATACTGAGCGCTACTCTGCTAATACTTACCGCTGCAAATTTACTGGAACAGTAATCTACCAACTTTGATATTCCAACATGGCCGGCAAGAGAGGCAATCGTTATGATATGTCCATGATCGTTTTTCAGCATTGCTGGTAGGAATGCTTTTGTCGTCTATAGTGGGTGTCGGAAGTAATACACGTAGAATAAAGTAGAGAATAAAACAGTTATTTCGATTTCAATTTCATTCTTGCATATTGTGTTCCTGGGTTGTTGTCCAAGGAAGCTTTTTGGTCACTCAGTTAAGAAGCTAAAACCCACACAATGATGTCCCATACAAAGAATCATTGAAATTCAAGTCATTCACTGCACAGTTTGTCATGACTTCTTGAATGCCGGTTCGCATTAGTTAGTAGCAGAATTGTAAAGGTTGTTCTTCCAAATATTGCGTTCAAAGTATCGACCAACCAACAAAGCTCAAACTCATAAACCATTTACTTACCCAGAAATGTGCCAGTACATTGACGCTAAAGGATCGCTCTATCAAATGATCGGGTGTATCTAAAAGGGCACGTCCAGAAACGACTCCGGCATTGTTAAATAACAAAGTTACCTATAAAAAATTGTACAATAGTTATTACAGCAACTATAATCTTTATAGACTTTTTCTAGATACTCAGTCCTTGCTATGGAGGAATAGTCTCATTTTACTCGTAGGGGAACCCTCGACGGGCATGTTGTATGAGCTGACGACTGTACCACAGGATCGCCCCTAATAGTTAATCTACCATGTTTAAATCCTTAGAACAAACTTAATACAACAACAAGTTCTTGGTTGCATTTTTGCATCTAGTGTTTTTTTTTAATTTCGAGGAGTTATCATCAAATGAATCTGTTCGTAAAACTGTATAATACTCAGACAAGCGATTGCGACAGTCTCATTACTTAACTGAATCAAGTGTGTGCTCTACTTCATATGTAACAAACAATGCCAACAATTTGTTAATCAACTTCGATGCGAACATACTTACATCGCCAATCTCTTCCTGTATAATTTTCGCATATTTGTACACCTCTTCCTTGTTAGAGATGTCCACTTTGTAACCTTTGCAGAGGCCTCCTAGAGATTGGATCAGCTTTACGGAGTCATCCAGCCCTGTACCGAGGTAGAATGTAGCATTTTAATATAAACAATAGATTTAGTTTTAATACAAACAAAAACTTCTGTAATGACTCAATGCATTGTCTTTAATTGCTGTAGTATAGACCGGGTTCATTGTTAAATGAACACCTAGAGCATGCCTTTAGTGAATAAATTACCTGTTTCATTGAATACTGCTCTTTCGTGGCCAGTAGATAAAAACTTTGAGTCAAAGGGCAAACCTCACATTCTCAAAGCGTAGCCATAAAGCAAGGTTAAGGATGCAAGGCAAACGAGAAATAAATAATAAGAATGGGGTGTGTGTTGTGTTCCTATGTGTGTTCTAGCGCAATTTTGCTTATCATAACTTGTAGGTGACCATATCTAATCGCCGCAGTGTGAAACGTGCAATAAGGTAGAAAGAAAGAAACTTTTAATTGGATATCAAATCGGTTTTTGCTAATATTGGAGATGAAGAATAAGTGAAAATGGGAATCGGTTTGTATGTCAAACAATATGTCAGACTATATAATTCGGTTTCAATGGGTTATGCTGTATTTTTATTGATCCCGATGATCTTGACCTAGTAATATAATAATATCCCGCTTCTTATGCTGATCAAGCATCTCCGCGTGCACTGGCTCGACGACCTTGGTCTGTTTTTTTTAAATTTTCTTTCGGTATTTTGCATCTTTGCTTGCGTCTTCTGCGCTCAAACCAGTTCCATACACTTTATCATTTTATTTGCTTCGCTCAACGTCCTCGGTCAACAGTTGCCAAAAGACATAATCATCAGTTTTATCGTAGCAGCATCCACATATATTACCTGCTGGCAAAACAACTGGTGTTAAAACAAAAGTGGAAAACGGAAAAAGTAAGAGTAAACATATAAGGTAGCATGTCTGTCTGTACATCGCCGACCTTGAATATCTTGCAGTCACTTGTGCTTTTACATCGCTGAGACAGCATCATATGTTCTCCGTGTTTTGTCAATGTCAACGTATTAAGCGTAAAGATATTCGTATTATCTTCTTCAGCTCGTATACATAGAAAATCTTCTACTTTTAATCTTAGCTTTTTGCTTATTGTTGCTTTGCAGAAATGATCTTGGTACTTTTAGGTGCGATAAACAAACCCTTAATATGAATTAATAATTTATAAATCGAAACAAAAATTGCAAAGAAATACAAAGTAAAGATTAAAAGCCAATTTTGTATTTATTTATTTATAAGCTTTTTTAAATTGTTCAAGACATCAAATAATCAGCTAGCAGTTAATTATTAAAATTTATGCTGACCCATCCGTATGTGTTATGTAAAGTTGTATATATCAAAAATTGTCTAATTTAAGGAATACAATTATATACACACGGTTTCATCATATTCAAACAGCTTAAACATATTCAACTCAAGACTCAAGACAATGACTTTTTAACCTTCAATCAAGAGTAGACGTATGTGCACACATCGTCAAGTGTGTAACTCATTGTGAAGCCGCATCGTAGGTAATCGAATCAATGGATTATTGAGAGCTTTCAGCCGCTAGTCATCCATTGTACTGCAAAGCAAGTTCGTTTGACCTTCAATAAAGTTAGGTGTACCATTAGAAACGCGATGCCAAATTACATCTTTATTTTCCGTAGGGCGTTGGGTATATATCCAATATAATCTACGGACAAGTACTGCTCACTCCTTCTGTACAAATCTGCGATGAAAAAATCACCTTTTGCTGCAACGATATTGAGTACTGTTGAACCAGTCATGGTCAAAAGTAACCGGTTTAATACACAGACTCTTCACGTCTCTCGTGTCAATGGCCATAAACACTGTCGAAGGTTTTTATTTTCGACACATTACACTTGCACGATAAGCAGACCAGTCATTGCAAGATTGCTTGATTTTAAACATACTGCATTGTGTCATCTCACTGTGTTAGGAAAATACGTCTGCCAGATGAACTAACAAGCACGATGTTGAAATCTTGATTTTTCCTTTTTTGTGCCAAACAACCATTTACGAGAATGCCATGTTTTGCACAACAAGTCTTCCATTTTTAATGATTCATTATGAAGCTAAGGCACTTTTCGCGTTCTTTTAAAAGCAAAAAAACCTCATACATGACATTCCGTCCTTTTGGAATGGCATCATACTCACAGCAACAGACAAGCGTAACTAAGCATAGCTTTTAAATGCACTTCTGCTTCTTAAATTGATTTTGTCGTATACATACCTTCTTGATTTATGTCCCACAGCACAACTTTGGCGCCAAGCTTAATGAGTCGAAGGGCTAGCAACCTTCCAAGGCCACCTCCACCGCCGGTTACTAATGCTATCTCTCCATTCAAGTCTTTCTTTGGCACGCCAAATATTTGATAGTAAAATGCCTGAAACAAAGGAACGAAAACCCTAATATATTGTAAGCTTGAAACACGCTACTGGTACACGAAAGAAAAAAGAAAAATCAAAACAAATAAAAACCATTCCCTCGATATTCACGGTCAATTGTTACCGCTAAGAAAAGCACACAATGACTGAAAGTAAAATGATTGTAAAGATGCATAACTTTATTGGTTAGCAGTGACCATGGTCATGACATTATTTGCTTTCCAATTACTACCTACCTACAGCACAGGCGGTTGCGTTGTTTGAATTGACATACGTGCTAGCAACAACCTCCAAATTCCCCAGTTTTCATTCAACACAGATTGAAACTGCAAACATTTCTCCCTTTGGCACTGTATTAATTTTACCTGCCTGTTTGCGTTTTTGAGATTGTGAGTGTATTGAACAACAAGCAAAACGCTCGTGCAAGACAAAACAAACTTACACAATTTTCAAATTTGTTAATTTTGTCCAAGGCTAATCGCATTGGCTAGGGATTTAGCTTTCTGGCAATATATTCAACAGGAACTTCAAGCGTCATTTGCGAGGAAATGGCAGACATTAAAGGCAAATGTGAGTCGGTACCCATTCATATATCGGCACCTCGATTTAGTTCCCCCGCCCATGATGGTGGGGTGTGTTGAGGTTCGTGTTGTTGAGTAAGTATACTCGGGTACTTCTCTCAATTTATAGAGAGAAGTTCGTTTTAATAATTACTGCTTGAAAATCATCTCGAAAAGTTTTTTCATCATCGCACACACCGCAACGCAATACACATGTTAATTGCTACGAATCTCGCATAATATCATTATCGTGAATGTTGCCTTGCTATGCCGGTGACTAGCAATCTTCGGAGGATGTGGGAAAAAATACCACCTGTTGTTTGTGAAGCTGATTTAATTTGATTTACATGTGGTCGCATCCACTAAAAGCTACGATCTGCTGAAGCTCAGAAAAAAGATTTACAATATTTTCAAAACTGTGTTATGCATTCAGTACTCGGAATATATTTTCATTGTATGCAGGCTTCAAGCTTGTCAATAAATTTGATTGCATTTAATCACAATAGTCCAATGCTTTTCTTCAGTATTAATTCGTTTCTCGTTCGTTTTAATTCGTTTCTCGTTAGGTGGTTTTGGTAGTGTTTAATAACATCTTCTAACATACTTCTGTTGACGTATTAAACTTAGTCTTTCAAATATGAGAGTCCGTCTTGTAATATGCAGGAAACAAGTCACATACAAATGATCCATATTATGATAACCAATTCACCAAAACGGCTAGATCTGCATTTAAAAGATCAATCGTATGATCGACTATTATGACTATTTTTACTGGCCCTGACCTTTTTTTAACAAATATATTCTAAAATTATATTTCTGTCTGAACCTATTTGAATTTGAAGAATTAACTGATTTACAAGCCATGCAATATTGTGCTACAATAGGTATAACCGCGCACAGCATTTCGATCGGAGCTGCCATGATATCAGTATGTGCACCCAAAGCATAAGCAAGAGCATGTTTGCACAATATCGCCTTTGCCATACCCAATACCTTAGATAGTCTGTAAAATGCAATGGCTCTGGGAGGAAAAAAATGTTGGCAGAGCTTTTGCACCGCAGTCGCTCCATCGGGTAGCTAGCTTTGAGCTGTGAAGGGTTACGTAACTGTAGGAAATGCGGCGGTGCAATGCTAGGTACATGAACTAGCTGCACTATGCAGCTTGATTGAGGTAACCGGTCTTCGGGTTGAATGAATCTTTGGGTTCTCGAATGTACGATTGTTACAACAAAAAATCAATCAGAATGTGTAAATGATACATTAAATACAAAAATCAAAATTTTCATCATTCCATCCAGTATAGTAATTGAAAATACTGTATTTTGTTCATTGTACTCCAACTCAAATGTTGTTTCGAAACCACTTTAAACAAGAATTAATTCCAACTACTCACCTGTAATATATATCCTAGCGATGTTAGCAGAAACACTATCACATCCATTATTGTTCGTCGAATAGACGGCTTATTCCGAGATGGATTAAGCTCGGTTTGGTCGAACGAGAAAGGTTTTCCTTTGGATGCTAACATTTTGTATTTTACCGTATGCGTGTCAAGTTCTTCAAATGCTTGCTGGTCTGCAAGCCACAATTTTTCACTTTCAACTTCCTCCAGACAAACGGAAGGAACGTAACGCAGCCCAAGAGGGGAAACTCGTTTCACACTACACTGGTACACGAACAATTTCACTCAATCACTTTTACTTCCTTCTGTTTTCTCACGTGTGTAATCTTTTCGGCGAGTACTGCAGGGCCTAAACGACTACTATTTCAACACAGGCATAACTGAAATCACATTCGCATGGGTGAGCTGTAGATGAAGATTAGTGTGAGCTATATGTATATATATAACATAAATTTTTGCACGATACTATATTACCGGTCTTGTAACAGTGCAGCACAATTGTTTTTAAGTTGCTTTTTATCATTCACTTAACCATAGACCATGCAAACAGCAGTAAACACAGCACCGAATATCAATAAAAGCAAAATCTAAGGATCTTGATAGAAAGATTAAATACCTCACTTAAGATATTATATGCTTCACCGGTGTCTTATAGCAGTCGTTTTTTCGTCTTCTTTGTACCCCAATTAACAGTATGATTCAATGCCTGACACAGCACCTACATTGTATGTTATGCGTTACCGTAGGTGCATAGTTACCAAGTACGCTGAATCTACCGAGACATGCTGCTCAGCTGGTGTGATATAATAATGTAATCTAACAAGCAAACGTGGTCGTACTCAAATGAAGGCACTTTATACGATTCACTTTCTAGCAGTTACTCTTCTTCTCAAATTCAGGCCAAAAATGCATAGACAATTTGAGGTTGCAATAGCTTTCGTGTGGTTGATGTATTTGTTGTTGCTTCGCAGCAATGTGTAATGTTACAAAAACGTTTAAATTTACTCGATCCAAAGATTATTGATGTTTTACTTACGGTGTCCTAATCGTATAATTCACATATGCTATATAATTTAAAAAAACATGATACACAAAAAAATACACGCGTTTCAACTTAAATGTAGCCCGCAGTCAAACACACGCCATCGTAATAATTATTTAAACACTCATCACTTTAGACACCCGCTTCATAACGATCACTCTACACTCTACAGCATGGAACGGCGCATGAAACAAAAAAGTTGTAAGGCGACAAGCAACGAACTTGCGCACTTTTCACGCATCCAGAATAAACCACACAACGCAACGTGAACGAAGCTCACCTATCACATTCGCCTTGCCAAAACGCGCGCTCGCTAGGGTCGCGATCAACGGACGATCAAACGTACACCACCACTCTACACCACGGTTGGCAAGCATCTATCGTGCCCCATCCGACTGGCAAGCATCTGGCCCCGAGGACGACGGCGGTAATTGAAGTTTGTAATAACTGTTACCGTTGCCGTGCCTAGCGTACTTGAGGTGCAAGCTTTTCGTGATACTCCTGCCCTGAGCCACAGTCGAGCGAACTGTTCCGTGTCTGGGCTACAACGATACACCAGGCTTGGATTATAGTTGCGTTCATTTCAACTCAACCAGCCTGTTTCGTTCGCCGCGGCACAAACAGCTCTGCTATCCCACTTTGTGCTGCATATCCCTGTCGCTCCTTTGCTGTTGCTTTCTGTTTCGTTGGTTTTCCATGCAAGTGCTTCTTCATTCGCTTCTTTACTCCCATCTTTATAATGTATGTTATGCTCAGCTGATGTCGGAGCTGTATCTCTCTTTTTATGCTGCTTTGCAGGGGTTTTGAGGGATTCTCATAATTTTGGAACATTTTTTAGGCTCTTTCATGAGGGAAGTGAACTTTATGTGAACTTTATGAGAATTGGACTTTACGGCACCTTTTTTGAACTATCATTTCGGAAATTCCTATTGGATTCACCTAATAATCACTTCTCGTAAGAAAGAGCCAAGAAAGTATCCTTAAGTTATGAAAACCCTCGAGAAACCCTGTATTGGAGAGCCATGAGACTGTTATTGAGCATTCGCGATAGTTTACGTACCCAGTAGAGTGCGTACAAGGACGTAGATGCTTTGCATCTAACCGTTCTGTTTTGGTTGCTTTTAGCCTTTGTATGTCACAATGCAAGTTTGTAAAAATATACCTTCATTCTGCAAAATGTTATCACATTCATCTAATCATTAAAACTCTGTAGTTGGTCATTTTCAACACTTTTTTAAGATATCGATAAGATCGAGAATGTTAATTTCCAACAACAATCTCTTTCCAAATATTCTTGAAAAAAGAAAGAATATAAATGGTTCTTCTATGTTATCTAATGCAAGTCGTCTCTAGTTCTGTATACAATGGTACTAATTTCATTATGCCGGATATACATTTTCGCATTGCATAAGACGTTGTAGTGCAATATGCAGTCGTCAGATAAGAATTGATGGATGGCTTCAACGGGTGTTTCACGTTTGATTATCAAATTAAGGTGTTTTGATTTCTTGATGTTATTTAATACCTCTCGTCATATACGCGAAAGGGGCGTATTGCGCTGCGTTTTCTGCCTTTATTTCATACTACGCTGTGGTAGTCATAGCGTTTCACGCAACATCACAATGCTATGTTCGATTGTATGCTTGTTGAGCAAAACTATGTTAAGCTGCTGTGCCGTCCCGGATGCGATCAAGCTAACCTGAGGCAAATATTTATCACGATAAACAATTTGTACACAACATCACTGTATGCAAAATACGCCAACATTCTGAAGAAGAAAAAAAAACTTTCAAATATTTGCACACCACTCAGTCCCGAATCGTGGTTTATTTTCTATCGTTTGATGCTAATGTTTGTTGAATTCTTGTCGAAAAATGCTGTGCCCGTCATTGTACGACCATTGTGTGAAGCCGGAGCTTTGCCTTTTATCACGATCGAACTGTAGAACCGCATTACATACCTGCCTCATCGGGTACCTATGATCCCGTTGGTAAAGGTAGCACAAAAATGCCATGAAATGAAAACGAAAGCAAACACTTTCTCACAATCTACGGGCTGAAACGTTCGTCACAGCCGTTTTGCGACAGTGTGAACGGTGCCGGCACGGTACCGTTAGCGTGCCATGACTAGCAGTAGACGAATATCAAAACACACACAAACTCTCGGTTTGACTGTTCGAATCGTACTGCGCATGATTGCAGTGTTGTCCGGCAAAAAAGGATGCTCTGTCTGTCAAACACCTTGATGGCATTGATGCGTTTTACGAAGGTTGCTTGCTGTTATGTGTTGCTTTCTCACATTGATGGTCAAGTTGTTAGCCCTGATCAAATTTGAAGCGGAAGGTAACCGTTATTTGTTGATAGTGCAGCAAGTACAATTGTTATGCTCTCAAATAAAAGCGAAAAAGCACTAAAAATCAACCACCCATATTTGGACAGTAAATTCTAATGACATTGATCTGCGGTAAAATATGACATTGAAAGTCCCTGAACCGATGCGTACCGCAAACAACAAGCACTCTAAGGTGGCTACCCAACCTATACCTATACCCTATACCCTATACCCAACAGACAGTAATAATAATAAAAAAAAACAGTAGAAAACTGCAATCACTCGTTCGTGGTTGTGACTACGATGCCTTTCATTACAACCAAAGGTCTGAGTACATAACCTTCTCCGAGGCTTCGGGCTGTGGTCTCACTCGTCATTCAAATTCCACTCTTTACTCAAGTAATCTTTCAAAACACGCCAAACGGCCGCTGATCACATACGGCTTTCTTACCACCACACCGACGGGCACCGACCGCACAGGCACATGCAGAAACGCACCTGCACGAGAATCGCCATTAGGGAAAGGAGGTCAATTTCATTATGACTACGGTGCGATGCCAACAGGTTTGTGCGATTGGATGCGTGGTACTGTGTTCGTGAGACGTCTTCAAATGCTCACGCTGGCGACGATACGGCTGTATTCAAACGAGGAGTGGCCGAAACAAGCGACGTGAAGATACATCTAAATTGCCCGACTAATCATTACGAATCATAATTGCAGTTGCCAAATGCGGTAACCTTCTTTCTTACCATATGTTTCGGACTCGCTGAGGTACACGTATTGAAACAAACTTTGTTAATCGCACATATTGCTAAGTAAATCTGAGGCACAAATATTTCCCTGTGTGAATTTTATGCTTTAATTACTGGTTTACTTACTTTATGCAGAACCAAATAAGAAAAAATTCTCCGAAAAAATTTTCAAACGATAGAAAATCGCTCGTCCTTTTTTGCTTCATAATATATTTAAAATACGAATTTATTTATAAACATACTTTGTTATACAAAAATAATCGAGAAATATGTGAGCTCTAGCTCAAAATCATATCATTTTATTTTTAAATTAGTGAATAAATATTATGTGGTTACTATAGAAATAAATAGCTTTTACTGTTTGATACTATCTATGCGCATCTTTTGCCATATGCTTCAGTTCAACTCTCTAACCTCGTTTTGTGCCTCGGATAGCTGTGGAAACTCATCCAATATATTGAATTTACTTTTGGATTTGAAAGTCAGCACAGTTATGGTTCTTCCTGATGGTAGAGTAATAATCAAAGACTGGTGTCCGTGTCCATCAATCATATCATTCTTAGTGTAATACACATCGCTGGTAAAGATAAACGATTACACAGTTAGCATATAATTCCGTTCAACAATTAATCGGAGTAAAATATGTGCTTACCCTGTCTGGAAGGATATATTTTCCGTTGCGTACTGCGAGAGTGTGTCGATGGCTCTATTTGCACTATCCAGATACGCCCCGAACAGTCCAGAGAACCATTGCTCAACGCGGGGCCACACCATCCGGCCGATAGGTGTCAGTATGACCTGTAGAACGGGAACCATAGTGTCGTACCGTACCAAAGATTTTGCATTATCCTCCCGGGGTTCGATCAGCCCTGTCGTTGCCGAACTATCTTCGCTAGTGTTTATTCCGGTTAAATAATCCCACAATGGGAGTCCGTTGGCACAAGGCATGCCTAATAGCAGCAACACAGCGCTAGCACCAATAATCATGTTATAATGCTAAAATAAACACGGTTCGATATTAATATATTCTGTTTATAGTTTCGGAATAAAATCACGTATAAGTACCATCTTCACAATGCTCACTGAAATATCCACTATCTTGTTGATACTTTCGCGATCAGAACACAACTGAAGTTGGCGAAGGTTGTTAATTTTCCTTTTCTGTTAGAAGTGAAAGAGAAAGGTAGGAAATATTGAAAAGAAGAGTGATCAGTAGAAATGTCATTAGAGAACTGGTTTTACCTGTCTTTTAAAGATTCTGTCCTCGAAGTAGATTACAATGCACTTTGGCAAAAGTGAAACGGTTAGGTAAAGGGAAAATAATGTATATTTTGGTATGTTGTTGAACATTTTCGTGGACAATGTTTCATTTTCCTTAATTTAATTGACAAATGTTTATTACTTGCATTAAACCCACAAATGGATGTTTGCCTAAGCATATTCGCATTTTAATTGTAAAAAGACTTTTGGAAAAAAATCAATTAGAATTCAGGATATTTTTCGAAAAAAAAATTAAAATTTGAAAAATTTGCTTGCAACTCATGGATAAAATAATATTTCCATTGAGAATTAAATGATAATCATTTTGATTTTCTGCTTGATTGTTGTTACTTGTGTCTTAGTTAAAGAAATCAAAATTATTTAACCAACAAATTATAGTTTGACACGCCTGCTTTGATGCGTAGCCCCGTGCGTAGCTACATTCATGAATAACCATCGTAACAGTTTCACTTACAAAACAAAAGCACTCGTGAGTGCCTATCTCATAAATCGGTTAATAATGAATTTTCAACATTTTTGGAATCGACTAGTGCAAACTTACAATTTTGTTATATTTTTGCAAACAATTCTTCTGATCAGAGGTCAATAATGTACAACCATGACCTGCCGAACATTAAAATATACTGCCAAATCGTTCTTATACTGTTTTCGATTTCCAATATTGACAGCATTATTCAACGCATACGAAAGGTTTGTCAACAGCTGTTATATATGCGTGCTGTTTTTAAAACTTTTGGCAAGCATGGAATAACATAGGCAACTGACCCGGAATGTAGTGTATGAGAAATTAAAAAAAGCTACAAAGTAGATCTTCAAAATCCTTCATAATGTGGGGCTGTAAAAGGAAAGATGTAAACACCTCTTGGCAACAGAGAATATACGAACGAGCGTTATTCCGGATGCAGAAACACCGTTTGACCAGGAATGCTGATTCAACATCTTAGGCAGTTAAGACTTTGAGCGGAGTCTTTGTACCAAAACATCGGTTATAAGGCCTGATGCTTGAAAATGAATGTATATATCAAATTAAAAATCTTTGGTGTATACATTTCTTGAGTCAGCTGAATTATTCAAAACAAATTGAATGTTCCCTTGTTTCAAAAATGTAATATGTAGAAAAGAATCTTATTGAATAAATTAACAAAATTGGAGAGTGAAATTGTCTCGGAATTGTAATTAACAAAAAGATACAAAAAGACAAATAATATTTTAAAAAACGATTCCAATCTTATGAATTCTTTCTTCTATTAAATTTTAGATCGGTTTCTCTGGAGCTTTTCGGAGGGTCAGGAGGATTTTCAATGATTACTTTTGAAATATTTAAATTATTGCTAAAACAAACTTAATAATGCTCAGTAAGCACTTTATGGAGAATCGTTTTTGAAGTTAAAAAGTCTTAATATTGATAGTATTCAACAATAGTAATAACGTTTGCAATTAGTAATAACGTTTGCAATAGTCTATAGAATAACGTTTGCAATTTTACTTTTTCAGACCATTTCGAAAAAGATAGAATAACTGTTGGAGGTAAATTAATATTTGAAATCAAATGAACCTTTATTATTGTTTTACGGAGATTACTGTTATCTGTAAAATTAATACTTTTCCATTTTTAGACCATTTCAGTAACCTTGTCAAAATTCAAATATTAACTCCTGCAGTCCTGTACCATTGTTCCTTCTTCGTGCCACCCTCGCGCAGGCGCAGATATCGCGGCAACGCGTTGTTTTCATATTATGGATGCGGCGTTCTTGAATACCCCTCCCGTCCACCTTTTTTAGTCCACTAAGCAAATTCGATGCATTCTCACCATCTCTCAACAAAAACGAAAACGTACGACACGAGAGGGTTCTGTAAAATTTCGTTCGCGACGGGGGTACATAGTGACATGTGTGTCGTAGCATATTAGAAGCGTTTCATTAATGTTGGGGTGCGAATGTGTGACGACTGTGACACGGTGGCTTTTTATCTAGGTACCTCAGAAGTCTTATGAAAACGCGTAAAATAAAGTGTATATATAAATATTGAAATTTGCAAAATGTGTTTTTTATCGACGTGTGTAAATAAGTTCACTTCAACCACGCGGTTGGCGATGCATTTTGAAGCGTGACAATTTGCAATTAATAGAAAATAAACTAAATAAGGCAAAATACAACACTTGCAAATCGACGACCGCAGGAATTTAAATTTTATTAATCAAAATATTTCAATTATTTGTGAGCAATGGTGTGATTACTCTGTGAAACCCCGTCGTGATAAGTGATGCATCGTATTACTCTGTTCGTTCTTGCATTCATGAAACTGAATTGTTATCAAAAGTACCAGAATGTATTTCACATCTGGCAAAGTCATTGTGCAAGCTACTTGCCACATGAATATCGATTCGTAAAACGGATGACACCGAATTGATTTTTGTTTCTAGTTCTTTGTGCTGGTCTATTGAGTAGCTGTGCTTTGAGAGACCATTCGATTGTGATAAAGAAAACAAAATTAGCTATGATCATAATTAAGTGTACGAATCAAATGATAAGATTTTTTTTTATGTGGTTTATAGTGAAAATGGTATTATAATGTGTTCTAGTGAGATAAAGCTAATGTGTCAATGATCCAACTTTAAAAACCACTTCCATCTGTCCCTGTTACACAAGTGGTAACGGAAACCAACCCCATGAATTTGCAGTACGAATTAATGAAAAAAAGAAACATGTTCATGTTTAATGGCAGACGGGACGGACGAACGAAAAGTGGAAGAAAATTCATCAATATCGCACTGTCTGACAGTAGAGAAGACTGAAAAGAAAAACACAGCACTCACACACACACACACACACACACACACACACACACACACACACACACACACACACACACACACACACACACACACAAAGGGAAACTTCAGATCAAGGGTATATTTTCCAACAGTTTCTGTGTGTTGGTGATTTATTTTCAAACCTAAATGCCGCCATCGACTTATGTGTTTGGGGGTGTCTGCTTTCTACATGTCCTCATTTCACCCATATTACAGGAAATGTTGGGACACGTACACATTTGTGTTCTGCGTTCTGATGCAGAAATATCAATATATTTGCGTAAAGAATGTCCGAGGGTTCGATTTATGCGGTTAAAAGGGCATATGCGTAAAAGAACGAGTTAACGGTGTTCCTAACTCTTCTCGAAATGTATGTTTATGTAGTATTGAGGGTGTTTTTTATAAATATATATTTGCTTGAGAAAGAGAAGTTTTTGTTTTATTTGTGATTTAGTAATAATGGCCAACTTATGCAACAGTCAAAATTTCATTAATTTGTTATTTTTAACTAAAGCAATTGTCTGCCTCTATATGGATTATTTTTTACCATGTTAAAGGAAAAAAGCACAAAATGCTTTTTGTATTGAAGCTAATCGCCAAATTATCTCATTAATTTTGCAATATTTTAATTACTGACTAACTTGCAGTAATTATTTGTTGAAAGATCTATCTCTTCACGATTATGTTACGTGATGCTGTATCATTTTTAGCCACCAGATTCTGATAGCTGTTAATGAACAGTTTTTGAACGGGAGCTCCAACATTTTAGCTATTTATAATGCGGAAAGCTCTTCCCAGCAAAACCACAGTGAGTTCATTTCTATGGCTCCTTCTGAAATAATTTATTTCACATCACATTTTTCTTCGACGTATGTAGAATGACCTTATGAATAGTCGCTGTTCATAATACCTTGATATGTCTGCTTTTTATATGAAATTTTGATGCCGGTTACTATCGTACACATCTTACCCATTCTTCTATCAGGTTTTTGTTTTTTTATAGACAACCACAAGTACTACAAGATTCTCTCTTGATTAGTGAAGAACTTGTTTGTTTCAAAATTTGACAACAATAATTTATTCAACGCCACGCTATTTTCAAACCAAGTTAAACTTTTTTTTTAAATCGAAAATTTTTTAAACTGAATATATTCTGATTGGTGATCAAGAAAGGCATACATATGAAATAAATCCCTGTCTATTAAATCTCGCCCGGTCCATCGTCTCACTTACAGACCCGAGGTCACCAAGATGGACAAATTCAGTTGACTCTTTCTTTTGAAACAAACAGTCTAGCAAAACATTTCCTACCTTCGCAGAACGCGCAAACACAGTGATCAGTGGTCAAGACACTGATGAGGTGCTATATTTAGAGTAGCTTCATGTTTATAGTATAAAAATAAAAGGTGTTCTTTCATACGTGATTTCCTTTCGCAATGTACTCGCCAACATATTATCAACCTTTGAAATTTAATGATACTTATCCCTAATTTCGAACAATATCCCAATGCATTTTTAATAACTATTGAAACTAATTTTTGGTAACATGTTATTTATTTGTTCTCATGGGTAAAGCTTAAGCAAACAAAAAAATTCAACCATTGGCGAAGCCACATCGTTCGGTGCAGTTATATAGTTTTCATAAAAAGTGATAAACAACAAGACATTTTGGATTTTTTACAAGCACCGAATTTGTGCTAATGTGATGCTAATTTGTTTAAATTAATAAGCGTAATAACTACATATTACTTTTTTTATATAGATATGTAAAATAAACAAACATCATGAGCAAAAAGTGTATGAGTTATTAAATAATCAACAGTAAATACAGTGATTAATTTTATTGTGTCGTGTTTTCGTGTACATACTTAACATCTATAGAGTAGTTTCTGTACATAATGACCGCAGTTGTCATGGCGTCGGACGGAAGCTATGATCCAGGTAAGAATTGTGATCAATAAGAAAATCATTGTATAAAAATAACAATTATTAAAGATTGATTCATAAAACCTGATTACAGTTCAATTGAATTGTACGCCGATTATTCCTTACAATAGATATAACATAGATTTTTTATGTGAAGCAATTTGCTTATACTTTCGCACCCTTGGTCAAATTGTTCTACATTTGTATATTTGTAAATTAGGAACTTTAAAAAAACATAAAATAGGCCGCTTGCAGTTTATACACGCACCTATGATGCCTTCATGTGTGTGTCATTTGATAAATGACGTCAATGACCATAGCATTTGATCTGTTCGATGCACATAGCAGCTCGACAGGAATCAGCAAGAACAATCTTGTTGAATGTTTTGTCCTTATCATTGCTTCCTTTCGGATCCCTTTGCTACAAGAAATGAGATGTTTATGTACTATTGATTTTTTTAAAACTGAAAACTATACAAAGTACTGATTCCAAGCATCTTTTAATTTACCTTACACATAAAAAACAAGTTCTTATAGAAAAAAATAATAATAAAAGCTACGAATTTTATTCATAGTTTTCATTGTATTTTCATATACTTTACAGTAATTTCTAAGTTGATTACATCGCTCAAAGAAGCAGAAAGCTTGTCAGATGAGAAGGATCTTGGGTTCTTGCAAAATTTGCTGCAGTCGAAGGAACTCAATGCACTTGTTAACGTACATAGCAAGGTGGCCAAAATTAACAAGGATGACAGAATAGCACCGTTGCTCTCTGCGTCCGTGCAGGTTTGTAGGCGAACTGTTGGATTTTATGTTAGAGTTACTGCTATTACCTGAATTATGTATTCTATCATCAACCATAGATTCTGATGGAAGTACTGGAGCTGCTGGCTCCGAGATGCCATATTTCTCCACTTTGCAAAGAGGTATTCCATCTACTTCAAACACCGCATTTGCAGGTAAGTAATTTGCAGCATTAAAAGCTTCTTGTTTTTAATCCTAGTTCTGTACATAAATACACATGCAAGACATATAATAATAATGCAGAAAACGAGGAACTGTAACATAGCGTTTGAAAGCTGTAACCATGTTTTACCCTGAACTTTTAAAATCTATGCCAAAAATACTAATCAGAGGTTTGTAATTTTGATGATTCGTCATCAGAGATAAACATTATTTACATTGAATTACTTGTACATCCATTTATTTATTTGTTTATTTATTTACTTATAAAATTGAAAAAATACACCTTTTTAACAGAGATGAAAATCTACCACGCTCAACATTCGAACAAAGAGAAATTTTGTCATTTTTTCCATCATTGCGAATTTCTGACATTCTCAAAACTACGAAAGCTCTCTCCATGATAAATAGCAATTGATAGATTTGTGGAGAAAGTCTTCTGCTTCAATTTACTTGATCTAACAGTTGAAAAAGGATATCGCGCAATTATTGACCCAACACTTCTACATGAATTGTCACTTTGCAAAAAAAAAACTTATTTCGAAAGCAATATAGTTGAAAGTATCGTAAAATTGAGCATATGACATTAAATATGGATTTAAGGGATATGACATTCCAATTTTGACACAATGAAGACTGCAAATTACACTTACCATGTGCATAAAAGCAATTGCTTTCTAATGTTCTATCTTATTTTAATTTATTTCCAAAGAGTATTCTTTTCGCTCATGATGCGATCGCGCAAAAAGATTTCTATCCACATCTTCCGGATATCCCTGTGGAAGTTGACGAAGACGAAGAAACTATCAAAATCGTACAACTTGTGAAAAGTAATGAACCTCTGGTAAGTTTTCTAATTACAGTGTACCTTGTTTTCCCGTTTATTACAAATTATATAGAATGTTGCATTTATCTACACTCAGCAAGAAAATTAGCAGTCAATTTGTAGTAATGTTTTATAACGAGTATTCCAAAGTAAAGGTTTTGTTGTAATTGCAAGCTGCTTTTTTTAGATTGGACATAACATTTACATTTAATACTTTGTTGGTTATTATACTTATACAGTTATGGTGCTAGTGTTTCGTCGGTTTCATACTTAAGTAACTTAGTTGTTTAGCAAAGCGACGTTATACGTTTGTTCCTAATTATCACTGGTTTGGCATAGTACATTTCATATTGTTTGATTTTCCCATTGACATGTCATTTTTATTTTCCAAGTTGTATTCAACAACAAGAAATACCATCATCGTCTGCTCTTATGCTAGGGCACTAAATGAGACAACATTCATGCCATGTAAAATAAGCATTCTTTACCGTACCATCCTTATTCCAATTCGTTAAATAGTAGCTGTCTTAGCGCATTGACACTTAGTCAAATGATGTTTGCCCTTTTACTTGACTCGAGTTTTCTCACGATTATGTACATTTGCATGTTGCAACAAAAGACTTAGAATCAGTTCCCTTTTGTGTGTTGAGTGAAGTGTTGTGCACTTTATGAATGTATGCAGTATGGCACACAACTTGGTACTAGCAACTCCAATCAGTTGTTAAAGTATTTTTGTTTCCGGAGTTTTCAACATATGTTAAATAAATGGAACTCGAGAAACAGTCATAAAAGAGATTGTAATAGAAATACCTCACCACTATTTTACTATGAGTACATACATTTTACGTGTCCCTGTGCCTAAGAGCTACTAAATGTACTGCTATAGCCATCAATAGATCCAACCCCATAATTTATGTTGTTTAAAACAATGTTTTGCCATGTTAAGTTACTGCATGCCGCTATACGTTACCCTTGTTTACATGCATCAAACATGCATGTTGCATGATAGATCCTTAATAAATCGGAGCACATTCACTATAACACAATATAAAAGTCCATACATTTATCATACCTCCATCGAGCCTGTACATGGGTTTTTCAATTTATTTTTGCATTATTCTCAATGATATTATAAATTAAACTATTCAGTTTGCTTTGTAGCACACCATACTTCATTATTGTTGTGTAATCGGTATGTTTCACTACCCTGCGTTTGCACAATATCAGTAAAAAACAAAACTCGATAATTTATTAACATCGCGATCGATTAAATATCGCGACCTGCGGCTTCCATTATACGAGCAACAATCGTATACGGCATCAGGTCGTTGTCCGCATCTCTGTTGCGGTTGTATGATCATTTCTATAGACTTATTCTTTACGCCGTCTTATACATTTTCAATTCTATTAGAACAGCATTTCACACAGTAGTGATAAATTGCGATAAAATAATTTAAAAAAAAAAGAATTACACAAAATTTTTACACACAATATATTCGACACTCATTTTTTACTGCATTCAGTGTGCTGGAGCACAAAGTGCGGAACCAATCGTTGTAAGTATTTGTTGTTAAATTTAAGTAATTTGTTTTCTCAATTATGAACATGCTTTGACGAAACCTATCAAGTGGGAATCCATCGGCGGGAATGGATTTTTTTTAAACGGCCATTTTATTATTTATGAATGTTATTGTTTCTTAGCGGTTTCGATACTTTTGTACTCGATGCATCTTAAGTAGCGAAACTTGACTGTTTATTACAGATAATTTGCGATGGAGGTAAACGATAAAGTACTATCTCGATTATCACTATATCGTTGCTCAGAGGTCACTTTAATTATGTACGCTAATTGATCAGCTAGTTTACTTACATTGTTTAGCTTTTTACATTCGTTTTCTTATATTCTATAATATTTCTATCATCAACGCGTTCAGCAACCTAGCTGGACATTCATTAAATCCAGTTAAATAAATGAAATTAAAACAAACAAAACATTTTAGTTATGCTGACCACTTCAGTAACGGGGTCACTAAATACATGCTGTTTCTGCTCTACATTTCAGGGCGCTACTATTAAAACAGACGAGGAGACGGGCAAAATCATTATCGCAAGGATCATGCACGGTGGAGCGGCAGATCGTTCGGGCCTTATTCACGTTGGCGATGAGGTGATTGAAGTGAATAACATTAACGTCGAGGGTAAAACACCAAGCGATGTTCTATCAATTCTGGTAAGTGGGAAGAAAACGTAATCGGGAACATCCAGATGATTAGTCACACTTTAATGTATCTATATACCAACGGTATCTGGCCGTGCTTTAAATGTTCGAACAGCAAAACTCGGAAGGTACGATCACATTCAAGCTTGTACCATCGGATGGTAAGCTGGACCAACGTGAAAGTAAAGTGCGGGTGAAGGCGTACTTTGACTACGAACCTGAAAACGATCCCTACATCCCTTGCAAAGAAGCTGGCCTAGGATTCCAGCGCGGTGATATCCTGCATATTGTATCTCAGGTGAGTATTGGCACCGAGTATTTCGAAAAAAAATAAAGAAAAATGGGTTAAACCATGATTTGTATCGGTGACATGCTTTTCACGTGGCAGGATGATTCCTACTGGTGGCAAGCGCGCAAGGAAGGTGAAAAGACAACACGCGCCGGATTGATACCAAGTCGAGCACTGCAGGAGCGTCGCATCCTGCATGAACGAACTCAAAAGGAACCGAACGGCGATGCAAAAAGTGAGCAAACAGTAGTATAAGCGTTTGAAAAAGTAACCCAAGTGCATGCACGACACTATTCTGTGTATCACACTTGACCATAACACCCATTATGTACTCAAACATGTCATTTCGCTCTTGTTTACCCCTCATCGTGTTGTTGCCATATCATCCATTTTTGCTCCTTTGTGCCTTCATCGCCCGCATTGCTACAACTAACTGCTCCAACGCCTCTGTGTTACGCGTAGAAGGTTCATGTGCCTCCATCTGCTCTACTCCACCCGGTTCACCAAATCCAAACCATCCTTGTGGTGGACCAAAGACTAAAAAGATTATGTATGATACAGCTGAGAACGATGATTTTGATCGAGAAATGATCGCCACTTACGAGGAGGTAGCAAAGCTGTACCCGTGTCCCGGTGTCTTTCGACCCATCGTCTTAATCGGTGCACCCGGCGTGGGTCGAAACGAGCTGAAGCGTCGACTGGTGGCCCGAGATCCAGAAAAATACAAAAGTCCAGTTCCATGTGAGTGTTATTATACCAGTTAACTACGCTTCAAAGTAGGTACTAGCACTAATTTATGGTGTAAATGTTTTAATCCACTCTCTTGCAGACACCACGCGGCCTATGCGCCCCGGAGAGGTTGCCGGAAGGGAGTATCTGTTCGTGACAAGGGAAAAAATGGAAGCGGATATTGCGGCCAGCAAGTTTATTGAACATGGCGAGTACAAAGGACATCTGTACGGTACGGCGGCCGATAGTGTGAAAAGCATCGTAAATGCTAGCTGCGTCTGTGTCCTTGGACCGCACTATCAAGCGCTGAAATCATTACGGACAGCTCAACTAAAGCCATACATTGTACATATTAGACCACCGGCGTTTGAGGAGTTGAAAAAATCTCGTACGAAAGCTCGGGCACGCTCCACGTTCGATGAAAACAATTCACGAGGTTTTACGGTAAGCAGCTATAATTACAACGCTTGAGCGAATGGGGACATGAACGATTTAGCGCAATGTGGTTGTTTTTTACAGGACGAAGAATTTATGGAAATGATCAAATCGGATGAGCGCATCAATTTTCATTACGGCCACTTCTGTGACGAGGAGATCGTGAACGATGATCTTTCTGAGGCGTTCGAAAAGTTGGTAAATTTTGCCAACAAATGCGAAACCGAGCCCCTCTGGGCACCCGCCAGTTGGGTGCAGTAGGAAAGCGTTGGCTCACATCGGTATGATTAAACTTAAATTGTTGGAAATTGTTCATCCTGGTTCATACCAGTTTTATCTAATTTAGTTTTGTTAAGTTCATTGCTCGCAAAATTTTGTTTTGTATCTAAAGTTCATTGTCCATTTAACAGCATTGATTGATCATTAATTTTGCCTTATCAAGTTTGAAATTATATCCATTTTGTTATCAGCATTATGATTTTTGTTATAATATTGTTTACACATAATAAACGATTGATTGTGAACACTTTGTGCAGACATTAGTTTGATTTTTTTTGTTTACCTTTGATTTCGGCACGTTGAAAGGGCGAACAATTTGAAATAGGATGTTAAAATGTTATTCTGAGGTGCTTTACTATGGGATAGTTGTACAAACGCCAAACAACAAAGTGTGGGGGAAAGAAACAGCACTATCCTATTATTACTTGACGGAGGTTTATAAATTGGCTTATTAAAAAGTAATACTATTTAACAAAAAAAAAACAAGACGTAATGATAAAAAGCCAGGAATTGTGTTGTATTGTGTGTGTGTGTGTGTGTGTGTGTGTGTGTGTGTGTGTGTGTGTGTGTGTGTGTGTGTGTGTGTGTGTGTGTGTGTGTGTGTGTGTGTGTGTGTGTGTGTGTGTGTGTGTGTGTGTGTGTGTGTGTGTGTGTGTGTGTGTGTGTGTGTGTGTGTGTGTGTGTGTGTGTGTGTGTGTGTGTGAGTGTGTTAGAGGATATGAATTGTTTGCTACAAGTTTTGCGGTGCGGCACAGATGGTGCTGTTTGTTTCTCTATGTTCGATTTGAATTAGTTTGTTTAAGTAAGCTAACATGAAAGTGGGCAGAAACGAAAAAGAAGTAGACCCGAGCACAATAGAAATCGCCATAGATAAAGGGCGTGAAAGAGCTTATTTAATCTATTTGATTAATAATACGTTTTTGCACGTTGTAGTAATTTAATTGAAGCCAATCACTGCCTACATGTAAAGGCCGAGGCATGCGTCAAGCAGTAGCATAAAGTCCCAAGTGTTTTATAATCGTTGTGTAATTTGTGTAGCCAACCGATTAGTAGATGATCATATAAAACAGCAAGCAAAAAGATTAGCTAGATGATGGAATCTTTTTATTAGTCATTGTAATTTTTGGTGTATTATGAATTTTAGTTCTACCAGTTGTTTAAAAGGGGTTTGTTTGATTCATTGCACATACTTCCGGACATAGTGCATGCTTAAATGAATTAAACATACCACAAAATAACCAAAGCACAACATACCCATCATAAAGTTAATCATTTATGTTACTTACTACCTTCTGCAGGTTCTCTCGGTAGGTTCAGCTTTTTTTACTAAAACATATTTGTACCCCAAAACAACTCTTGTACCTACAAAAATGCTAAAACTCAGCCCAATACAAAAATTAAATACCTTATGCAAAAAAATTATCCCCCAAATGGCCTACATTCGAGCCAACATCTTTGCAGATGCATCTTCTTAACAGATAAAACAGACGATTTGAGCCGCTAAACGTTCTAAAGTTTACAGTTGCCCATATATTTAAAGAAGCATTTAACGAATTTCAATATAAAAGCCCGTATTTTCCGACACATTTTATAACTAACAGTTGTACAAAATATTGTAATTGATAGAAATTGCAGTTTACCTTCATAGGCTAACCCTTATTATTGCCAGCAAAACAAAAGAAGCTTATTCAACAAATTCAAACTACTTTTGAACAACTACGGCGGGGCATGGAAGCAAGGAACAAACCATTTTCAAGCCAGTAACCAAACCAGTCTTTCCCTAGTGTCGAAGTAATCATTCACATAAGGATACCTATCCACCCAGTATTGTACAGCAAACACGAAATAAAACAAATCAAATGAAATCATGCGAACCGTACCACAGGAAGTGTAGATGCAAATTGAAAGCCACAATCAAATCACTCGACACATAAAAGCCGGTCTGGAATAATACCCTTGCTATTTAATGAATGCACCGAAACCCCTTGCCAACGCCCGTAAAATGTTTGTAAAAAAATGTGTCCAAGTGCGTAATGCATATTCTAAAATTATATCTATAAAAAACTCAAAACCTTCTCCCTATTTTCTCTGCTTAATAAGACGACTACATTCATAGCGTTATCATGAGCTAGTTGTAAAATCCTCCAAATACTTGTGGTACAAATTTAATAGAGCAAATCCCTTTGGATTTGTTCAGCAAATGTTCCCTAACAATTCACACATTGGTTTGCGTTCCTGATGGTAAAACGTGAGAGAATGTTGTGCAGCTACAATGTTAATAATAAACGGGACAATACCACTTGTAGCCCCAGAAGAGCCTGGACAGCACATAACACTTAAGGCTTAACAATATGTTGATTCAATCAAACGTGGATACAAACATATGACGATGCGCCAAACGACCATGACTAAAATTCAAAAATTCAAAGCAAAAAAAAATGAAATGAATTTACACTAGTTGATTTATTCACCTGAGAGAACCTTTAGTTGTTAAAGAGCAGGATGAGAAGTAATTGTAAAAAGATGTTAATTCGTTCAAATCTCCTTAAATAAACCGAAAGCCATTGAAAGCAACAGCGACAACCACCTTGATAAACACCTTTGTGACAAAAGATTTATTTTTATTTCATAGTTCATGCGATAATAGATAGTTTTGGATGAGTGGATCGTACTAACAATTTTGGGCTAATCTCACAATTCCATGTAGCCAAAGACACAATCGGTTGCGGATCCTGTACTTGGAATGAATAACCTTACACAATGTCGGTAAACGTTGATACAAAATCGGAAAGTTCGTCATTGCAGTATGTATCCACAACACAGCATACACACGCGAAAACACGCAAACAAAAGGGCACGTAATAACGTAAAAGAAGTGATGTTGTTTGTTGATTAGTTTTAGATGCCTACAATTGGTGCAAACGATACAACCAAGCCAATCATATAGTGTTAAGGTAAACGGATGCAACAATATCCCACTCAATATAGCCATGTATAGCAAATATAAAATTTTGAGATTTAACACAATTGTTTGTTTGTGTTTTATTGTGTTGGTTTCTCGTTGTGCTTCGCAAGATTACGCATGATGAAGTATGAATGTAGCGTTCAATTGTTTCTTTTTTTAGATTATTTCTCCAACGGTCGGATTTTCAAACGTACATAATGCCAAAATTGTCCACCTAAGTTAAGATTAACTTTCTCGAATTATTTGCGGTTTATAGTCGGGTTTAACTGCCTTCGCAAGGCTTTCAGCGTAAAGTGGCAAACGCTGCGTCATTTGGAATCCCCAGAAGTCTTTTATCTGGCGGCAGAGGTTCAGATCGATCTCTACTACGAGGAGACCATCCTTGTCCCGCGATAGACCGGGTGTACGAGATCCATCCGGTGCAGCCACATAGGACGATCCATAGAACGGGCCAAAATCTTTGTGCGCCGGCAGTCCATTTCCAGAAGTGAATTCGTTCGGGAACACCTCCGTCCCAACACGGTTGATTGCTACCGTAAAGTAACCGTTAGCGATGGCCGCGTTTCGTGCTTCGATACCCCACAGAGGCTCACTGAGCGCTCCAACCTGTAAGCAGAGACCACCATGTAGTATTTCAAACAGAACAATTGATCGCTCAAACGATCGAATATCTTACCGTAGCAGATGGGTTGAACACTATCTCTGCTCCGTTAATACCAAACATCATCCAATTTTGGGGATGGTGGCGTCCGTAACAAATATTAATCGCTATGCGACCAAACTGTGTATCGAACACCGGATGACCGGTATCACCCTCAAAGTAGTAGGTCGACTCATTAAAATCACCCACACGTGGAATGTGATTCTTTCGGTGCTTGCCAATGAAGGTACCGTTGTTCGAAATGACCACAGCCGTATTCCAGATTGTATCGTGATGATTAGTATCACGTTCCAGGATCGGTGAAATGATGACCATATTGTACTGTTTCGCCAGCTCCTTCAGCATCTTTGTTGTTGGTCCATTCTCTACATCTTCGGCAAATTCACACCACGGGAACTTTTCGCGTGTACAGAATGCAAATGGCATAGCTACAACAAACACACATACATACACATATATCGCATCTAACTCACTTGCCTAACAATCCTCCGTGGGATGAAAATGCTTACTCCATGCTTCCTGCAGGCATACGATGTTGACCCCGGCAGTTACGGCGACGCGCAAAATGTTGGAAATCTTCTCATGCAGTGCATCACGCTGCACATGAATCGGAGCCGTGGTCGGTATGTCTACCGTATTCTGGATGGCGGCCACTCGCACTATTCTTGGCCGTCGCAGGTCCTCTTTGCGGGCGCTAAAAACGTAACCTTTCAGCTCGATATCAACATCCTTGGCCAATGAAATGGTTTCTTCGGAAAATTGCAGCTCATTGCTGAAATGGTAAAGACATCGCCTTGATTAGAATGATCAATTTAACGCTACCGGTAATTCGTACAATTTTATGTACGCCATCGGGATTTAAATTTATTTAAATCGCTTTACATAACATTGTACATGGGGATTTAACAACGCTTTACATTAAATTTTACATGTTCGTTATACTCGTGTAAACATTGCCTAGCAGACAGTACCACAATACATCACCCCCCAGTCTGTTATCTTATTCTTATCTTCACCAATTCCCCAATCTATTGCAGTATCATTGTGTTGCTATTATCACAGCTTCACGTTGTGCTGCACAGCATTTAGAAAAGCACAATGTGTCCTAACCCGTATCTGTTCATAGAATATTTCACCTTTACATAGTAACCTACATCGGTACAGTATCGAAATGAAAAAGATCAATAGTAGTTAAATACATATTTTATGCGAATAAAAAGCAACATTTTCAGGTTCACGGTTCAGGTTCTCGATTGAGACATATTCTCAAACCTAAACATCATTCATATTAAAAAAAATGTCACAGCGGTAAGAGTCACAACGTATTTTCTATTTTTAAATGTTACACCCATACGAGAATGAAGAGAAATGAAACGCGTAAATAAATTCAATATTTGCCGTGTACGAATTTCATTACCACTTCACATTTTGATTTTACCACATCAAAACCATACTTACTCGTCCGTCCTTCCATAAAGCACACGTTTCACCTCTCGTAGCTCTTCCGGAGGAATATGTTTGTTAAGGGTGGCTTCTAGGCTTTTAAAATTTGATTCAGACATATTGCACTCTTACCAGTGCTATAAACTACTGTATTGCAGCGGTGTGTTGTTTCGTTACTGTTTTCTAACAATTTCAAGCACAGAGAATGTGTTAGTAAACGATACTACTTGTTTTTGGGTCAATGATCGATTCAATGAGTCGTTGAATGTAAGCAAGTACTCCAAATGTTCTGTGCTCGGTTTCACTCACTATACTCAAGTGGTACAGCCTTACGCAGTCGTTGCGCAGTTCACCCCACTCTACGCAGTCGACTCACGCGAATGCATTACGACCAAAGAGCGGAAAGAGAACGTTTGGAAATCACGAGCGCAGCACATTATTTAACACCTCGCGATGGTCCATTGGTCGTGTTCTCCCGGTTTTAATCTCCAGATTACATAATCTGTATGTGTCTAATCTGTATATCACTATGTACTCTGTCCTTCTCGGAGCGATTCACTTTGAACGTCAATTCTCTTGCAGTAGATGTAAACAGTGATAATCTAACTGTTTGCTGTACGCATATCATTTGGACGCCTTCTAGAATATTTATGACAATTTAACGTTTCATTACCATTACAAAAGTTTAAAATTTAATAAAAGTTTATTAATTTGTTTAAATATGGACCTTTAACAGAATTTTTGTAGTAGAGTGTCGAAATAACATACAATTCGTTCATTTTTTCTGAAACAATCAAACGACATAAGGCTCACACTCACATAATTATTAACTTCTAAGAAACCATTCAATATTTCCACATCTTGGCACATATATGATTTTATTGACAATAAAATTTGGAATGTAACATTATTTGATTGCATCTAGCTATACGCAAAATATAATACGGGCATGATTGCTTTATTCACGTCTAATAATTGACCTCAATTGACCTTGATTGGTAAAGTAAATTATTGCTGCTACGCTAAAGGACGTAGTTATTTGAAATTTGATTTGATTAGTAATGATCTTAACTATTTGATTTATAATCTTTTGAAATTATCTGCATCAGACGCTTTCCGCTAGTAGCCTATATAAACTATATAATGAAATAAGATTTCTACTATAAATTTGTTTTTTGTTTCAAGTCGAACCATTCAATCATAATTATCAATGTGTACCTGGGATTTTTGCAATATCTTTGATATATTGTCGAGAATCGTGGACTAACGACCACTTCTCTAGCGTTAAACGCCACCCTAGCAGAATGTTATTGTTGCGTTTGTATCATTTCAATGATATTTTTCTCTAAAATCTACAAAATCACCCTAATTTCTAATAAATGCACTTTGTGTCAGACTGTTTAGAACAGGTTAAATGCAAGGTCGTTGTGTTCATAACGTTCAATCACTCGAACGAAATCAATGTGGCGCCTTTACGAACGTTGCTACCTTCAGCGTTAGGTATTGCTTTAACAACTCCATCCTTTGCGGCTTTTAAAACGTGTTCCATTTTCATAGCAATCAGCACTGCTACCGGTGTACCAGCTTTTACAGTGTCTCCCGGCTTAACGAACAGCTTGTCGAGCACTCCGGGCATTGGGGCAGTTACACTGGATGCATCGACTCCACCCATTGAGCTTTCGGTAACGAGAAAACGGGGCTGAACAATTACTCCACCAATCATGCCGTTCTAAAATAACAGAAAAGGATTTATATTAAAAATTTCGATACACGCTGGACGAGCTTAGTTTACACAGTTACCTCATCGAAAAGGGAAATATTTTCTCCCGAAATAACGGCGTTGAAGCACGACACGTGTCCCTCGATATTAGTTTCCAACAGGAATCGGTTAGCGTATGGTTTACGCCGTACCGTTACCTTCATCCATTCGCCATCATCCACACGGACGGAGTAGCTGCCGTCGTTATCTGTTTCGATGGTCACAATGTGTTCCACGGCACCAACTTTTATTTTAATGGAACGTGGTACACGATAGTTTGGTCGGAATCCGTATTCTACATCAAATGGTCCACATTTTTTTGCTCCCAAGCTGGCGCCAGATTGAGCTCGTTCGTTGAGTGTATGCGCTAACGCCATCTGAACTACCTTAGTCGCTGGTATCACCTTTTTTGGGAAAAGTGTAGCCGTGTGCTGTTCAATGAATCCCGTGTGTACATCTGCAGCCTGGAAATGCTCATGTCGTGCCAGGTCGATCAGAAAGTTTATGTTGGTCTGCAAACCAGCAATTTGATAGTTTGTCAGCTGCTCGATTAACAACTGCAAACTGCTTGCACGATTTTCTCCCCAAACAACAAGCTTTGCTATCATGGGATCGTAATGGATGGACACCTCGTCTCCTTGCCGAACACCGGTTTCTACACGGGTAGTATTTGATATTTCTGGCGTGGAAAGATAATCCAATGGTCCTGCTCCAGGGAGAAAGCCCCCTGCGGGATCTTCGGCATAGATACGAGCTTCAAAGGCGTGACCCCGCTTGACAATGTCTTCCTGCGTTACCGGAAGACGCTCCCCTGCAGCAACCTTTATCTGCCATTCTACCAAATCAGTCCCGGTAATCATTTCTGTGATGGGATGCTCCACCTGTAGCCGAGTATTCATTTCCATGAAGTGAAATGAAAGATCTTCTTTATCCAGGATGAACTCTACCGTTCCAGCCCCGACATAATTGACGGCTTTCGCCGCGCGAACCGCGGCCTCTCCGAGCTGTTTGCGCAACTCTTCCGACAGCCCCGGAGCAGGTGCTTCTTCAATTATCTTTTGATGCCTCCGTTGCACCGAACAATCACGCTCGTAAAGGTAGACTGCGTTGCCGTAATGATCGGCAAACACTTGCACTTCAACGTGCCTTGGAGATCGCACGTAACGTTCTAATAGCATGGCACTATCACCGAAAGCTTTCTCTGACTCCGTACGGGCAGACTGCAGCATGGGCATAAAATCTGCTTCAGTTTCAGCGATACGCATACCTTTGCCTCCTCCACCACGAACTGCCTTGATCATTAGCGGAAACCCAATCTTCTTCGCCTCTTGCATAAGCTTCTCGTCAGACTGATCCTCTCCATGATAACCGTTGATGATCGGTACGCCAGCAGCAGACATGATGTGTTTGGAGGTGCTCTTAATACCCATGTCTCGAATGGCACTTGCCGGCGGACCGATGAACGTAACTTGTTCTTGTTGGCACAGTTCGGCAAACTCCACATTTTCCGATAAGAATCCGTAGCCGGGGTGAATAGCTTGACAACCGGCCTTCTTGGCAACTGCCAGAATTTTATCGCCACGAAGGTACGACTGTTGTGAAGCGGCCGGGCCAATGTTGTATGCTTCATTTGCTAGCTTTACGTGGAGTGATTTTTCATCCGCATCGGAAAAAACAGCGACAGTACGAATACCAAGACGGTTTGCCGTCCTCATCACGCGACACGCAATTTCTCCTCTGTTGGCTATCAACAATTTGTTGATTTGACGATGCACCACCTTTTGACTGGCATTGCTGCAAGTGGTTGCGAAACGACGGGACCTTTGAAAGCATAAAAGTAACAGAACGGCTTAGTTAATTTGTCGAAGCTCTCAAAACAGTCGAGATCTCCGGGAATTTGCACGATTACGTAACAGTAGGGGCCATTGCACTGGATTCAACGGCAGATTTATCAGCCAGAATAGACATCAACCAGACTTAAGGAATTTTCTCTTTATTTACTTACCATGAGGCCACGGTCTGCATTTTGTGCAGCATTTTGGTTTTGTCGTTATATGCCGATAATTGTTTATTTACAGCACTACAGGGACAGCGCAACAGGTAGATTGGCACGCATGCGGAATGTGACCAAGATTAATAAGACTGCCGACCGTCAGTTTGTTTCGACATGTCTCCGTTTGACAATGAACGTTTTATGGCGTTTTTGATATTTTTTCTAAATTTGACTACAGTGATCTACAAAAAACAGCAGCATTGAAGATGAAAAGGTAAAAAAACTTTTCTTTCCAATATGTTTTGTGAACATTAACTATTGGTAACAAAAGGAAAAGTTTGCGATAATTAATTCATAACGCATAGTTCAGCTATACTTTCAATCAGAAATGTATGATGCCTCACGTACTCTCTGCCAGCTGGATGATTATAAAGTAGATAGCTTTTTAGTAAAAAATCATTATTGATCCATCTACGGAGCAACGGACGCAGCTATCCATTAGAGCAGAGGTCTCTTCTACGGCCTGCCGTCTTCTTTTAATCAAAATGTGTGATTTTACTATTCTAAGACGAGATTCATGTTTCGTTACAAACAAGCTGAAAAAAATGCTTGCCGCTCGAGTTTTAAGCCAAGATTGGATCGTGTATGCTCTTCGAAAATAGAAAACAGAGCAAAAATCCGTTTTAAAATTTGATAATCGTACAACTTACCGACTAACGTCAACTACAATTTCTTTAACTATACCATATTACAACCGCAACCGGTGTCTTAGTCTGTTGCAGGAGTGTCCAGCATCACTCACGGTCTCAACCCTTAGCCTGCAACTCTTATAAGCATCTAAAAAAAATAACAATAAACCGCTTTCCTACACAATTTGTTGAAAACCAATCTTTCCTAAGAAGCCACTACAATAAAACATCATGTTAGAACCGTGTTGTTTTTACTTCTTCCACAGCAAATAGTGATTTATTCCCATGTTAAATCATACACTCGGGATTATACGATGTTGCTGCTTCAACACTGACTACCATAGTAAATTGGCTAATTGTAACGGAGGCATGCCGGGTTCTGATCCTTTGCGGAATCCTGAAACAAAACAAACACCATTAGCTCATTTCATCAAAGACGCATACGCAGGAACACCCCACACAACATATTGTTATGTAAACGTGTATTCTTACCTAAATACAACAGCGTCGGAATGAAACCCCAGTGAAAGGAAGTTTTCACCACCTCAAAGACAACTCCAATTCTTTCCTTAACGCCTGGAGATAGCATTTTGCTGGGAAAGTTACGAAACGTGTTTCTTCGAGCGACTGTGGAACAACAAGCAATTGTGATAACACGATGCGGTGGTATGTGACAATTACAAGATTGCAAAATAGAAGGCTGGATCACTCGAATCGTTTTGACACCTTGCTCTTTAATTCGTCCAATCAAATTCCAACGCAATCACTCGATGTGCCGTAAGTGCTGCCTGTTTAATTTTACTTTAATATTATTTCTTTTAATCAAATTGTAATTTACACAGTTTTTAATCAAATTAGAACGTAAATTTTGTTGATTGTTCTCTATAGTAACCTTGTGCATAGCACCCATTGTGTCAAAAGTGCCTTTGGTTTTTTTTTTGGTTTTGCAGATGCTGTCACATCGCAAGCATTTGAAGGGCCTCTGAGTGCAATTGTTCTTCTGATTTTATTTCCGACCCCGTGAAGGTTGCTCCAAGTCAGTATCTTTTGTATCACATATTTTACATTACTAGAATTCATTTATTGGCATATATCGTGTTAACAAGTGTTCATATAAATATTGTTTTGTTTGTACAGTACAAAGTGATATTCCCGAAATTTCGGAAACATTCTAGCGATGTCCACTTTTGTTACATAAAAATTGCATGAAAAGTGTTGCTAATTTTTGTCATAACAATATTTCTTCTGGTATATTTAAGCAACTCAATGATATCTTAGTTGCCCAAAAGTATCTCTAACTCAAGTAGCGATTATTCTGTGCTCGTTGATTCAATTGAAGAGAGAAAACAGCCACAATGGTCGGTCTTGGTCATTACATATTTGCCCGCACCATTTGGCGAACATAACAGAAGCACGATCAGTATGATTTACGTTGGTATCACTTTTATGGTTTCAGTTGCGCCCGGACGTACAGGGGAGATTCCCGTAAAACAAAACACGGCAAGCCAGCAACAGTACGGGAAGACAAAAGATGAAATCGACACAGGTCATGCGATATGCCGTTCGCCTAAACTGTGCACAGGTAAGTTAAATACCGTAAAATGTATCCCATTTCTTTAATGTCGTCTACACTTCGCTTGAGACTAGCCTCTGATTCTCCAGCACTACAGTTGTAACCTGAAATGCGTAGCATGGCTTTCTCTCTAGAATGTAGTACCCTGAAACTCATCTTGCGATTGTAATTTATTCAATATTCAACACATTCACCTGATCACGTGATGTACATGTATAATAATCCAGTTTCAAGGAGAACGTGTAATGTATCACACTAAGGCGTTCAAGAACTTTATGAATTCTACAGTGTAACCCTGAAGGATAAAGTTGTGATTAACCCTAGTGACGATTTTGGCGAAAAGTAAAACCTAAAACAGATACCAAGTGCAAGATAGTGGATAGAGATTGGAAAAAGGGAGAAAAAGAAGAAAAAAGAAATTATAACTGAGGAAAATAAATAAACAAAAAAAAAGGGGTGGAAAGTAAGGGGGGATGGGGGTCCAGGACCCGGGAGGGGGTATTCCCCTCAATAATTATTTTGGCCTTCTAGATGAACAAAGTGAGCCCAGAAGGAAAATAGGGAAGAATCCGAGAAGATTGGCACTAACCAATGACACGGAAGAAGTAGAGGTCTTCATGCTGATGGAAACAGTCTCAAAAACACAAGACTTAAGCCGGATTAACCCGTTCCTAGCAGCAAAAGTGATGCATAACGCGATTGGCACAAAAGCACTATCAGTGAACAAATTAAAAGACGGAAAACTACTCATCAAAGTAGCAAATCAAAAACAAGCAAACAAACTGGCAACCATAAAAAAAATCTCAGATGGAAGAAATGAAACCGCGGTAAAAACCTATGAACACCCCACCTTGAACTTGAGTAAGGGAGTGATCCGATGCCCAGATATTGAATATCTCACAGAGGAAGAACTCCTTGAGGGACTAAAGGAACAAAATGTAGTAGAGGTAATCATAATGAAAAGGAAACGGAACAAACACTGAAAAACACCCGGACGGCAATAATCACATTCAAAACGGGAAAGATACCACGTGTAGTGGACTTCGGTCTCTACCCTGTAAAAGTAGAACTCTACGTTCCCAGGCCAATGAGATGCATTACGTGCATGAAGCTGGGTCATACAAAAAAAATGGTGCCAAAAGGAAAAAGTATGCGCGAACTGCAGTGAAGTTGATCACAAAGATCAATGCAAAAAAACACAATGCGTGTCATGCGGGGAAGCTCATCATACTTTAAACAGGAACTGCCCGGTATTTGTTGATGAAATGGAGATCAGCAGAATAAAAACGGAAAACAAGGTAACGTATGGGGAAGCAAGACGGATTCGGAGACGCCAATGTCCTGCCATCCCAAGAGTATATAATACAGAAACATCTTACGCACAAAAAACAAAATCTCCTATGAGTAAAACAAACACTACCACAACAGAAAAAGTGAGTACAATTATTCAAACTCCTATAAAAAATAACACAAATAACACGGAAATACGGGCAACCCACACCACAGAAAACACCACACCTAAAGAAAACAAACCGACAACACAGAAATACAAAATACCACATCACCTAACGAACAGACAAACACTGTTAACGAAACATACACTCCAACAAAATACACTGAAGACTCAGAAGAATCCATCGATGTAGATGGAATAAACGTAACACCAAAAACCCCCACAATGATTGTGGAGGAATATATCATAACGAATGCACAAGCAGGAAACACACCTCAATACAATAATTACAAAATCATACATAAAAACGACTAACCCATCCAACACCCCATAACTATCCTATTAACATTCACACTGTTACAAGGGAATGTACAAGGATTAAAATGCAACAAAGAAGAAATCAGAGAATTACTAATAAAAAAAAATATAGACATAGCCTGTCTCCAAGAGACATGGTTGGATAAAAAAACAGCTGAAACACTAAAAATCCAACACTATCAAGTGATCCCCGAAAATAGGGAAGACGGATATGGAGGAGTGGTAATACTAATACGTAATGGTATTAACGTAAAAAAAATCACATTATTACCTTCTAACCCCTACATTCAAGCAACAGCGGTCCACACTACTCAAACGGGATGGATATTTGCATCTGTGTACGTCAAACCAAGGACACCAAGTTCAGAGTTCATAACACTACTAACCCTTCTGTTTACAACCCTCAACAAATATCCAAAGGTCATAATAACGGGAGATTTCAACTCACACCATAAGGAATGGGGAAACCACTACAATGATACGAAAGGAAACAACCTACTAAACATGATAAACGATACTAACTTTACTGTGATCCATAACAACGAACATACATTTATAAACCCTAACCTTAATAATATAAACACAGCTATCGACCTCACAATCGCAAAAATAACAGTGGCACCAAATATAAAAAGAACAGTATCAGACATACATATTGGCAACAGTGGACACAAAATAATCTACACACACATAAACACAATTAAACCCCCTCCATACCAAAGATTTATATATAATAGAAAAAAAATAGATAAGGAAATCACCTTACTTCCGGGAAACGATAGTACGGACATAAGCAGCATCACCAAAGATATTAATAAGATAATCTTAAGAAATAGAAGCAAAACCACCCTAGAACCTAAGTCATGGTGGTCAGAAGAAATCAAAATAGCGTGGGAAAAAAAAATGCGAATCTCGGAAAAATTTTAACCAAAACAAAACGATTACAAACCAAATAGAGTACAAGAGAGATTCAGCCAAATTTAGATACCTAAGAAAACTAGCCAAAGCAAAAAGAATAGAAGATAAACTGGAACTAATCAACACGCAAACAAAGATGGAGGATCTCTGGGACCTCATGGGATGCTTCAAAGTGAAACCCAGGAAAGAAAATAATATAGAAAAAGACAAAAAAATGGCAAATGATTTTTTAAACATACACTTTGGATCAACAAAACAAAAAAACACAACAAGAACCCCTCACTTCATCAGTGATAAAACCCTACTGGACAAAAAAAAATGGAATGACATTCTTAGATCCAAAAAAAATTCATCCCCAGGCATAGATAAAATATCCTACAACACACTAAAAATACTGAACAACAATAACTCAACCGCAATCATAAACGACATCAACAGAATGTATCAAACAGGAAAAATAGAAAAAAAACTAAAAAAATAAAAATAATCGCCATCCAAAAACCCGGAAAAGACAATACCCTAGCTGAAAATTACAGACCCATAGCCTTACTCCCAACCATTACAAAACTTGCAAACACAGCCGTACTTCATAACCTAAATTATGTTATAGAAAAATATGACCAACTACCTAACACAACCTTCGGATTTAGAAAGAATCGTGCCACAACATCCGCTGTTGATTGGATTGTCAACACAATCAAGCACAACTTGAGGTTAAAAATACACACTGGGGTGATTTTTATCGATGTGAAAAACGCCTACAACAGTGTAAAAGTTGACATCCTCGAAGAGATCCTCACCAGAAAAATGATATCCAGAGAAGATATCAGATGGATCGTAGGTTTCCTAAACAACAGATCGGTCGAGATCACATCTGAAGATAAAAAATCAGTAGAAGAATATCTACGGGACTCCCGCAAGGAGACGTCCTATCCCCCCTGCTTTTTAATATATATACAAGTGACTGCCATAGCCTAAACCAAAATCAGATCAAACTAATACAATATGCAGATGATTTTGCCATTATAGAAAGTGGAATCACCGCCTCAGCAACAATCACAAAACTCCAACGAACCCTAAACACACTACAAGCAACACTAAATAGCCTCAACCTAAAAATAAACATAACAAAAACCAAGATAATGCAGTTTCCCCAAAATACAACAAGAAGCAACATAAAAATAGAAGACTCCTTCATACAACAAGTAACAACCCACCGATTTCTAGGCATTGACATCGATAACAACTTAAGATTCCACACACATATCGACAATCAAACCCAAATAGCACAACAAAAACTTAACTTCATCAAAGCAGTATGCAATAGATCTAGACACATCAACCCAGAAAAAACAATCCAACTTCACCGATCCCTTATAAGAGGAAGTTTGGAATACGGTATATCACTCAGTAGTAATGCCAATAACACAAAAAAAAACAAACTAAATACCATATTAAACCAATCGCTTAGAAAAATCACTGGCTGCTCAAAGACCACCCCCCTGAACACACTCTACGCAATAGCATCAGAAACCCCTTTCCACATAAGAACCACATACCTAATAGAAAAACAACTCGCCAAAGCAATAGCACACACTACATTCAACACACAAAATCTAAGGAACCACCATAACACACCACGCTGGAACTTTACCACCCAAGAAAAACATACATCGCAAACAGAAACACATACGACAAAATAGCCCACTACGAATTCAACAACTCAAAAAATAGCCCATTCCAAACCACTATCAACCCGACCATCTCATCCATTAACGACAACAAAAAAAACCAAGACACATCCATGCTAAGACAAAAAAGCCTAGAGATCATATACAAGCAACAGGGCACAAAAATATACACAGATGGAAGCAAACGAGGAACCTCTGTGGAATAGGCATATATATAGAGATTAACCAAAGAGAAATTATCACGGTATCAAAAAAATAGAACTCCCTGTATCAATCTGCACCACCGAACTATACGCAATAGACACAGCCTTACAAATAGCAATAACCAAGAATATTAAAAACTGCACAATATACACAGACAGTAAATCGGCATGTACCATTTTAGAGACCGCCAGAGAAGAGTTATATGTAGACGAAATAATAAATAGGATATTATTTAACCTAGAACTTATACAGTGTAAAATACAATGGATTCCGAGTCACGTGGGTATAATCGGCAACGAAAAGGCCGACAAACTAGCCAAGGAGGGCACAACACAACTTGACAAAATAAAAAATAAAATCAGATTAAGTGACGCAATATCAACATTTAAAACAAAAGCTCAAATTGAAGCAAATGTTTGGTACACAACAATGAGCTCAACAAAAGGGAAAAAATTCTTTAGATACCAAACCTCCCTGAACATGAAAATGTGGCATTACAAACTAAAAATACCTCCAAAAGACATAAAGACTATTAACAGACTTATTGCAGGACACGACTACAGCAACTATTGGCTAAACAAAATGAAGCTAATAGATAACGGCACATGCAACACATGTCACGAACCGGATACCGGAACTCACAGAGTTTTTAAATGCCTAAAATACGCTGCAGAAAGAAATTCCCAAAAAAACATAAACGAACCAAACTTCATAGCAGCATGGAAGAAAAAAGACATAAAAACCTTAAAGTTAATCATAGAGTTCATTAAAAAAAACAGAATATCCTTCTAACAAAAAAAAAAATCAGATTCACCTGCTTCTGTTCCCTACTTAGCTTGTTCAGATAGAAATGTCTATGGCGTTCAACCTGACGAGCTTGGGAAACAAGAAGCTCCATACCCCTTGAAAAAAAAAAAAAAACCAAAAACAGAAACTGCAAAGGAAAAGGACATATGGCCTGAGTAGCTGGTCCTAACTAAGTTTGAGGTTGGAAAAACATATTTTTTTCCATACGCGGATTAGTATGACGAACGCCCAGGAAGCTGGATTCTCACACCGAACCGAGTATCAACCTCCCACAGCAGAGAAGAAGAAGAGAAGAAGAAGAACTTTATGACAAAACGATCCTTGCCTTGAGTGAGTTCAGCTACGTCCTACGGCTAAATTCTACGGCGCCAATCATTAAGTTCACTTCGGGGTTGATGTGTATACAAATTTAATCACATTCCGATCAATAACAAATCATAAAACAGCGTTAGTACACGCTTCTAGCAAGATTATTATGCACGACGTCATTAGCACTGTTTCAGTTTGTTCATCAGCTAAACTTCACGAGGATAAAAATAGGCAGGATTTGCAAAAATGTTTTACCTTGACATTCACGTTTTGCTATTAATAACGTTCCTCCTACGCTTCTCTGTTTCTGTTATCGCGCATTGGTGCGACACCAGAACAATTGCATACGGCAAACGTAGTATTCTTGTTAAAATTTTCCTTCTCTGTTGATTTCGTTTGCAGGTCAACGAAGTGGCGAGCAAGTCTACGGATCGGTATACCACCAGATCAGCCGCTTTGCTCGCGGCACTTGGCATTGGGCTGTCTTCGTTTAGTATGAAACAAATGCTAAGCAAACAAACTAAAAGAAAGCTGTAAAGCTGAAGAAAGATGTAAGCTATTTTGCCATACTGTAAAACTTTCTTCGTTCACTCCGATCCTGCCACGAAAGTGGTAACAAATTTTAAGTAATGCTGCGTACCGCTGCACTGCACGATACGATGGATATAATAAGCATGTAGCTGACTCAACGATGACTACAAACTGTTCCGGTGTTACTCAACTTCAAATTGCAAAAGCACCATAAGCTGGCAACAAAAAGATACAACATTCAAAAAGGTCATCCTAAACTATTGGAACTATTTTGACGCCTCCTCAAATGCCAATGGCTTTGTCAATAGGGGTCCAGCACGCCATAATATTGGAGAAAATAGGATCAATATCGTTCACTTCGTTAACCTAACATTTGCCAGTTAGTTGCGTACGGGTGAACATTTTAATAATGTTTTCTACAAAAACCATACTCATTAAATAGCTTTGCAAGAAACTATACGCTCGTAATGCTTTTGACTCGATGGATACTTTATAATTTATATACAGTCCTTTGGAGTGCTACTTCATACCGTAACATCACGGAATGCGATATTACGAATGGTTTACTCATGCGAAATGACGCAAGTTGAACCTAGGCATCGTAGATATAATTATGACTCGCCAGCAAAGTTTTTGCTTCCTTTCAAACGGCAAACAAAAGAATGGCTTAGGTAGATAATTCGATTATGGAACCAGTAAAGACTGCAATGCAAAGAAAGGATTTAAACGCATATAGATTTACACATATCCAGTAATACGCGGGAATTGACGATTGCCAGACCAGGAATAATGGAATTCGGTATGATTACCCACAAAAGGAATTCAAATGAATTCTTGGTAGCAAAGCTAAACCCCAAAGGTTTTGGACTACAAGTATAAGTATCGTGCATGATAGAGGGTATTCAGTTTAACTGAAATGCGATGAAAACAGAATCCTAAGATATGTGGCTACATTTCACAGGTTTGATTTTCAAACACATTTAAGATAGGCCGGATTCGGTGTGATAGCTAGAAAGATAAATAAACAAATTGATATCTTTGCTTAAATCTAGTACAAAGCATTCGTACTGAACTTTCGCTGCACGGTAACACAATTTTCTAATTGTGTAAGACAAAACATGATGACATTTTCAGTATTTTTTTAGCGACGATTCCAATCGATTCAGTTTCCTATTGAAAAACAAAAAACTAATGCTCTCAAACACGAACACTCCAAAAAACGTTCAATGTCTGTTACTATTGACAGTAGTTACAATGCCTACTAGTCCATCTGTTTTTCCCTGTTTTGATGCATGCGCAATAGATCTGTTGCACGAGTATCAAGTAGTTTCTATTCATTATGCACAAGAGGGGATGTCGTTACTTTCACGCTCCCAAGTATGCATTTGTATGCAGCAAACATATTACTGTTTGCACTTTTCTAACATGATGTGTATTGTGTGCTTTCCCGAAAACTTTAAACTTGTTGCCGCGCAAGGGTATTCCCCATTCGCTTGCGTGCTGCTTGGTTTTATTCGTTTTTTTTTTTTTAAATATTCCCCACAGTGATACCGGTTTCCGATGCAAAACTAACACCATCTCACACAAATCTGTCCAATCTGTATAGAGAGCGCTTGGCGTGTTGGTGTTGAAAATGCAACTGCAGAAGCACGGGTCGCATCTGGGGAGAGCAAAATCGCTAGAATATGCTCTGCACTTCCACGCTGTTTTTTAATACATCGCATCACTTCTGTGGCAGTGTTGTGTCCCGTCGATTTTGAGTGTGAGTGAAGTTTTCTCCTCATTGTACTGATTTCTTATGTTTCGTTTGGCTCAGCAGGAGTGTTTAATCAGTTTATAGTAAGGGAAACTACAAAAACATTTGAGTATTGGAGACTAACCTACAAAATAAATCGAAATGGTGAGCTATCTTTCGAAGCGGCACATCCTACTATATGCAGGCAGTGGTGCAAGATTTGTGATGCTATTTTTCTCACAGCTTACTGGATACCGGCTGTTGGCGGACTCGTTCCACGCGTTTGCAGTTCTCTATTTGCTGTTCAACATTTGGCGCACCAAGTCCTGCTTTGGCGTATCGGGGAAAACACAAATCCTGTACATTACGGTATTTGCGACGCGTTATGCCGACCTGGTCACCTTTCCAGCCACCTACAGTGTCTATAATGTGATGATGAAGACGCTTTTCATCAGCGTAACGCTAATAACCGTGCTGGTCATGCACAGTGTCTATCGCAAAACGTATGACCGCGAAAATGATACCTTCTATAATGAGTTTCTCATATTGCCATGCTTTATGATCGCTCTGTTTGTAAACTATCGTATGGAAGCGTTCGAAATATTGTGGTCCTTTTCGATCATGCTCGAAGCGGTCGCTATACTGCCACAAATGGATTTAATCTGCAAAACGTTTCACGTGGAGCCATGGTTCAAGTGTTATCTGTTGCTGCTCGGCTCGTACCGCGCACTCTATGTATTGCATTGGGTCGATCGGTACGGCCAGTACGGCCTCTACGACCCATTGGCATTTATATCGGGTGGTATTCAAACAGTACTGTTTGTACTGCTTGCGGTGCGAATTGCAACCCTTAAACATCGAGAACGCATTGTCACGGTCAGTACGATTTGTTAGTTTGGATAGGCTTGTAAATAGCCCCATACATAGCCAACATTACGAAGTTTTTAGTTGCACTGTTCGCGTTCTCTAGGCCGGTCTCGTAGTACAGTCGTCAACTCGTGCGACTTAACAACATGCCCGTCATGGGTTCAATACCCAAATGGACCGTGTCGCCATACGTAGGACTGACTATCCTGCTATGGGGGGAAATCAATTAGTCACTGAAAGCCAAACCCACAAGTGGTACAGGCAGGCCGAACAGTTGTTGAGCCAAAAGAAGAAGAAGAAGTTCGCGTTCTCTGTAACTTCATGAATCTACGCATTGAAATAACAATAAAATCTATAATTGCAAAAAAATCATAAAAAACATAATATGCTGTTTGATGTTGAATACATCATGTCTGTTGTTGAGCATTCACGTGTTCATGCATGTTGTTCTGTGGTTTCTTCTCTAGAATTTTCGGTTTTTATTTTTATTGAGCGTAAAAAAGCACGGCGAATCTCCTATGATTCGTAAGGCACGCATTTTTATAAACTTGGTTATGAAATCTTCTACAAAATTTAAGTTAATCATATTAATGAGCGACAATATATTATTATTTATTTAAAAATATTGTACAGGCGGTCCCCGAGATACACCCCAAGTGCCACAAATCCACTAAACGACCACTAAACGGCTTCTAAACGACTCAAGTTCTCTACCTAAACGGAATATAGAAAGACTTCGTTTAGCAGACGGCAAACGACTCATTCATTCTAAAAATAGCAAAAAAGCTGGTGGCGCTCTCTGTTGGTGGGATACCCCAACCAGTTGAGCTTCATCGCTTGGAGGAGAGCTTTCTCATTTCCTCTGTACTGTTGTATGGTTTCGCATTGAAGTTATGCATCGCTAGAACTAGAACAGCGATACAATTGTTTAATTACTAAACTCCAATGGAAACCACCAGTACTGAAGCAAGTGAGAATTGAGTTATGGTCGTTGGTGTTGATACCTACGTATCTGCCCAAATAGCCAGCTCGTACTTTATAGCTGATTTGGGGCTGTTTAACGACAAATCGTTCCGATGTCGTACTTTGTGGCTGATTAAGAGATAGATGGTACTTTGCGGAACTATGGAGCTTTTTAACAGGCACATGGTACTCTTTGGAACTTTGCGGCTGATTAGCACTATGTGTAGGGTTCATGATGGAACTTGAAGGCTTGTTAAGAAAGGGTACTGAACTTGGTGGAACTTTATAGCTTTTTAATGCATGACATCGGTTCAAGGTGGCTCTTGTCAAAGTGTCAAAGACAGACGCCGGCAATAATCTCATTGCTGCTGCACAAGTTAGATTCGTTAATTGAAGAATGAATATGAGTGAAGTGATTGTGAATTATCAGTAAATTGTATAAAGTTTTTTGTAATTCATCAATACAAAAGATTTAAAAATATACATATCTGTTTAAACGAAACAAATCTTGTTGTTTATTTCATCGATGACGCTTGCTTGAAAATTAAACACAAAGAAAAATAATCCCTGGCATCGTGGCATAAGGAAGCTGCTTAGGCGCTGTTTGAAAGACCCACATAGAACTTTGATGCTGTTTATCTACTGCAAAAGGCGAATTAGAGCAGCGATCTTTAGCGTGCCAAAATGAGCTGCTTAAGCAATTCTGGCTATTTGGGTGACCACACGACCATTCACATAGATTTTTGCTCAGAAAGTTATAAGGCTATATAGGTCATGATAAGATGAAACTTGTCGAAACACATTGCAAGAACAGGATAGCAATATAATGATGAGTTGTAATACGCCATCTATTGATCAAACCAATGAAGCTGTGGAGCTTTCATTTTTTTATATGGATATTCAATTTTCCAGTCGTTTAAGCTTAATCTGTGGCTCTTGGGACGGTACCTCTTATACGCGATACCATACAACAGTACAGAGGAAATGAGAAAGCTCTCCTTCAAGCGATGAAGCTCAACTGGTTGGGGTATCCCTCCAACAGATAGCGCCACCAGCTTTTTTGCTATTTTTAGAATGCATGAGTCGTTTGCCGTCTGCTAAACGAAGTCTTTCTATATTCCGTTTAGGTAGAGAACTTGAGTCGTTTAGGAGCCGTTTAGTGGTCGTTTAGTGGATTTGTGGCACTTGGGTTGTTATCCAGTAATCTTCAGATCATCATTTTAATCCAAGAACTGGCCGTCGCGTAGGTTTTTTGGCTTCTTTCTTTGTGCTACGCCTGAGCAAAACCACATACAATTTCTGCGAGATTTTGTTTAAACTTCAAGGCATACTAGATTTTGTTATGGAGCAAAACGTAAAATTGTGTGTTGATGTATTGGTGAGAAAGAACACCATAAGCCCTCCTGATATATACACTCACTTTGGTTAAATGGTTGCGTTCTCAACAGTGCTCCTGCCGAAATCTGCCAATATAATCTGGCCACACTGGCCCGCAGGGCAAAAGCTCGCTCGAAAGGTCAATAACCGTCGCAAAACGTCAAAAACGACCGTCGCCAGCGCCTCGAAATCGTTGCGAGTTTCGCTCGCTGGCGACGTCGGTTTGCAGTACATGCGACGTCGGTTTTGACGTTTTGCGACGGTTTTGCGACGGTGGCCGCCAAAAAGCTCGCCTTGACCTGCGGACTAGTGTGGCCAGATTATATTGGCAGATTTCGGCAGGAGCACTGTTGAGAACGCAACCATTTAAATTTAGTCAATTATTTTAACGATCAATTTCTTTTTACCCTACTAGCATAGAGAATGTAAAAGGGTGCGTCTTTTATAAATAATGTGTGAGGTTTGAAGTAAGATTGTGTGAAGCTATGAATTGAAATGTGCGTTTAATTTGCAATAAAAGTGATAAAATATTTATAAACCAAGTTTGATGTGTTAAAGTTTTTCTTTTGATTCGGGTGCACCAAGTCCGTATAAAGGGAAGCGCACAGCGCGCTAAGAAAGAAACGAGCGGGACGGGGTTTCAGTCCAGCGCAGCGCAACTCACTGGAATCAAGTGGGGTACCAATTAAGCGCAGCGCATACCGAAAGAAACGAAAAGGAAGGGGTATAAGGAAAATACAATGAAACAGCGCGAGCGAGCGTTCTTTTCAGTGAGAGCGCCTCGTGCATTTTAAAGCCATGCAATAGAGCGCATTCCCAAATAGCCAGCTCGTACTTTATAGCTGATTTGCGACTGTTTAACGAAAAATCGGTCCGATGTCGTACTTTGTGACTGATTAAGAGATGAAACAGTACTTCGTGGAACCATAAAGCTTTTTAACAAGCACACGGTACTCTTTGGAACTTTGCGGCTGATTATCACTATGTGTAGGGTTCATGATAGAACCTTTAGGCTTATTAAGAGAGTGTACCGAACTTGGTGGAACTTTATAGATTTTTAATGCACGGCATCGGTTCAAGGTGGCTCTTGTCAAAGTGTCAAAGACAGACGCCGTCAATCGTCTCGTTGCTGCTGTACAAGTTAGATAAGTTAATTGAAGAAAGAATATTGAGTGAAGTGATTATTATTTTTCATTAAACTATGTAAAATTATGTGAAATTCAAGAGCTTTTGGAGTTTTAAAATAAACATGCACATAGCAAAACACAAATCGTGTTGTTTATTTCATTGATGATGCCTTGCTTGTAAATAAATCGCAAACAAAAATAATCCCTGGCACCGTGGCATAAGGAAGCTGCTTAGGCGCTGTTTGAAAGACCCACATAGAACTTTGATGCTGTTTATCTACTGCAAAAGGCGAATTAGAGCGTGCCTTTAGCGATCTTTAGCGTGCCAAAATGAGCTGCTTAAGCAATTCTGGCTATTTGAGTTCTTTCCGTGGTAGCGCTCCATCCGCCATTTTTCATTATTAGCCCAAAACAACGGACTTCGGATCCGATCTTGGGCCGGATCCCCACCGTGTGTTTCTACTTACCCCTCGCCTGAAAATTTCATTCTCTTTGTCTGTCGGGTAAGCTTGAACCGCCGACAGCGAGATTCAAATTCAAATTTTAATGATTTTCTTTGACGAGCAATTCTCGGAATACACGCAACTGACATTTTCTACTTATTATGAACATTACATTTTAACGGATAAAAATAAAAAGTGCCAGACAAACGGACGTGCATTAGCGCGATAAGTAACAAATGAGGATAGCGACCCTGCTAGCATTGAATGACTTCAAAGTCATTTAGAAGGCATTTAATGCTTTAAATGCCTTACAAGGCGATTAGCATGAACATTCCGAATTTTTTCACCGCATCGAAAATTTACTTGATTTGCTTGAAAATTTCAAGAAAATTTAAGGTTAACGTTCTGTAGCTCTTCCTGTCATGAAATGGTTTCAATCAGAATCATCCCACATGATTTTGTTTACATTTTCGGAGCCAAACAAAACTAAGCATTACATTTGTTTTCTAAACGTTTTTTACTGTGTGGATTAACTTGAGTCCAAAAATGGAATACTCGAAACGAATAAGAAAAACTGGAATGCTTTATAGAGCACAGGCTACTGCAGCAAAGAAGAGAAAATTAGAGGAATCCAAGAATTCTGCTCCAGTTGCAAGCAAAACATGTAAGTGGGTAACCATTAGAGTGTTCTTTTATATCATAATCTTTAAAATAACTTTAACCAACAACAATTAATATTTTATTCGTAATAGCCGAAGACATCCTACATGTTACTCCGAATAATGATAATCAAGATAGAATGGACAACCCAGCCATAAACATGGTAAATGAGGAAGTAAATGTGTATGAGGAGGATGCAATCGAGGGAGAATCAGAGGATGAAACGGGCGAAGAACCCGACTTTGAAAATATGAGCATGAGTGATTGCCTTAAATTTTGGGCCTTGTCAACAAACGCTCCACATGCGTCAATTAACATGCTGTTAAAGATTTTTAATCTGAAGACAGCATACGGCTTACCAAAAGATGCGAGAACTTTCCTAAACACCTGCAAATATCGCCCAGAAATAACTAACGTGAAGGATGGAAAGTTTTGGTACAGAGGAGTTGAAGAAAGCATGACCACTCACCTACGGTAAGAATTTTAATTTTGTTTACGCCTATTGAAGCTCTAGCAAACCTAAATGTTTTTTGTTAATTTGTATTATTAATGTTTAATTTTAGCTTTACGAAAGTTCATGGTTCCGAAATGTCATTGAACATTTTTGTAGATGGGCTGCCATTACACAAAAGCAGTAGTTCGCAGTTTTGGCCCATTCTGGCGAATATTCATGAAATGCCCCACATTTTCCCTTTTATTGTCGGAATATTCCATGGAACGTCGAAGCCAGACAGTTTAAATGACTATCTAACGCAGTTAGTTGAAGAACTAAATGATTTAATGAATCGAGGCATTATATTAAACAACAAAAAGTATGACATAATAGTGAGAGCTATTATAGCCGATTCGCCAGCAAGGTCATTCATCAAAGGTGAGTGTTTTATATGCATGTTTTTTACATAATTATTTTAGACTAATAATGCTCTATATTTTAGGTGTAGCATATTTCAATTCAAAATTTGCATGCTTGAAATGCACATGTGAAGGAGAGTTTAACGAAGAGGGAAAAACAACAATATTCAAAGGCATTAACGCTCCAAAAAGAACTGATAAGCACTTTCGCGGTAGCGTGTACGCGGGCCATATCAAGCAAAGAACACCTTTACTTGATTTAAATAACTTTGATATCATAAAAAACATCATAATAGCAGAGTCTCTCCATTTGATAGATTTTGGAATTACTCGTAGATTACTTTTAGGCTGGAGGGACGGAACTTTAGGCTATGCAACAAAGTGGTCAGCTGCACAAATTGAAGAAATTTCCCTGTTGTTAAAAAATGTTAAACTTCCCTGTGAGCTCAATAGAAGAACACGCGGTTTAGAGGATTTAAAGCATTGGAAGGCATTAGAGTACAGCCACTTTCTGCACTATATAAGTATGGCTATATTACCCAATAGGTTGCCAGAAGCTTATTTTGAACACTTCAAATTATTTTTTTGTGCTGTAATGCTGCTCTCTTCTAGATATTTTGAATCAAATTGGGCTCTTGCCGGAGAAATGCTGAATCAGTTTGTTTTAGACTTTGGATCTTTGTATGGAGAGAGATATATGACAAGCAATGTACATAATTTACAACATGTTTATGATGATGTTTATTTTTTAGGACCATTGCCCTCTTTGTCGGCTTATCCATTTGAAAACGAGCTACAAATTATAAAAAATATGCTTAGATCAGGAAACAATGAGCTAATACAGGTTATTAAAAGGCTCTCAGAATTGGAAAGCTTTCACATTAACACTCGTGCTAGAACATGTAACGCAAGCAAACCTATGCTAGAAGTTAAACCAAATGGAAATGTGGTTCTCCGTATGGATAATTTTATTCTTCGGAATGATGAGGTAAATTCGTTTTTCTTAACTAAAGCTAATTGCATCGTTCAATTTTGTAACGCAATTCAGGATCAACACGGTATCCATGTATTTGGAAGAAACTTTACAAAACAAGTTGATCATTTCGAATCACCCTTTCCATCAAGAGTGCTACACATTTATCAAGCCTCAATGAACGATAGAATATCTGATGCTGTGAAATTTGACCTTGATAGCATCAAATGTAAATTAGTAAGCATAAAACTGGGAATTAATCAACCTTTTTTATTCATCCCTTTAATCCATACCCTTAAGAAATAATATTAATCTACACATATTTACAATATCATTAGTAGATATTAATAAATTCTATGTGATTTTTTACTATTCAACACACTTTTTATTTCAATCAATTCCGAATTCAATTAGATGGCTACAATGTAATCAAGTGTTTAACAAATGTTATCATTTTCATCTATAAAGTATTTTTTTGTCTTTTTATGCGACGTTGGTTTTCTTATACCCTGAATATTAAGGAATCTTTGTTTAGCATGTTTCAATTTTTTCATAAAAAACTGTGTCACACTCTCATCTGAAACTACTACGTTCTGTGTGCTTCCTACTCTTTGAAAAAGTTTTTGAACATTTTTGTAAGCTATTATTGGAATTTTGGAACAACTCTTGCCTACTCCAGTCCAGCTGCATGTAGTTAAGAATTCTTTATCAAAAATTAAGTCGAGTGTACTCAACATTCTACTTTCAGGGTCGATGTCACTGACCAATGAAATCAAATTTGTTACGACTTCCTCAAAATATTCTTCATTAACTAGCTTAATGTTGAAGCAGTCTAAGTCTTCTTCATTGCTTATTGTTTGGAATGCTCTGTTCGCTGTAGTAGTTTGGTGCTTGTTATGGCTATTCAAAATTACATCCAGCTGGCGTTCAATAACTCCTAATCTTTTAAACATTTTCTGTTGGCCTTCCAACAACTGCTGTAGAGCCCATTTTTCCTCTTCTCTAAACGTTTTGCAACGTTGACAATTTCCTTCTATTCCTTCTTGGTGCATTAACCATTCCTCTTCAGTATGCGTAACATCACCAAGCATGTCTAAATATTCTGATTCTTTGCATTCATTTGATTCTATCACACTATCTTCAATAGTGTGATTTATGTTTTCTAATGCTTTTTGGGAAAACATATCTTTATAAGATGGAACTTTTTTTTTTGCGGCTGCCATCGCTTCATAATCGCTCGATGAATCTCCGGACATTTCTGCCATTATTTTAGTAGCATCAGCGTAATTCTGAATGTTATTTCGCTTCATAATACACTGCTGCCTGGACCATCCTTTAGAAGGAACACTTTCAGCATCACATAATAATGTTGAAATGTCGCGTATGTTTTGATTTGGCCAAAGTAAGTACGTCTTTCCTGAACTGGTTCCCTGCACCCACGAACTTGGAACTGCACTCAACTCTCCATGGCCTTTTGGACCATGGGTTTCAACGACACAAAACGCCATTGCTGTGGCACCACCTAAAAATAAACACATAAATGAAACACCTAATCACTTCAACGTAGGTTACTTGTTTCGAGTTTTGCGTTGAACCATCGCAAGACACAAATAGAGCAATGTAATACTTACGGTCATAGATCAGGAAAAGTCCTAGGTTCAGTTCTCTTAGCCGCCGTTCGTCCGATGAAATAAAATGGAATCTGTTGAACAGCACCAACCCATGAGCCAATCTAAACACATTAACCCATGGCATGTACTTGTCAAGACCACACAAATTCGCAGGCGAGAACTGAGAACAATGAACAGCGAAACACCACACAATACATCTCGAAACACGTTGCATTCGGAGAATTCCTCACGGTAGAAGAAAGACCCGGCTAGAGATAATGAAAAAACAGAGCAATGGATAAAGCTGCATCTCCCCCTCTTTCGCTCGTTTTGTTTTTGCAAACTTTCGTTAACAATTCAACGAACCTTGAAAATGACAGATTACACTGCCTGATTTTTTGCACCGGGGTATTTGAAATTCAAATGAAATGTTTCATGACAGTTCATGAAAAATTCAGAACAAAATATTTCATGGAAGTATTTCAAAGGCATTTTATTACTGCTAAATGCACTGCTAATCGCCTTCAATTCGCCGGCGATTACAAGGCGATTAGAAGGCATTTAACGGAAATTTGCGGGTAGGGGATGCTTGAAACAGCATCTTAAGCGCCACAGATTCAGCTTAAACGACTGAAAAATCAAATACAGGCGTCCCCCGAGTTACGACCCCCTCGAGTTACGACGATTCGCAGATACGACGATTTTGATTTTGACAGTTAAAAGTTGTCATTGACAAGAAATTGATGTATTTTTTTTGAATTTCTGGGCTGATAACCGTTATACACACATTTCCAAAGATTCCACAACTACCCGATCTTGAATATATGTATACTGTACGGCTTCTAAAATATAATTATTACATTATCGAACATTATTTTGAATAAAATACACGATATCATAGAGTCCAACTCTTCAACTTCGGTTATAAACTTTATATTCATAAATATTCAACATACGTCTTTTTCGACTTACGCCTTGCTTTGGGACATTTTTTCGGTCCCAAATACAGTCGTATCTCGGGGGACACCTGTATCTGTGATTTTCGGTAGGATAAATGGAAAATCGGTAGTTTAGGGCGGTCATCTGTGAATCGGTAGGCATATGAAAAATTGGTAGGAATACAGATAAATCGGTATTTCTGGTCACTCTGACGTCAACGCCATTTTAAGAAAAACACAAAGAAGAAGAAGAAGTGTTTACACGTCAGTCGGTCGTCGGTGTCCGGTCGCTTACACATTTCCAGTAAAAAAAGCCCAAAAGTAGTGAAAAATCCCATTTCCGGACTCCTTCATCTCGATCCTTTCGGATCAGGCTGATTTGCTGCAAGCAGAAACATCGGAGGGCTGCTCTTACCAAACCTGCCGGCAACGCGACTACGTGTGCAGAACGCAACCCCTTGTCTGGCCTGCGTGTATATGTTCGTGTCGTCCTATCTCCATCGGACCACCTCCATCTGTACTGTTGAACCATTCTGAAATCTTCTTTTCCATAGAGCCAAAAACAAACCAACCACCAGCGGACTGTTGGAAAGATACGCGGATCGGGCAAACCAGACGAGGAAGACCATTCCTTGCCCATATTACACCAAAGCTGCCCCACGATTGTACCTAGAACCTTGCAAGGGAGTGGAGTAATTTGCAAAAAATGAATATTTTCAGATTGGCCGGCGATTTGTCGCATCTGCTTGCAATAATTTTGCTGTTGATAAAGATATGGAAAACGAGATCATGCGCTGGCATATCGGGCAAATCGCAGATCCTTTTCGCTATCGTCTACATTAGTCGCTATTTGGACCTGGTAACGACGTTCATCAGCGTATACAATACCTTCATGAAGCTGGTCTTCATCAGTACCTCCGTGGCCACAATTTATCTGATGTATGTCAAGTTTAAAGCAACGTACGACCACAACCACGACTCTTTCCGCATCGAGTTTCTGCTCGTTCCCTGCTTCCTGCTGGCTCTGTTGATTAACAACGCGTTTACCCCATTGGAAATCTTGTGGACCTTCTCCATCTACCTGGAAGCGGTTGCCATACTGCCCCAGCTGTTCCTGGTCAGCAAAACTGGCGAAGCGGAAAGCATCACCAGCCATTACTTGTTCGCCCTGGGATCTTACCGTGCGCTATATCTGCTGAACTGGATCTACCGATACTACGCCGAGGGCCATTACGATCTGATTGCCATCTTTGCCGGCGCTATTCAAACGATCCTGTACTGCGATTTCTTCTATCTTTACATTACAAAGGTTCTTAAGGGCAAGAAACTTCAGCTGCCGGCGTAAGTGCATTTGTTAAGCAGCGGTAGCAACAGTGATGCAATGGATGAGGAATAAACAAGAGCTATTCCTGTGTGCGGATGTACCATTAGCCACGACGTGAAACAATACATTTACAGTTTAACTTTGCACCCAGGCCATCATTGCATTACGGTCAGGATGAATAAACGAGATAGAAAAGGAGGAACCGTTGCGCCAGTGAATTTAGCTGTGGTGATCAAACAATCACCACTTTTCATACAAATGAACAGACTAAACTATCGGTCCACTTAAGGACAGTTCAAATAACAGCGCGACTTTAACTTTAGTTTTACATCTCTACTAACCATTCTTACGTTTTTCGTTAAGTAGCTATTCTCGCGCTACACACTCTTCCTGCTACTTGTGTAACTGTGTATTTCTAGGCTTAGATGAAGAAATGTTAAGACGCAGAGGAAGAAATATTGCTACAGATTGCATATGATGCGTAGGGAGAGAGAGAAAAACCCCTTACCATACTATTTCGCACAGTTAGCATGCAAGAGATACATTCAATAAATATCGGAAAGCTGAAAACAATCGAAAGTTCCACTCGACTTCAAAGCAACACTTTTTTCCCCTTCATTTTGTATTCCAATTTGCTGAACTTTGTTAAGACTGTGTTTCATCATGTGAGGTTGAGGCTTGTACGTTAAATTAATCAGTAAACATTAGTTTTCCCCTCTGTTGTTTTATGTTGTTTTAAACCATAGAGTCAAACTATAGGAATTATTTAAGGATTAAGCAACAAGAAGTATTTTCCGTTGGCGTATTCCGAGCTCCGTTTGCAGCATTTCATTGATTGATTTTTTAGTTGATTTATTCTCTTCCCCCTAATCAGGATCATTTAATAATAAATGTAAAATAACTCGTAACTCGCTTTTTATCCCTGTCTTAACGAACGAACAGAGCTAATGAGAATCAATGTCATTGTGAAAGCATGAATGATCATTGCACATGTGGTCGCATTTGCACAGATGTTTAAGTCATTGGCTTTCGTCATGAAAGCTATACCCAGCCCCATTATAATACATTATTTTTTCCTCTATTCAAGACTGAGCGATAGTTAGCGGTTGATCTTTGCTCGATCGCCACATGTATGCACAGATACAACTGCATAAATTTAAGTTGTGTAGTTGTTGAGAATGTGAAACAACTGTTTTATTTATACAACAAATTTAAAATTTATTTGGCACCATCTGTTTAAGTGCTTCAGTGTTATCCAAGGTAATCGAAACTGTCCCCAATTATTATTAAAAATGCTTTCAATTGTAATTTATGTTGCTAAATTTTGAGTGGAAATCGATAATGTCTCATGTTGATAACTAAAACATGATGAATTTAAATAATTTAAAAAATTGTAGCATTTTTTGTTAATGGGAATGCTATGCGCCTGAATGTATTTATTATGGTTACTTGTTTGCATTTTATTAGTTTTGGAAAAAATATGTTGAATATTGCTTACAATAATGAAAGTAAAAAATTCTGAATGAAAACATTCAAAATTAGGAAATTAGGAAATTAAATTAATTCAAGAAATATGTATTGCTTGATTGCATACCTTTAGGCGCACACCCGTACTGATCAATGGTACTGCTAACCCTGTAAAATACCATCAAACATTTTGCTAGCAAGTTGGTTCGATTGTGTTACCTTTTGCGTGCAGTCAAGCTACGCTGCACGAGACAGTAGCTCTCGTGAGCGATATTTGGAAACACTGAAAACAGCTGGCATCAATGCACGAAACTCAATCTCTCGCATTATTTTATCTTTCGGACGCTTTAACACACAATTGATGCAAGCATTTCAAAATGAGCGCTTGATGCTAGTTCAATATGAAATATTAAGTCGTACTGATATACTTGTTCGTTCCTTGCTATGCTCATCGTAACACTCATTGTTACTCATTTATTACAAGAACAAATCCTTAAAGGAAATAAGTCTCACCGTGGCATGTTCTCCGCCCGTGTCCTTAGGATTGGGAATGCGATACACGGTTTTATAATAACATTACGATGTTCGTCACACGGATAAAAGCAGTGTTATTTCTAGTCCGACAAATAACTCTACTAGGATCCCTAGCGCCACGCATGCGCTTACAAATTCGCGTAAACGACTGGAAACTTACAAATTCATACACAAAATTCGAAAGCTACGAAAGCTTCACTGGTTTGTTCAATAGATGCCGCTTTTTTCTCATCGCTATGTGTGTGTCCGTTTTTTTTGGAATGTGTTTTGCTTACTTTCAACGGTTCATAGTTTTTTTTTATCATAATTTATTTTAATATCCACAAGCAACTACAAAGCAACTTCTGTAAAGCAGTGATAATGCATTAGGTTGCGACACAAAAAGGTATGTGTTGAAAACATAAACCAGACTCGTGATTTTGTGTACTTTTTTTTCTAATTTTGTAACTTATACTTTTTCCCATTTTTTTTTTACTATTATCACTACGTATTTCTATTCTTCTTAGGGGCGGTCCCGTGGTACAGTCATTAACTCGAACGTCTCAATAACATGCCCGTCATGGGTTCAAGCCTACAGCGGACCGTTCCCCCGTAGCAAGGATTGACTATCCTGCTGCGTGGTAATGAATTAAGTCTCGACAGCATGTATAGGCCGGCGGCATGTCCGCGCAGGACGTCACGCCAAATAGAAAAAGATTTCTAATATTCATATACTAAATTCTATTCTTCTGTGAGAATCAAATAAATAAACAATTTAATAGCTAATACCTACCACTTCAAACACAATTGCACGAAAATTAGCTTTATTATGACAGAAAAAATCGATTTTCGTGGAAATTCGACACACACGGTTCCTTCGCGGTCTACAGTGGAGCGACGTTTATACGGGTATCTTTTATCCGGCTGTCCGTTTATCCGTGCTGTTGAGAAATGACAGTTCAATACAAAGGTGACATTACGTTCTGCGGTGGATATTTAAAAAAAACAACGGTTATCAGAGCACATTGTCATTAAAAACTATCAACACTATCAACACTATTAAAAATGGCAAATCTCAAATATTCTTTATTTGTAAATCTAAAAAATAATAATAAAAAATAATAAAATTACCCAGTTTTTATTAACTTAAAGATTTACAAGGTGAACAAGGTGAAAAATCAGTTCACCTTGTGAATCTTTAAGTTAATAAAAACTGGGTAATTTTAATCTTATGTTTTATAAGATAAATAAAACAAAATCAAGAATTTGTGTTTAAATGTATCCTTTGACTCATTCCGTGTTATTCGCATATCCGGTCGAGTTCGAGTCCCGATGAGCTCTGATAAACGGCATTCCACTGTAATAGCATATCTAGGGGAAAATCTGTATTTCATTACTGATTAATGTGGTCCATAAAAAATAGAACAAAATATCCCAGCATTTAACGCAACAATTCACCGATCGTGCTTTTATATTTCACACACATTTTTGGGATAGAAGGAACAATCATTAAGCGATTGGCACAGTCGTATACGCGGAGCACTTAAATTACAAAGGATGCAAAAATCGAAAACCATTCACATGCATTTGAAAGAACCGAACTGCTCCCTTTAATTGAAATTATCCACACAAATATCTAATATTTACTTACTTATTTGTCCGACTCCACGAGCTCTGCGGCCTTGGTCTAATAGATCGACTTCTATTTTAAGAGTCATTCTCATGTACTGTGTTCATGTAGTCACAGACGGATTCGATTCCGGAATCGGCCGGACTCGGCCAAGTCCGGTTTTGGAATACTCCGGGCTTGATCCCCCTCCGCATCACCCAATTTCTTATTTTTAGACATATTACTAGTACAGAATCGACCAGACTCGTGCGGACTCGGTCGGATTCGGACGGATTCGGTTCGACTCGTCCGGACTCGATCGAAGTTACGGAGTTAAATACGGGTTTGTACCGAAATCAGATTAAGTGTTTCACGATGGCTCCACGAGTCCATTCCGGATTATCCTTACAACTAGGATTTTAATTAAATAAATAATTTTTTCTCGTTCTCTCAAATTATGTATTATGTTATATGAAATATCTTCTTCGTTTTGGTGTTTTGTGGAATTCAGTGGCTATACCGACCTATATAGTCTTCCAAGATTTATTAGTAGCAAGTTTCGAATCTAATAGGTTCGTTTCGTTTCATTCAATGCAACGATCGAACAATAACCTTAAGTTTTTGCACCTATATGTTAGTCAGTGTTTATGAGATGGGTAAAATGTCTTTCTTTTTTGAGGCTCATCACATAGGAAGGAAAGTAACACGTAAAATAGTAAAAAAGTTTTCTGGATAATGTAAGGAATACTCGCGGTATTTTAGGCTTCTCATGGGCAACAAAATTCGGTGTACCACAATATAGATATGAAGACGAGAAGAATAGACTCAAATCTATAGTACGATATACGCTTACACTGTCACTTTTCATGTAAAACTAACGAAACAACAGTGGAAAAATACACAGGACAATTTGAAACGCTGATATTTTTTAACAATTACTTCGTATTTCTTTGGCTGATTGTGATGGTAGCTGTTCTTCTTATGTCTTGTGCTTTTTTTCCGAATTTATCATGTAACGCATGCCATTTTTTTGTCCAAAATACATCTGCTGTTCCGAGTGTTATGCTGAACCTTTATAACAATTAAAAAGAAATGATTTATATAAAACGTAAGTTTGATTGCATTTGCGTACCTTTTCTTTATGAAAAGAAACTAGTTCCGGTTCATACCCAAAAAAATGTAATTTTTCTGTCACTTATACCACGCAGCTGGATATTCAGTCCTTACTACGGGAAGACGGTCCCGTTTGGCGATCGTTATCTTTCGGTCTTGTAGCAGACGATGAAATTATGGAATGGAACACTGAGTCGCTTCCAATGCGTATAACTATGTAAAGATCAGTTGAAAAAAAATATATACAGAAAGATGTGTTCCTCTGACCAACTGTTAGTTCACGAGTTAATAGATAGAATAATTTAACTTAATTAATAGTATTAGTATAAATACTTACCAATATTTTTGATATTTTTTATAGTATTTTGCACTACGAGAATCCATAGCTGGATGTATATAGTTTTCCTAATATTATATTAAGACTATACTACATGATAAATGCATACGACTGGCAACTTACGCAGTAAAAATCAAAACAAAACACATGAAACTCATAACCATGTTGTGCGAGTAAAGAAGCAGTTTGAAAAGACGAGAAAAGATCGACGAGAATAAAATAAGGACTGAATGATTGATGTTAAATAAATTATGACTTTTCATCACGATTCATCAACAAACACGAACACACGCGCTGAATAAATGGATTCCATCATGGCTGACCGCTTTACTTGTCTTGCTTTGTGTGTGTGAGGCTGATATTGCCGCAGGCTTACGCTGGCCAAACAGCTCCATATTATTATCGGCACTTACACCTTCTCGTCTTGATGTCTGGTAAAAAGTGCACCATGTCGTATCCTATGCAATATGTTCAGCACTGGGCAGGACATTACAAAGATAGATATCTTTTTTTCGGTATCGTTTTACGCATCGACATCATGCTTAGCGTGTGTTACTGCAACGGCCAATCCATCTCAATCTGCGGAGAACGAGAAAGTTGCAGTGCATGTTGCGGTTATGATGTGAGGAACTGCATAATTGGTCCACACATATAAGGGATGGACTCGAATATACGTGCCTTTTCCCTGCATCAGGTCATCCTCACACTTTCAGCAATATTGATTTATTTAACAATTTAGTTTCCTCAAGATACTTTCGAACTTGCGTGCGTACTGTTTGTCAGTATGTATTGCTTGCGATGTTTGTTATTTACTGGTTTTCTAAGCTTGTTATTTTTATTATTATTTCCAAATGTCCTCCACTGAAGAGGTTAAGATGTCACACTTTAGAGATATATGTCTCCCGGCTACGTTCACATGTCATTCAAGCGCTAAAATAACGCGTGCTAGATTAACTGCATCGGCGTGAAAACCCTGAACCCAAGGAACTTAGCTTGACAGCTTGACGTCACGTTGGCTTGAAGCAGCAGGTAGAACGGGCCAGACATCGCGCTGGGCGCATTACCACACGCGACGAATGATCCTGTATGGAGAGACACAATCTTGTGTTGCCTTTACATCGTCGCTTACACATTCAGCTAGCATGGGAAGAGAGATGAAGCGAGTAGCGATGGTTTCTTGTCCACAAATGGTTGAGTGCACAGCGGTCATAAATAATTATTTTTAACTGAAATAACTATATTTCAGCTCGTTCGTTGACAGCCGCGACGCGTAGGTCGGGCGCATTGGCATCCTGCTGTTAATGCTTATTTGATCGATGACGGTCAACATGGGCGACGTAAGTTATAAAGTTAATGATACCGAGCGCACCGACGTGATCGCGATCAACGCGGATGAACAGTGGATGCAGTTTCGTTGCGTTTAGTGTTTGTGGGTAGCTTGACAGCTCAGCTCATGGGGTTACAAATTATACCACTGAACAGTTTTGGAAGTGTGGCATTCAACCAGACACGGTAGAAACGAGTACTGGCACCACAATAGCAGTAATAAATATTCATCAAACAAACCGTAGAACGAGCGTTAATCCATTACAGTGCTCGGTGCTGCATGCGTGTGCTTGATTAACGAGCGATTGCAAGATTGTGCCGGGGCAGAAATTGAGAAGTCACGTAATGAGCGTTAAGAGGATAGGAAAGGCTCATAAACACGTCCGAAACAGTGGCATCTCAACCTGGTATTAGCTGTTTGGTGGCTTGGGAAGGTTCTAAATCCGATACTTTGAAATATCTTTAACATAATCGAACATCAATCTCTGTCACGCAAAAACAAGAACAGAGCTCGATGCTGATAGAAATTAGCTTAGAATACATACACCGAAAGAAATCGTATTACGTACAGTTGCGTCATGAGTTAATGGGCTTTTGTAAAATTGAGAAGGGAGTAATAATAACTTTAACGAGTATTTCATCAGTTTTTGTGTTTAAATGAAGCATTTTTGTTAAATTGAATAATAAATAATATATTCCTTGACTGTTATTTTGTGTTGTTAAATTAAAATTTGATAGAAACCTCGCCACTGATTCCAATTGTATGTGTACAGTGTCTATCAGGCATTCTTGAAACAGCATAATTAACAACTCCATCATCAGTGGCGGTTAACGTTCAACTGTAGGTCGTTTTATACATCTCCTAAAGGAACTCACCCGACGGCGAGGATATTTAAAACCACGAGCGTGGTGAAAATGTGGTCATAAAGTTTGAGAGTTAAAAGATGCACGGATCACATTTTTTCCTGTGTTGGAGGATTATTGTGTCTACTCGTAAATTTACCCACAGCCACCGAGGACAGCTCTAAAACATTGCCAACAGCGAGATTAGAAGAAAAAATATATATATCGTAAAACACCACAAAAGCAGCTCAAGATGAACTCTCCTTCAGTCTTCCTGAGAATGCTGTGTTGGATTTAAAACAGCTGTTGCTACTGGTACGATATATGGTACCGTCTTGATATGTGCTTATGTACTGTGTTTTCTGTTTCGTGCCGTCTTCTGTATGCTACAGTTTAGAGACATTACCAACGCAGCTTAGTGTGGCAACGCAGTAAGAGTGCGGTAGCATACCTATAGCATAGCAATAGATTAAAAATATATAAAGCAAAAAACGGAGAAATAATTTAAGAATCATTCTGCAATGCTGAAATGCTAAAACCGTGATTTCATCATTATTTTCATGCCTTTTTGCTAATTACTGTGAATTTAATTTACAAACAGCTCAACATTCATGATCTGGTATGCGGTATGTGGCATTGGTACATGAATAAAGTTTGGCATCGGGCCATGCATCATTCAATATTAATGCATCATTTACATATAAATACACTTTAAATAATTTATTAAACTTGATTACAGTGCGAAGGTTGTTTGTCTTGAATCGATGAGAGGGGGGTTTCCTGTTTTTTCCTCCTTTCCATCGCTACCAGTTAACGGAAATAGCGCGATGTTGTGTGCTCGTGCAGATCCGGTGTTGATTTGTTTCACAATTTATAATTTATGATCAACGGGTGTGGGTATATAGCATGGGAACCTGTTATTAACTTGTGCAACGGGTGTCTGCAATACGAAAGGGGCAGTAGAGATTGCCAGTCTATCCTGGTTTTAACGACTGTTGCCCTAATAGCGACAATGAGGTCGATGGAAATACTTAACGATTATTACGGCGATAAGTGATTCGTAAAATAAGATACCAAAGGGAATAGGTGTAGTTGGAAATCCAGCATATTAAACACCTGTTTTTATCTAGAGTAACGAAGCACATAATAAGTATGATGCGAATTTTTATTGTCTAAAAAAAACTATAAAGTTAACAAATGTTTCCTTATTGCTACTATAACAGTGTATGGTAAAAACGATAAAGCCACTGGCTAGTACAAGTCCAGGCACGGTTCGATTCACGCATACATTCACAATAAATGTTTCACATCTTACGCGTATCCGACCTATGTTTCCAGCTATGTTTGGGACAAATTCGGCTAAGGGGTGAAAACGAAGATGCGTGAGTGAGTGGTGGACTAAACACCCATCTCGACATTCATTCGTTTTGCTGTGCGCCCATAATCCACCGGAGGTGCACTGGTTGAAATTCAAAATAATCATTATCGCGACGGTCATAAATTTAACATTTCCTTCATAACTCGCGATGATAAGCACCAAGCAGCCTGACCTCCATGTGCGTACACCGCCACGGCTGGGGTGTTCGTGGTGCGCAGGACCGGTGTGCATGGGCTAACAAAACACTGACATGGTCACGGCGCAGTTATTAATGAAGCTATCCCGTGAATTATTTTAATGGAAGATATCAAGATTTATTTGTTTGTTTGCCCCTGTCACAGAATCGTTGTGTATATAATTCGTTGTCAGTTTAATGTCGCCACCTGTCGCTAGCGTTTCCTATTAATCACACCAATTGGAGTGTTTCCTCTGGTGCTCTTCGTGCCGCGTGCTGCTGTCTGAAGAGATCACGCTCAGTAGGGGCGAACAGCATCGCGAGCGCCCAAACGCAGCACGCTGAGAGAGCAGAGTGTGATCGGAGCAGGCAACGTTGGAAATGATGAGATCGTTTTTCAGACGAATTCAAGCGAAAACCGGCTTTCGGGTCGGTGTGGTGCAGAGCTCCTGGACTGGGAGCTGGGAGAGCGGCGGGCGATAAAATGTGCCGTGACGAAAAGCGGCTGCAAGCGATCCAAACGTTGGCGGTATGATGAGATACAGTCCGCGGTGTAGGTTGTCAGCAATTAACTTTCGGTGCGATTTGTCTTCTCCTTTCAAGCGTGCTACCTTACTGTTCCGAGTCGTTTCGATTTCGTTAGCCATCGCTATGGTTACCATCGTTATCCGCGCGGTGCGCTCCGCACCGGCGGTACGGCGCATCGGCGGCCTACGATTACTACACGTCCCGAACCGATGCTGTGTGGCGAAATTTGCCTCAAGAGCTGACACCGTGGTTTTAATTTTGTCCTTCACTTTGATTTATCGTCCCAGCTCTCGAGATTTTCAACCGCTCCGTTCGTTGGAGCTTTTCGCTTCACCCCGGGACCGCTAGGGTAAATCTGCCAGACGCAGCGAAATGTGCATTCCGCGATATTGCTAACCATCCGGGCCGACATTCAGAACATTTTAAAAACTTGATTACGTTTATGCTCTGGCATTTTATCCCTTCGCACCGGCTGCCATTTCTGGTGTGCTTGTTTGGCCACTCTTACGACAGCTTTTACGACTTCCCAGGAGAGTGCGCACCAACACGCTTACAAGCAAAACGGTACGCTCGTCGCAACGCACTCTCGCGCACCACCGCGTCTGGCCACAATCTCTCGCGGGGCTTCACAATAATCAAGATTTATTTGTGCATGTTTTTCCGCCCGTCATTATATTCGGTCGAGTTTGAGCGTGAAGAATTAAATGATTTATGGTTCAATATCGCGTATGAATTATTACCTTGCACTTTTTTCAATGCTGGAATATGATCGCTTGCAGCTTTAGATGGCAGGATTGGTTCGTTGGTTGGTTGGTTGGTTGGTTGGTTGCGCTGCAACCAGAGGTCGCACATAAAATTGCCCCCCAGTCAGCGAGCCGTTCAGTGGTCGTTGGAGTGAGTCTGGGGCTTTATTTATTTCATTATTGTTTTGGCTGTTGTTATAGCATATTGCTATGCGAAAGGCAGTCGAACATCGAGGTTTCTGGTAGATTCAAGTGATTAAGGAAAAAACTTTGAACAAACTAATAAAATCCTCTCTTCTACTTTGACGCAAAATGCAAAGTTATTGTAATATTGGCTGGTACCTACAAAATACATAAAAATTATCTATACGCAATACAATGACAATAAATGTGGATAAGCCTATGTCGAAATACCAATTTCTATTCAACGACAGGAATAAGGTTAGAAAAGAATGCCACATTTCATTTCAATTTGTAAGCACAGAAGGTGACATTGCTATGATGTGTATGTGTGTTTTTTATGTTCTCACATAGTAATTGTAATCCTCACGTTCCGGTGCCGCCTTGGTAAGAAGAAATAATCGTTTGATTTGTTCCTTGCGTTCCACAGAATGGCAAGTTGGAGCGTTCTAGAAGGAAGCATGGAACACAGAACACAAAAGTTTTGGATAATCTTTCCGAAGGAAAGCCAAATACTTGAATAAATGTAATAGGAGAGTTGCATAAAAAAGAGGCCCTCAGTAAAGCTAAAATGAACACCAGGCTAAAAAAACGACACATATCCGCTGACTACTTGTTGAGCCGTGCTCTACAGTCTCACCGGGTATCGTGCCACGCCGGTTTACCTTTTCACGACCGTATTATGTTTTGGGTCGATCTTTTCCCGTCTCTTCCGCTTTTATTTTCGTCTTCTTATCGCGCTATGCTCTCCGTAGCTGTCACCGTCGACGGCTCTTTTGTCGCCATTTCACGGCTGAACGAACCCACAAATTCAGGTAGACACGATCCCTTTGTGTCAACAACAATAAACTGACAGAAAATGTCACGAAAGATAGACGTAATAATAATGTGAAATAAGGGAGCTGAATGCGCCACTTCAGGCTAATTACTAATCCCCTTGTTGAGTAGGCATTGGAAAATTGTTTGCGTGAGTGAGTAAGTGTGACGAAGCCGCACAGTTCCGCCAGCCGTCCGCGGTTGGTGAGGTATGCCGACCGGGAAATAAAACCTCCCCGGCGAATCATTCCGTCTGGCAACATAAGCGACAGGAGGTCGTTGGGACAGAAATTTCTGTCGTTTTATGTCATTTCAACCGGCTTTGCGCCATCGGTAGCATTTCAACAAATGTTTGCTGTTTGCGGCGAGGGCAGTCGAAATAATGGAAAGGCGTCCGAGGGGTGAAAGTCTTGGGCGAAGCACAGGGAAGGGCGGACATCCGACCCGGGCCCCAGCGGTTTGAATGTGCGTTGGTATCAAATAATGGAAAGCGGATGCATGTAAATCTTTTAAGTCAGTTGAAGACAGTGTGCATTGCTTGACACGTATATGCTTGTTTAAAAGTCGCCAGAATTGTCACTCTGGTCTGGCGTGTTAGTTGGCAATGCAACTGAAAGTTAAAGAAAAAGTTAAACCAATGTAGTGAAGCGATACGAGGCGCTAGCTTTTGCTCGAATGCATGCCCTTATGGAATGCACCGGGTGCTGGTGCGTTCGGTTTGCTCTGGCTGCCGACGAAGCTCACAAAAACAAAACATAAATAGAGAGATAAAACAACTGTTTAAAGAATGAATTATGGACCATTAAACTGAAAGCATAGGGTGCTTGTAAGCCAAAGGCTGGTAGTAAAGCGAGACAGACAACGTTGTAGCTAAGGGACAACCAACAAAAAAGGTCACGGGTCAGAGTGTTTGTGAAACGAGCGTGCTGCCCAAGCTTATAAGTTATGTCAACAGGGATATAAGGGAGTATGTGCGTACTTGTAAGCAGAATACTCTATTTGTCTCATTTCATAATTGCTGACGAATGCTCAGTATCACACATTTGGGCATAAGTAGTTGATTGTATGTTAACGAAATATTCCGCCATTCGTTTAGCGGATGCAGCAGAATGCGTCACGGTGCACATTTGTCGTGCTGTCAGTGTCTCGCTAATGGGTCCGAAATAAAGCATGCATCCGCCCTCATGTCTACAAGTCAAGTATTTGGCGCCCTTCAGGGGTATGAGAGGCGTCCAAAAAGGCACTGCCAGACGCCAGTTAAAGCATGGAAATGAATATATGGGAAGACGAGAGAGGGACGTACTTATAGCGCAAATATATGACAAAGATCAGGATAGAAAATTACTCAAAAAAGCTATTTCAAAAGAAGTCACACCAAATTAGACACTCCTGTCCAAATCCCTTTAGGATCAGCGAGAGAAATGCACACATGCACGATCATAGCAGATAGAGGGCGAAAAGTGAAGCACTCGAGTGAGTATGCTAGAGCTGCTGATTTATTATACCGTCATGTGTCATGTGTGTAAATGTACATGTGTGCGTGTTTTTCTGTTCTCTTTCTATACTTTCTAGGAATACACAACGGGACGATAAGCGTAAACGAACGAACGACTGAACGCGAGAAAGATGCTAGCAGCATCTGTCATCGTGCACGACGGTGACAGCGCCATGACATAACGAAGCACCCGACTGCTGAATGGTGTGCTCTTGGCTAGAAACTGTCCTGTCGCTGATGTGCGCTTAACATTGCGCGAGTGTCTACGTTTAGAGCGGGGAATACAGGGAAAAAAATAAAGCCAAGCAATGCAGCATGTTCCCGACAGCGTTTGGAATCAAGCTAGGATTGGATAGACGGAGGATGATGGTTGGTTGATTCGTGGTATCCGCTTGCTGCCTGCTGCCTGTTGACTTTCCACAGTCGCACGGGAATAGGCCATTGGGAAATTGGATATCGTTGCTATGCAACTGAACTATGCACCGAATTAGTGATAAATTTATTGCCCATTTCCGGCGAGCTGCGCTCGGCGTGTTTAGGGCGGTACGGTGGCAGGAATCTGGATAAACCACTGTAAGATTTACCGCCTGTAGCATACCAATTCCGTTAAAACGAGAAAGGTAGCGATCGCTGGCCAGTAAACTCATCAATCGTTTGAACTGCGTGAGTAATGAATGTGAACGTTTATGTTTATGGACGTGGGTCGTGTTTTGAACTGTTACTGCTGTCACAACATTGCAACACATTCTTTTCTGCTCCTTCATGTGTTTAAGCTTGTTTTTATGTATTTTTGTACAGCTTCTTTTATAAGCATCTATTGTGTTGTCGTGTATGTATTGCTGTGGTTTAGGCTAGATACCACGGATAAGCATAGAAGATTATTAAATTGAAACATAAGTTTTTTAAGTAACATAATTTAAAACGGTAAATTATCTACCATGTTTCTTTTGTGTATGGTACACATGATTAGTAATAAAACACTACTTAAATACGCTAGTAACAAAAGATCATAAATATTTTCATTGAACCAATAACTGCGTACCGTCAAATACCATCATAGTGTGAATGTTTTGCTTAAAGTGGCCGCAACAATACCACTTGAGCAATGATACTTTTGCAATGATACGTGCAAGAGATTACAACTTCTAGGCACGTGTGCGTGTCGTCTTAGCTGACTGTAACATCCGAATAGCTTTGCTGTATTAATGTTATCCCAGACGATTCGTTTAATGGGAGCACGTTAATCATATGACTGCTGTTCGGTGGGTGGCTCATAGCAAGACAGGCACAAGTTTCCGATGATTGATCGATTTGAATGGAGATCTTGTAAATGCGCTGCATAAATACGCTACTATCGTTGATTGCGTACAGAATATAGAGCCGGGTGGTTAAGGTATGACAACGCGTGAGTATTTGTCGCTGTTTGAAAGGTGTGAGATGAATTTAAAACCCGCATTAATGCACCTAACATTTGTTTTATGGTAAGAAATATAGCAAATGTTTGTTGAATATTTATTTTTTTTGAGATTTTACGTTTTACCATAGTGTCTTTTTTGACAGAAAATAAATCAACGCTATTTGTAGATTAATGAAATAAATATATTAAATAATGGTAATTTGATAGCAACATGCCAATATAATAACATAAATGTTGGAGAATTCAGTTTTGTTTTAATTTTGTTTTAATTTAAGTTACTTAAATATTTTGCCATAATATTTTGACATAATTTTTCATGTAAGAACTGTTTTACAGAACAGAAACAATATGGTGTTATCCACGTTGAGCTTCAGTTAACTCTAATTCGCATTGAAATACAATGTTTGTTTGTTGAATTTACATGATTTACATTACATATTTTACACAATGATTTTACTTTAATACATGGTTCATTCATTGCATTAGGCGCTATTTCGTTATAACAATTCAGGAAAGAATCCCACTACCTTTAACTAAAACGACTATTATTGTAATCAACTTTGAGAGCTTTTGTTTTTGCACGATTTAGTAAAATTGTTTTAAAATTGATGCATAGCTGATTGCAGTCAAAGCGATTAGCGATGTTTAATCAATTGATGAACTGCGAAGAGTAGACTGCAAAAGAATAACACAGCGGAATAATGGAAACTATATTAACGGAAAGCGTCTGTAGTTCGGATCTCTATTAAAGCGCTATCTGTCGGCTTTCTCGCACACAAAACAGGCCGGCGTGGGGACACAGTAAGTGGTATTGCAGGGGAGTAGGCGTTAAAAGGTATTAATAATT